>NC_089595.1:79412353-79712353 GCF_019320115.1 Miscanthus floridulus | reverse complement strand
AACCCTTCCCGCTTAAAGAAATCTTGTCCCGAGATTTAAAACCTAAGGCTAAGTAATGGAAAAGGAAATGTGTCAAGCTAACACATCATAACTTTATTCATAAAGCTAGTGAGGGGGGTTTTCTATTCTTTTGACAAAAGAGACAAGTTACAACATAGACAAGATATTGCAACTAGATAGAAGCGAAGAAGTCAGGAAAGTTTTCTTCTAAGTAATCCTCGGACTCCCAAGTAGCTTCATCTTCAGTGTGTTGATTCCATTGTACTTTGTAGAACTTGATTGTATGTCTTCGAGTGACTTGATCTTTCTGATCTAAGACTCTAATGGGGTACTCGGCATAAGTCAAATCAGGTTCTAGTTCTACATCACCAAAGTCGATCACTTGGTTAGGTACTTGAAGGCACTTCTTTAACTAGGATACATGGAAGATATCATGCACAGCTGACATGTGATCTGGTAGCTTAACACGGTAGGCGACCGGTCCACATCATTGTTGGATTTGAAAAGGACCGACATAACGGGGCGCCAACTTTCCCCGAATCCCAAAACGATGAACTCCTTTCATCGGCGATACCTTGAGGTAGACATGATCTCCTACTTTGAATTCTAGTGGTCGCCTCCTCTTATCAGCATAGCTTTTCAGTCATCGGTGCCCGTGTCCATACCGGACGAAACCTCATCTTCATCTGAGAAGTACACTAATTCCTCAGGGTCCTCCTCCTCTTCTTCATCCTAGACTTCTCCTGGATCTACAATCATTTCTTCATCTGTGACTTCACCATCCCCATGAGGAGGATGAAGTTGAGCGTACATCATGTGGACATTCTCATGAAGAATGGCATTGTCCATCTCCAGGTCTTCTATGTAGAACTCCAACTCATGGATGCGTTCGTTGGCCGCATCCTCTCGTGTCCAGGCTTCATTCCATAGCTCGGTGGTCATGGTGATGGCCCTTCGCATTTCCGCCAGCTTCTCATGATCTTTGGCATGAGCTCGACGAAGAGTGTTGAGCTCCATGGTAAGGTTCTCGATGTTGGTGGGATTGCTTGAAGATCCTTCATCTCCTAAGGTCTTGGAACTTCCTTCACCAAGCTCCCGGTTTCACGATGCCAACTGGTGATGAGGGACTCTATGAGGTCCGGTGGACTTGCGTGCGGTTATCTTGGTCTTTGCCATAGCCTGTAGAAGTTAGGGTAGGACTATAAGAATAGCTTGAGGATAATGGAGGTTAGCAAGAATGGGATTGACATTACTTATCCAACCACTTTTAAGGGGAATTATTATGCAAGGTGTTCAAGCATGATGCATGAATCAATCTTATGAATCTAGGTACAAAAGGTTTATATAATCAAAAGTACTAGATTTTTAATACATAGGACAAACCTAATCATATTATCCGCCATAGACTTTCAAATAAGATAGGATTGAGGCTAGATCAGAGGTAAGAAGAAAGAAATTTGAACTTTAAAATATCAAGTTTACTTTCTTTGATCCAAATCAATTTGAAGGTTTTTCCAAAGTAACCTACAATGATCTTAGATAGGACCAGCTCTGATACTAGCTGTGGCAGAACCTCCTAAGAAATCGGGTCCACGTGCATCTATCGTTGTCTCAACAGACCTCTGATAGCGTACTCAAGTTCCCAACAACTTAATAGGTCTGTCGGGTGTCCTCGGGAAACCCAAATCATCCACGAATATTTTCCGAATAGGATCCCAATCACAGACATTGCAGATTACAACAGTTTTTAATATACATATCAGAGATTATAAAGCAGAAGATTTAAGTTTTAATATTACAAACCAGTTGTTTCAAACTTACAAAACCATAAGTGTCATACAACCATAGTAGCGGGATAATATTACATTAACATTATTTTTCATACAAACTAGTGCCTTGTCCAAAGGCCATTCATCATTCCTCATCGTCATCGACTTCAAACACTGATATGCAGCAGGGACCAAAACAAGCCTGCGCATGCGACTCACCTGCAACAAGGGTTAACAAACCCTAAGTACAAAAGTACTCAACAAGACTGACCCAACGTAAAAGGGGGTAAAAGACTTTAGAGATGCAGGTGTTGGGGCAAGGTAAGGATGTAGCAAGATTCAAAAGTTCTTTGCTAAAAGCTTACTATTCTTGATCCTATTTTCAAGTTTTACCCCTAAGTCTTCTTAGTTCATTATCTCAAACTAAGTGTTCATATCCCATGTTCCAATCCTTCTCATTCCATTCCTTTTCTCAAGTTTTAGTAATTCACCAGTACTGCATTGCTTCTATAATGAAACGAGTCTCCATATCCATGGAGCACTAGCAATTCGAATTGATTCAAGTCCCAGCTGGGCATTCCTTATCACACGACATATGTAGAACTTAATCTTGCATATATCAACCTTGCTACCAGATCCTCCTATACTAAGCCATCTCCACGCCACCCGAGAGCACAGCACACCTCCAATCCGGCCACATTCCAGCCACGAGGGTACACGCTACTCCCGCCATCTCTCCACTCCCAGTGTGTGGCCATTCGTCTTAGTATCGGATTAGCCAAAGTAGGCTTACCGGAGTATGTGACCAGTACTATAAAGTGTCTCGTTCAGAAGATCCACAATGAGTGGCCTTTAAGCGACATAGTCGGCAACATTACCCAACATTCAAGATAAGTCACCCGACTAATCTCTAGTTTATCCTATCTTCTTTCTTTCTTTGGCCAGTATGCCATCTTTGATTGTATCAAAACTTTTACTTTGAAAGCCTAACATAAAGCATACTAAGCATTCTACGCCTTTGTAAATGAAACCAACTTCAAGGATGGTAAACAATTAACAAGGTAGGCAATGCATCAAGTTGGTAACATTTGAATTAATCAACTTAATGCAATAGGTAACATAGGTGATAAACTTTTCAAAGTAAACAAGGTAATGGTTTAATGCATAAACCGGGGCTTGCCTTCATTGATGATCTCGGGTTTCGGATCAGTACCACAAATATCAAATTCCGAGACAACCAGGGATTCTTCCACAACTTGCTCAACTAGGATCGATTCACTCTCAGATTCTACATGAAATAATAACATATGCTTCAATATGATGATAATATAAACATGATGCTTTCATGGTGCATGAAATATAATAACACCTTGAGTACAACTTTTCTTCACGGTACAGTTGCAAGCCAACAAAACCAACTTGCAATTCTACCATCAAGGACCACACAGAAATGTTTACTAAGAAACCCTACATTCTTCTAAAGAACTACCCAAAGTTTCACTCCAAAGTTCTACCCTTAATGAATGAAATCACTTATTAACTAAACTCAAACCAACACTTTAATGACCTAGGGCTTATGACCTAAGTGACTTGACCAAATTGATCTTGAAACCCTATTGGTCACAAAACATGACCAAAACAAAAATCAAACTCTAACCTAACACTTAGGGTTTGCTTTTATTCATTTTTTTCAATTAATTTGGAAATAAGCCCAAAACGAACTTATTCCAAATGACCTCAAAATTTTATGTAAGCTTCCTCATGACAAATTAGTGTACCAAAACAAATTTTATAATTTTTGAAGTTATACAGTGGCCTACAAAAATTATGGAAATTACATTTATTAATTAATTGACTGAATTTTTGAACATTAAAAATTTATTCAAATTTCAAGTTTCATATTTTTAAACCATAATAGAACATGTACAGAAGCTACACACAAATGTTCAGAATTTCTAGAGCTGTAATTATTTTCCTATGAATTTCCAAAGTTTCTGCACTATTCAAAATCCAGAAAATACAAAATCTCACTGTTCTCTCCCTTCTCTCACTAACAGCCTGGGCCCGTTCATCAGTGACACAAACAGAGGACACGGTGGCGCTGCCGGCTCCGGTCGGCCAAAACGCGTCGACGGCGAGACTCCGACGAGGTGGACAGCTCTAGCATGACCAACACAACCCTGTGAACATACCCCGACACCTAGAATAGCAGTAGGCGCACCAGAGGAAGCTCTATGCCGGCCATGGCGGCCACGGTGGCGCAGACACAGCGGTGCATGGCACAACACCGGCTACAACGCGGTAGAGACTAAAACGGAGAGAGCATCACACTCAGGAGCTCACCATGAACACGACGGTGTGCTTGGTGAAGGCAGAGACGGACTGGAGCGTCCTAGCCACGGTGAGGTCGGTGGTGGCGGTGCTTCGGCCGGCTACGAGGAAGAAGACGTCGTGCGGTGGCGCTGGACTGCTAGAGGTGAGGCGAGCAGGCTTGGAAGGAGCGACAGGTCGAGGCGAAGATGTTGGCAAACACAATTGACACGAGGTGCTACGGTGAGGATGAATTTCGTAGGCACAGCAAGGTCACCGGCGGCGAGCAGATGGGAGGAAAAGGAGAACGACGGCGGCGGGTGCTCCTATTTAACGAAGGAGAAGGTGCGTCCAGCTTCGCCAGCTCTTGAACGAGGTCGCCACGGAGACAAAAATGTGTCATCATGCGAGGAAGCGGTGAAGACAGTCAGCGACAGCAGCTTGGTGACGAGCAGGCGGTGGCGCCCTGCTGTAAACGGATTTTTGAAATATTTACAAAATTGCCACTGAGTTCATTTTACAAATTACTCCCAAATTCTCTAAAGAAGTTGAAAATCTCCAAAAATAAAAGTTGCTCAAAAATTCAAGTTCTACAACTTTTCTTAAATGAACATTTTCGAATTCTATCTCCATTTTGAAATTTGAATTTAGGGTGCATTTGAGCATTTGAATCATTTCAAAATTACTCCAAATTTTATATGTAAACTTTAAAAACTTTGAATACCAAAGTTGATCCTTATAAAATAAGCTTCAACTTTGCTTTTTGTCACACCCCCAAATTCCAAATTGATTTTGAAATAAACAGAAGGGGCAAAAAGGACTTTTATGATTTAAATTTGAATTCACATTTGATTTGTTTACCTTTTTACTTAACTATGATTTTTGACCATTTACATGGCCCATTAGGGTTATTTGAGTCAATTGACACATGGTCTCACATGATCACATGAAATTTGACCCTTGTGGTCATGATCTTTATTTAGAGTTTTGGATCACATTACATCACATAACATAACAACTTATGAAATAAAGCTTATTTAGTGAATGCATTCAAAATTTTCTACTTTATGAATGCTTTGCAATGCATATGATGACATGTCAAGTTTTAGTGCTAGGTCAAAACAGCAGAGGTGTTACAACCCTTCCCGCTTAAAGAAATCTTGTCCCGAGATTTAAAACCTAAGGCTAAGTAATGGAAAAGGAAATGTGTCAAGCTAACACATCATAACTTTATTCAAAAAGCTAGTGAGGGGGGTTTTCTATTCTTTTGACAAAAGAGACAAGTTACAACATAGACAAGATATTGCAACTAGATAGAAGCGAAGAAGTCAGGAAAGTTTTCTTCTAAGTAATCCTCGGACTCCCAAGTAGCTTCATCTTCAGTGTGTTGATTCCATTGTACTTTGTAGAACTTGATTATACGTCTTCGAGTGACTTGATCTTTCTGATCTAAGACTCTAATGGGGTACTCGGCATAAGTCAAATCAGGTTCTAGTTCTACATCACCAAAGTCGATCACTTGGTCAGGTACTTGAAGGCACTTCTTTAACTAGGATACATGGAAGATATCATGCATAGCTGACATGTGATCTGGTAGCTTGACGCGGTAGGCGACTGGTCCACATCGTTGTTGGATTTGAAAAGGACCGACATAACGGGGCGCCAACTTTCCCCGAATCCCAAAACGATGAACTCCTTTCATCGGCGATACCTTGAGATAGACATGATCTTCTACTTTGAATTCTAGTGGTCGCCTTCTCTTATCAGCATGGCTTTTCAGTCATCGGCGCCCGTGTCCATACCGGTCGAAACCTCATCTTCATCTGAGAAGTACACTAATTCCTCAGGGTCCTCCTCCTCTTCTTCATCCTGGACTTCTCCTAGATCTACAATCATTTCTTCATCTGTGACTTCACCATCCCCATGAGGAGGATGAAGTTGAGCATACATCATGTGGACATTCTCATGAAGAATGGCATTGTCCATCTCCAGGTCTTCTATGTAGAACTCCAACTCATGGATGCGTTCGTTGGCCGCATCCTCTCGTGTCCAGGCTTCATTCCGTAGCTCGGTGGTCATGGTGATGGCCCTTCGCATTTCCGCCAGCTTCTCTTGATCTTTGGCATGAGCTCGATGAAGAGTGTTGAGCTCCATGGTAAGGTTCTCGATGTTGGTGGGATTGCTTGAAGATCCTTCATCTCCTAAGGTCCTAGAACTTCCTTCACCAAGCTCACGATTTCACAGTGCCAGCTGGTGACGAGGGACTCCGTGAGGTCCGGTGGACTTGCGTGCGGTTATCTTGGTCTTTGCCATAGCCTGTAGAAGTTAGGGTAGGACTATAAGAATAGCTTGAGGATAATGGAGGTTAGCAAGAATGGGATTGACATTACTTACCCAACCACTTTTAAGGGGAGTTATTATGCAAGGTGTTCAAGCATGATGCATGAATCAATCTTACGAATCTAGGTACAAAAGGTTTATATAATCAAAAGTACTAGATTTTTAATACATAGGACAAACCTAATCATATTATCCGCCACGGACTTTCAAATAAGATAGGATTGAGGCTAGATCAGAGGTAAGAAGAAAGAAATTTGAACTTTAAAATATCAAGTTTACTTTCTTTGATCCAAATCAATTTGAAGGTTTTTCCAAAGTAACCTACAATGATCTTAGATAGGACCTGCTCTGATACTAGCTGTGGCAGAACCTCCTAAGAAATCGGGTCCACGTGCATCTATCGTTGTCTCAACAGACCTCTGATAGCGTACACAAGTTTCCAACAACTTAATAGGTCTATCGGGTGTCCTCGGGAAACCCAAATCATCCACGAATATTTTCCGAACAGGATCCCAATCATAGACATTGCAGATTACAACAGTTTTCAATATATATATAAGAGATTATAAAGCAGAAGATTTAAGTTTTAATATTACAAACCAGTTGTTTCAAACTTACAAAACCATAAGTGTCATACAACCATAGTAGCGGGATAATATTACATTAACATTATTTTTCATACAAACTAGTGCCTTGTCCAAAGGCCATTCATCATTACTCATCGTCATCGATTTCAAACACTGATATGCAGCAGGGACCAAAATAAGCCTGCGCATGCGACTCACCTACAACAAGGATTAACAAACCCTAAGTACAAAAGTACTCAACAAGACTGACCCAACGTAAAAGAGGGTAAAAGACTTTAGAGATGCAGGTGTTGGGGCAAGGTAAGGATGTAGCAAGATTCAAAAGTTCTTTGCTAAAAGCTTACTATTCTTGATCCTATTTTCAAGTTTTACCCCTAAGTCTTCTTAGTTCATTATCTCAAACTTAGTGTTCATATCCCATGTTCCAATCCTTCTCATTCCATTCCTTTTCTCAAGTTTTAGTAATTCACCAGTCCTGCATTGCTTCTATAATGAAACGAGTCTCTATATCCACGGAGCACTGGTAATTCGAATTGATTCAAGTCCTAGCTGTGGATTCCTTATCACACGACATATGTAGAACTTAATCTTGCATATATCAACCTTGCTACCAGATCCTCCTATACTAAGCCATCTCCACACCACCCGAGAGCACAACACACCTCCAATCCGGCCACATTCCAGCCACAAGGGTACATGCTACTCCCACCATCTCTCCACTCCCAGTGCGTGGCCATTCATCTTAGTATCAGATTAGCCGAAGTAGGCTTACCGAAGTATGTGACCAGTACTACAAAGTGTCTCATTCAGAAGATCCACAATGAGTGGCCTTTAAGCGACATAGTCGGCAACATTACCCAACATTCAAGATAAGTCACCCGACTAATCTCTAGTTTATTCTATCTTCTTTCTTTCTTTGGCCAGTATGCCATCTTTGATTGTATCGAAACTTTTACTTTGAAAGCCTAACATAAAGCATACTAAGCATTCTACGCCTTTATAAATGAAACCATCTTCAAGGATGGTAAACAATTAACAAGGTAGGCAATGCATCAAGTAGGTAACATTTGAATTAATCAACTTAATGCAATAGGTAAAATAGGTGATAAACTTTTCAAAGTAAACAAGGTAATGGTTTAATGCATAAACCGGGGCTTGCCTTCATTGATGATCTCGGGTTCCGGATCAGTACCACAAATATCGAATCCCGAGACAACCGGGGATTCTTCCACAACTTGCTCAACCAGGATCGATTCACTCTCAGATTCTACATGAAATAATAACATATGCTTCAATATGATGATAATGTAAACATGATGCTTTCATGGTGCATGAAATATAATAACACCTTGAGTACAACTTTCTTTCACGGTACAGTTGCAAGCCAACAAAACCAACTTGCAATTCTACCATCAAGGACCACACAGAAATGTTTACTAAGAAACCCTACATTCTTCTAAAGAACTACCCAAAGTTTCACTCCAAAGTTCTACCCTTAATGAATGAAATCACTTATTAACTAAACTCAAACCAACACTTTAATGACCTAGGGCTTATGACCTAAGTGACTTGACCAAATTGATCTTGAAACCCTACTGGTCACAAAACATGACCAAAACAAAAATCAAACTCTAATCTAACACTTAGGGTTTGCTTTTATTCATTTTTTTCAATTAATTTGGAAATAAGCCCAAAACGAACTTATTCCAAATGACCTCAAAATTTTATGTAAGCTTCCTCATGACAAATTAGTGTACCAAAACAAATTTAATAATTTTTAAAGTTATACAGTGGCCTACAAAAATTATGTAAATTACATTTATTAATTAATTGACTGAATTTTTGAATATTATAAATTTATTCAAATTTCAAGTTTCATATTTTTAAACCATAATAGAACATGTACATAAGCTACACACAAATGTTCAGAATTTCTAGAGCTGTAATTATTTTCCTATGAATTTTCAAAGTTTCTGTACTATTCAAAATCCAGAAAATACAAAATCTCACTGTTCTCTCCCTTCTCTCACTGACAGCCTAGGCCCGTTCATCAGTGACACAAACAAAGGACACGGCGGCGCTGCCGGCTCCGATCGGCCAAAACGCGCCGACTGCGAGACTCCGGCGAGGTGGATAGCTCTAGCATGACCAACACAACCCTGTGAACATACCCCGACACCCAGAACAGTAGTAGGCACACCGGAGGAAGCTCTACGCCGGCCATGGCGGCCACGGTGGCACAGACACAGCGGCGCACGGCACAACACCGGCTACAACGCGGTAGAGACTAAAACGGAGAGAGCATCACACTCAGGAGCTCACCGCGAACATGATGGTGTGCTTGGTGAAGGCGGAGACGGACTGGAGCGTCCTGGCCACGGTGAGGTCGGTGGTGGCGGTGCTTCGGCCGGCTCCGAGGAAGAAGACATCATGCGGTGGCGCTGGACTGCTAGAGGTGAGGCGAGCAGGCTTGGAAGGAGCGGCAGGTCGAGGTGGAGATGTTGGCAAACACAATTGACACGAGGTGCTACGGTGAGGATGAATTTCGTAGGCACGACAAGGTCACTGGCGGCGAGCAGATGGGAGGAAAAGGAGAACGACGGCGGCGGGTGCTCCTATTTAACGAAGGAGAAGGTGCATCCAGCTTCGCCAGCTCCCGAACGAGGTCGCCATGGAGACAAAAACGTGTCACCGTGCGAGGAAGCGGTGAAGACAGTCGGCGGCAACAGCTTGGTGGCGAGCAGGCGGTGGCGCCCTGCTGTAAACAGATTTTTGAAATATTTACAGAATTGCCATTGAGTTCATTTTACAAATTACTCCCAAATTCTCTAAAGAAGTTGAAAATCTCCAAAAATAAAAGTTGCTCAACATTTCAAGTTCTACAACTTTGCTTAAATGAACATTTTCAAATTCTGTCTCCATTTTGAAATTTGAATTTGGGGTGCATTTGAGCATTTGAATCATTTCAAAATTACTCCAAATTTTATATGTAAACTTTAAAAACTTTGAATACCAAAGTTGATCCTTATAAAATAAGCTTCAACTTTGCTTTTTGTCACACCCCCAAATTCCAAATGGATTTTGAAATAGACAGAAGGGGCAAAAAGGACTTTTTTGATTTAAATTTGAATTCACATTTGATTTGTTTACCTTTTTACTTAACTATGATTTTTGACCATTTACATGGATCATTAGGGTTATTTGAGTCAATTAACACATGGTCTCACATGATCACATGAAATTTGACCCTTGTGGTCATGATCTTTATTTAGAGTTTTGGATCACATTACATCACATAACATAACAACTTATAAAATAAAGCTTATTTAGTGAATGCATTCAAAATTTTCTACTTTTATGAATGCTTTGCAATATATATGATGACATGTCAAGTTTTAGTGCTAGGTCAAAACACCAGAGGTGTTACAAGAGTGAGATTGAGACTAATTTACAAGACGAATCTATTAAGCCTAATTAGACTCATGCTTAGTCTTCCTAATTAGGCCTTGTTTAGTTTCTTCCCCTAAAGTTTACTCCCTATCATATTGGATGTTTAGACACATGCATGGAGTATTAAATATAAACTAAAAAAGTAACTAATTACACAGATTGCGGCTAATTTGCGAGATAAATTTTTAAGCCTAATTAGTCCATGATTTGACAATGTGGTGCTAGAGTAACATGTGCTAATAATAAATTAATTAGGCTTAATAAATTCATCTCATGGATCACTGAAGACTTATGTAATTTTATTACTATCCTAACAGCCATACGCTCGACGTAACCTTCCACATCTACTAAGGGGGTGTTTGGTTTCTACAGCGATGCCTAAAATTTCTATCACATCGAATGTTTAGACACATGCATGGAGTATTAAATATAGACTAATTACGAAACTAATCACATAACTTGCGACTAATTTGTGAGATGAATCTTTTAAGCCTAATTAATCCATGATTTGACAACGGAGCGCTACAGTAAACATGTGCTAATGATAGATTAATTAGGCTTAAAAAATTATCTAAAAAATTAGCCTCCATCTATGTAATTGGTTTTATAATTAATCTATATTTAATACTCCTTATTAATATCTAGTTATTTGACGTAACATGAATTTTAGGACCTACTAACGACTAAGGCCTTATTTAGATTGTAAAATTTTTGCAATCTGGACACTGTAGCACGTTTCGTTTGTATTTGACAAACTTTGTCTGATCATAGACTAACTAGGCTCAAAAGATTTGTCTCGTGATTTACAACCAAATTGTGCAATTAGTTTTTTTTACCTATATTTAATGTTCTATACATGCGTCTAAAAATTAATGTGACGAAGAAAGAGTAAAAAAACTTAGAATTTTGAGGCAATCTAAGCCAGGCCTAACTAACCAAACACCCTTTTACCTTGGGTCCTCGGCGATCTCGCCAGTCGTCTCGCTGCGCTACCGCAGTACCGCTGCCTGCTTCCTCGGGAAGCGCGGTAACTCTACTAGTACTACACGGGCATCGGGCAGTACCATGGCTCGACTAGTTAAAACATTAATTGGACGGTCCTTGTCTTTGGAGTTTGGAGTGCTCGGACGACGGGCTGCTGGCGCCGTCGTGGTGACAAAAAGTCCTCGCCCTCTCCTCGGCGCACATGCCCCTCGTGGTCGTGGTTTTCGAAGCACCCACCCGGGCCACTCGCCACTCCCTTCTGCTGCATCTGCACCTGCACGGGCCTCGGGCTGCTCCTCACTCTATACACTGAAACCCCGTAACCCTGAGCCATACACTGTATGATACCAGCAGTGGAGTACGTACGTGTCACGGCAAATTGTAGGCGGCGCTCCTCCTCCACACGAGGCTTTGCCCTGTTCGCGCTTTGCCCTGTTCGCTTGGTTACAGGACGTACTTTTTCAATCAATAAATATTATTTTTTTCTCACAGCAAATCAACCAACAGTATTTTCAGTTATGGTTTATCAACGGGTCACTTGTTGGCAGCGCCATTTCATTCAGATCTGAAATGTGAAATCTGCATGCTGCAGCAGGGCAGGGGCCTTGCTTGCTACATTCGCAACGGCAGATTCAAGATCGGCAGCGCAGCGCGGCGCGATCAGATCGCCAAGGCGTTCGTCTGGAACTGAACCGGCCGATCCATCCCATTTGGAAAGGTTATCTCGGCGGCGTGGCTCATGAGCGATTAGCGTGACGCGCGCATGTGCTTTGAGCCTTTTTTTTTGGTTCGGGGAAAGAGGGCAGGGCACAAAAGCCTGCGACCGCATGGGGCATTTGGACGTACTACTACCACTGGTACGCGTCTCGTCAGAATCTAGAACAGCTGGATTTACCGCAGGCCCTGGCCCTGTGTCAGTCGCCGCGCTCTCTCTCTCTCCGTCCATCACATGTTCGCTAAATGGTTTCGGTTAGACTTATTCAACTAGCCAACAGTGTTTTTCTCTTACAACAAATTAGCACCAGCCAGCTCAAACCAACCCAGAAACCAAATAGCGAACAGATCGCATGTGATCCTCCCTCCGCTTATTACTGTTACCGTGACCAACTGGAATTCGAGGCGCACAGTCTTTTTGAGTTTTGACCCAGCGCAGCAGCGTGTCTCGGCGATGTTGATAGACGAGGGGTGATCTGGTTCCTCAGAACTTGAGATGATCACGTCCGCGATCCGTCGCAGTCTCACGCGCACACACTGGTGCTCTGATCTGCTCGCCGTCAGGCTTATTGTAGAAAATTGGAGGCCCGCCACGGCCAGTATTCCACGGTCGACGCTGCCGCAAGCCCAACCCCAGAGGTCTTACTGTACGGTACTACAGTCACTGGGCGCAGTAACTGTGTTTGACAGTGGTTGGTCCCTGGATATACTGATGGAACTGTGGCCGCTGAGATGTGCATGGCGGGTAAATGAGCGATTACTGTCATTCAGAGCCAATCATAACGCTGGATTTGCCAACGGAACACCGGATGGACTGCTGCTGCAAGCGGCGTGACACACCCCGCGGTCGGGGGTGTGTCGGTCGCCATGGCCTAAGTCTTGTCAAAGCAGCAGACTCTGGACAGTACTGCAACGGTGCAGTGATTTTGCATCTTGTGCTCTGGCTGAAACGATCATTTCTGGTTTCCTCTTCGGCTCTCCCCTTTCCTCGAGTAGAGTAGTGACGTTTGTTTCACCTGCTATTATCGGTATTCCGATGTTAGACTGTTTCCACCACCGACGTGCGCCCCGACGCGGAGCGCTGGATCCCGCCGCAGCAGGAGGCGTCCAACCTGTCACTGTCGCCCCCGGCCCCCACACCCGCCACAACCGCAAGCGGCGGCCGCGGCGTCCGCTACCGCACGCCCTCGTCCCCGGACCTCCTGCTCCTCCCCACCGACGCCGCCAAGATGCGCCGCTACTCCGCGCTGCCCAACAACGGCCGCCAGGAGATGCTGGCCGACCGCGCGCACAGCTACCGGGGCGTCCTGCTTGTCGTCCTCGCCCCGCTCGCGCTCGTCCTCCTCCTCATGCCGCGCTCGCCAGCCACCACGGGCGTCGCCACGAGGTCCAAGCCCGCGGGGGATAACAAGTACGCCGTCATCTTCGACGCCGGGAGCTCCGGCAGCCGCATCCACGTCTTCCGCTTCGACTCCAACCTGGATCTCGTCCACATTGGCAGCGAGATCGAGCTCTTCGTGGTGGTGGGCCGGGCGCTGCGGGAGACGCAAACTATGGGGGTATTAACCCCTATACCCTTACGGCTAAGCTTGGGCTGGCCCGGATCAATGGGTCCGGTCCACCCGAAAGACGACGTGCGGCCCAGCCAACCTGATCGAAGTCCCGCACAAGGAGTCAAGGCAGGATTTGGCGATCAAGCAGGATCCTGGTCGGTTAGAATAGGAATCCTTATCCGGCCACATATGGCAATTGTAACTAACTAGGATTGGTTTCCAGATCTGTAACCCTGCCCCCCGGACTATATAAGGCGGGCAGGGGATCCCTCTAAAAAACATCTCTCTCTCATTGACATACAGCAATACAAATTCAGACGCAGGACGTAGGTATTACGCCTTCTTGGCGGCCGAACCTGGATAAAACCTCGTGTCTGTCTTGCATCACCGTCTTTGTTTGTGGCTTGCGCATCTGTCTGCCAACAATCTACTACCTTGGGCATACCCCTAGGTAGACTGCCGACCATATTTCGTCGACAGTGGCGCGCCAGGTAGGGGGTGTGCGTACTGCTCTACAAGCAAACAAGACGGTCATCATCTCCGGCTCCATGGCTACGTCGAACGGCCTCACGTTCACCGTCGGCCAGATCACCTGGACCACCAGCTCCGATGACTTCATCGCCATAACCACGGAGGAGGCGTGGATTCAGTCCGCGCCGACCACTACTTCACCTATATCGGCTACGGCTTCGATCACTACGGATATGGCTCCAACCACGATGGATCTGGCTCCGACCACGGTACATCTGGCTCTGACCACGCCTATGTCACCTTCAGCCAGCGCCGACAACCCGTCATCCGCTTCCCCGCTACAAAGGGAAGCAGATCGACAACACCGACCTGCTCGATTCCATCGATCGGGTCGGCACCAAACTCGCTGAAACCCTAGCTCTGGTAAGTACGATTCAAAGTCAACCTAATGAGCAGGTAACCGCTCCCCACAACAGATCTACCCGACCAGCTCGGACCAGTCGTCCTACGCGACTTGGAACAGATCTCGTGGTCATATCTACTCCTGAGGGGCGCTCCGTTCGTCGCCAGCCGACCTTCGCAATGGGCCTCCGACTCTCCGAGTACGAAGCCTCGATGGAGAACCACCAGGTCCTAGCCCTACGGCCTGCGAAACGTTGCCTCCAGCTACGCGTACAACTTACAACGCCGCTCGGATCTGCGTTTTATGCACCGACCTCGGCCGAAGCCACGCAACTTCAGTCAACATGATTCGGATTGAAGATTATCGTGAAGGATCCGTCCACACGGTCCAAGAGGGTGACTCCAGCTCCTCGTCTGGCACCGCATCTGATGCCTCCGTCCACACCAAGCTCCAGCATCACGGAGATGAAGGCGTCGAATACGATCTGGATATCCCGGATCACGCCCCGGGGTTCCCGCAATTCTCGTCTTTCCTGCCAAGGCGAGGGGGTTTGATCAACGTTGTCAGCAATGACTGAACCACCGACAGTTGGCGAAACAGAACAAGAAAGGACTAGCACGCGAGGCACGCAACATTGATCGGTTTAATCGCCGGCAAATCGAAGCCAAAGCAGACCAGGAGGCACGGCGCATAAGGGTCCAGCCACGTGACCTCAACGATGCTTTCGACAGGGTGGGAGACAAACAAGTCTTCAGGACTCCAAGTGCTAACGTAGCCGTCGCCATGGCGACAATGCAACGGCTACCGAACACCCCGGAAACCCAAGCAGTTCGCGATGAAATACAAGCCTATCTGACGGCTGCTATGGCCCAGACCGCGGAGATTGCAAACCAAGCTCGGGCTCCGTCCGTATCAGTCGAGTCAAGCCACAGCCGCCAGCACCCAAGTCGTTCATAGCCACTCAACCAACGTGGCTCGCGCAACAACGATGGCCATGACGGTGGTCGGGATGACAACCGCCGTCGGGAGGACAACCGTCGCGACGTCCGGGACGATAATCACCGAGACAACCGCGACAACCGCCATGATAACCGCGGTCGTAGGGCTAATGCAGATGGCAATCGAGATCGCCGCGATGGCAATAATGATCTCCGCCATTACCTCGGTGAACGCGACCTGCGCGCTCGCATCAACCAGAGAGCCGACGATCGAGCATCCCACGAAAGCTATCGCCGTATGGAGTATGACACTGCCCACGGTCCGCCGGAGTTTGAAGCAGTTTACTCCGCACCTTCGCCAAGTCATATGGCCCAAGAATTTCAAGCTCGAGAAACTTCAGAAGTACGACGGCAAAGAAAACCCCGAATTATGGGTCATGCTCTACGAAACCGCGTGTAGATCAGCCATGGCTGACTGAGCACGTCATGTCTAACTACTTCCCAGTCGCTGTTGGCCATGCAGGTCACCAATGGCTGGTCAGCTTGCCGGCAAACTACTTTGATTCTTGGCAGGAGCTTAAGCAAGCCTTCATCGACAATTTCATCGCTACTTGTGAACAACCGGGCAACAAGTACGATCTGCAACGGATCCGAGACCGGAAAGAAGAGCCACTGCGTGAGTACGTCCGGCGTTTCTCAGAGATGCGCATCAAGGTCCCATCAATCTCCGACAATGAGGCAATCGAGGCTTTCATCACTGGCCTCCTGCTTCCACGACGCCCTAAGAGACAAGCTCCTCCGGAAGAGACCTGAATCGGTCACAGCGCTCCTAGCCACCGCTAAGAAATATGCGGACGCCGACGACGCTAAGAAGATAATTATTGAAGAAGCAGCAAGGGTTCCACGCTCCGACCACCCTCCACACCACGACGACTACCGTGGCAACCGTGGTCGGAACGACAATTTTGACCGCCGCAACCAGCGCAACGACTCCCGCGACCACCGCGACCAACGTAATCAGCGGCGTAACCGCCGTGACGATTACAGGAGCAAGCGTGCTCGGGAAGACGACGGCGAGGTCAATACCGTTAAAAAGGGTGGCGGACGTCGTAATTACGAAGACGACTACGCCAAAGCATTGAAAGGGCCCTGCCAGCTCCATCCTAAGTCAAACCATACCATGGAAAATTGCCGTGTTCTCAAGTCTATCTATACGCGTCAACAGGCTCCGGACACATCCGACAAGCCTAACGATGCAGGGGAACAGCGCAACGAGGATAACGACGATGACGATGCAGACCCTCGTCACAAGTACGTCAAGCCAACCGATCATGTGCACACCATCATCGGAGGCAAAGTGTCCATCGAGACCAAGCGGGAACGCAAGCTGCTCGCCCGTGCTTGCTTGAACGTGGCCAACGCCGATAACCTCCTCGCCGATCCGCGGCTCCCTCCGTGGTCTCACCGGAAATCTCTTTCAGCAGGAAGGACCAATGGGCCGCAATACCAGAGCCAGGACTGTTTTCCCCTGGTCCTCGATCCTTGTATCAACAAGGTCCAGTTCGATAGAGTACTAATCGACGGCTGGCAGCTCCATCGATATACTGTTCAAGAACAGTCTGCCCGCCCTGAAGATAGATCAGGCGGATCTTAAGCCATACGAGGCACAGTTCTGGGGTGTTCTCCCCAGATAGAGCTCTACACCTCTCGGGCAGATCACGCTACCTGTGCAGTTTGGGACCCCGGACCACTTCCGCACCGACTACGTCAACTTTGTGGTCACTGACTTCGATGGCACCTACCATGCTATTCTTGGTCGACCGTCGCTCACCAAGTTCATGGCCATACCTCATTACAGGTATCTGGTGCTCAAGATGCCTACCGAGAAAGGAGTCCTAACCCTCCGAGGTAACGTGTACGCCGCTTACACCTGCGAAGACGATAGTTTCAAAATAGCAGAGGCCCACGACCTCTCTATTCGCATGGCCGAGACCGTGCTCGACGCTAAGAAGACCTCAACCGACCACCTAGAGATCCCAGACCTCAAGACTCCACAGCAAGAACATCAAGTCAAAGGAGCACAAGGTGATCCAGCTGGTCGACGGCGACTCCAGCAAAACGGCCCTTATCGGGGCCAACCTGGATCCCAAATAGGAAGACGCGCTCGTCGGGTTCTTGAGGAGCAACGTGGATGTGTTCGCATGGAAACCTGCCGACATGCCCGGTGTACCTCGGAACTTGATCGAGCACTCCTTGAATGTCAACAGCAAGGCCAAACCTATCAAGCAGAAGCTACGACGGTTCGCTCGCGACAAAAAGGAGGCGATTAGGGTAGAAGTGACACTGGCTTTTGGCAGCCGGATTTATCAAAGAAGTGTATCATCCGAGTGGTTAGCCAACCCGGTTCTTGTACACAAAAAGAATAATGAATGGAGAATGTGCGTTGATTACACTGATCTCAACAAACACTGCCCTAAGGACCCCTTCGGCTTACCTCGCATAGACGAGGTCGTAGATTCAACCACCGGTTGCGAGCTCCTTTCCTTTCTCGATTGCTACTCTGGTTATCACCAGATCGCTCTCAAAAAGGACGATCAGATCAAGACGTCTTTCATCACGCCTTTCGGCGCCTACTGCTACACGACTATGTCGTTCGGGCTCAAGAACGCCGGGGCTACATACCAACGCGCCATTCAGGCCTGCCTCGCAGACGAGATAAAAGACGACCTTGTAGAGGCCTATGTGGATGATGTAGTTGTCAAAACCAAGGAAGCGCATACCCTTGTTGACAACCTAAAACGCACCTTTGCGGCCCTCAATACATTCCAATGGAAGTTAAACCCAAAGAAGTGCATCTTTGGTGTTCCTTCTGGTATACTGCTAGGCAACGTCGTCAGTTACGACTGGCATACGCCCTAATCCGGAGAAAGTCAAAGCTGTCTTAGACATGAAGCCCCCCAAAAAGGTGAAGGATGTCCTAGAAGCTTACCGGATGCATGGCTGCTCTCAGCCGTTTCATATCAAGATTAGGAGAAAAAGGGCTACCAGTTTTTCAAACTGCTCAAAGCATCCGAGAAGTTTGAGTGGTCGGAGGAAGCAGACGCTGCCTTCACGCAGCTAAAACAATACCTTACATCACCTCCGGTCCTCACTGCTCCCAGAGAAGACGAAACTCTCCTACTTTACATTGCAGCAACCAATCGGGTGGTCTCCACTACCATGGTGGTCGAGCGCGACGAGCTGGGCCACGCCTATAAGGTACAAGCGGCCAATTTATTTCATCAGTGAGGTACTCAACGAATCCAAGACCAGGTACCCACAGATTCAGAAATTGCTCTACGCCATACTGATAACATCCCGAAAATTGAGACATTACTTCGACGGATATCGTGTGGTGGTCATGACCGAGTACCCCTTGGGGGACATCATTCGCAATAAGGATGCGAACGGGCGCATCGTCAAATGGGCAATGGAGCTATGCCCCTTCTCCTTGGAATTTGCAAGCCGTACTACAATCAAGTCTCAGGCACTCGTCGATTTCATCGTCGAGTGGACAGACTTAAGCACGCCTGCCTCTCCGGGATCCGAC
This sequence comes from Miscanthus floridulus, assembly GCF_019320115.1. NCBI lineage: Eukaryota > Viridiplantae > Streptophyta > Magnoliopsida > Poales > Poaceae > Miscanthus > Miscanthus floridulus. The sequence continues at coordinate 79,693,245 of NC_089595.1, read as the reverse complement.
GAATATTGGACGATGTACTTCGATGGCTCTCTCAACATTGACGGTGCGGGAGCAGGAGTTCTTTTCGTGTCACCATCCAAGGAGCAGCTCCGGTACGTTCTCAGGATTTATTTTCCAGCATCTAATAACGCCGCCGAGTATGAAGCATGCCTGCATGGTTTACGCATTGCGGTTGAGCTTGGTGTTAAACTGTCTCTATGTCTACGGAGACTCGGCTCTGGTCATCAACCAACTCAACAAGGACTGGGACACGACCAGCGAAAAGATGGACGCATACTGCAGATCGATAAGAAAGCTGGAAGGCAGGTTCTATGGCATCGAGTACATACACGTGGTCCAGGGACAAGAACCAAGCAGCGGATGCGCTGTCAAAGTTAGGATCATCCCGAGCCAAAATCCCACATGGCGTATTCGTCCAAGACCTGCTCACGCCTTCCATCGAAGAGGAAGATTCCACGGTCGACAAGGCTCCGGACCAGCAATTGGTGGCTACGGTTCTGGCGCCGAGCACAACCGAGCCGCCTCCGACCACTCATGAGCCTGACTGGAGAGTACCTTTCATCAAGTACTTAACAGATGGCAGCGGTTATACTGATCGGACAGAAAACGAGCGCCTGATGCGTCGCAGTAAGCAGTACCTGCTCGTCGATGGCAAGTTATGGCGCAAAAACGCAAAGGAGGAAATCTTGATGAAGTGTATAACCCAGGAAGAAGGCGAACATCTCCTAGGACCAAATCCACTCTGGCTCCTGCTGGCAACCACGCGGCCTCAAGAACACTGGTCGGTAAGGCTTTCCGAGCAGGGTTCTACTGGCCGTCAGCAGTAGCCGACGCAGAGAAGCTAGTCCGCCACTGTGAGGGTTGTCAGTTCTTCGCCAAGAGAATCCACGTACCAGCACATGAGATACAGACGATACCAGCCTCTTGGCCCTTCGCATGCTGGGGACTGGATATGATCGGGCCCTTCAAACCGGCTCCTGGGAAATTTACATGCGTCTTTGTGCTGATTGACAAATTTTCTAAGTGGATAGAATACATGCCTTTGGTACAGGCATCTTCAGAAAAGGCTGTCATGTTCCTCGACCAGGTCATCCACCGTTTCGGCATACCCAACAGCATCATCACTGATCTGGGTACTCAGTTCACCGGGAACGCTTTTTGGGACTTCTGCGATGAAAGGAGCATAGTAGTAAAATACGTCTCGGTGGCGCACCCTAGAGCTAATGGACAAGTCGAGCGGGCAAATGGAATGATCTTGGACGCATTAAAGAAGAGGATGTACAGAGAAAACGACAAAGCTCCCGGAAGATGGCTCAAGGAGTTACCAGCCGTGGTCTGGGGCCTCCGAACTCAGCCCAGCCGTAACACAGGCGTCTCACCATACTTTATGGTTTACGGCGCTGAGGCAGTCCTCCCACCAGATATAGCTTTCAGATCAGCACGGGTAGAGAACTTCGACGAGGGCAAGGTCAATGAAGTACGGGAGCTAGAAGTTAACAGCGCAGAAGAAAAAAGGCTCGATTCTTGTGTACGTACGGCCAAGTACCTTGCTGTTTTGCGCAGGTATTACAACAAGAACGTTAAAGAGCGTTCCTTCATGGTCGGGGACCTGGTACTGAAGTGGAAAACTGAACCAGGCTGGCGTCCATAAACTCGCAACCCCATGGGAGGGACCCTTCATGATCAAGGAAGTCACACGACCAACGTCTTACAGGTTAGCTCACCTGGACGGTACAGACGTACCAAACTCGTGGCACATCGACAAGCTTAGACGTTTCTATGCTTAACTACTGAGATATGTACTCCCCTTGTACTTTCGATTTACTTCAATAAAGCAATTATGATTTCTCCGACCACTCTAATGTGTCACTTCGAATTTTATGATTATTCTAACCTAGCCAGTAAAAGCCGACCACCACTCCTTCTACGGTTTTCAGGAGCAGGCCTTGTCTCCGGTTCCTCCCAACACGTGCATGGGATCCGCTCTCTACGTTACGGGTGATCGGCAGGTCCCCCTTGGTTTGACTTGTCCGCGTCTACGTGTGCACAGGTCACCGTACCTCACACTCCGACCACATGACAAACTAAGGCCGCACAAACTATCCAGGATGATGTGTCGAGCAAAATGGTACAACTAAACAGAACGTTAACATGTTCTCACTTAGTTACACCAACATAAAGTTTCAAGCTTAAATACGTTTTATACAAAGCAAACAAGCTTATAAGGATATACAGTTACGTTATTACAAGCTTGCCTGAAGAGGCTAAAGTTTACAATAACACAACTATGTCCTCCTTCTATAGCTCTAAGCCTATTACATTGGCTGGTCGGGGCGCGTAGCACTTACTGCTCGCCGATTCCGACATCCTACTCGAGTCTCGGGGACTCTTGTGCTAGTCGAGCTGAAGGGGATGGCCCCTGCCGATGCCTGGCTGGTCGAGACCGCAGGCTTCGTTGGTTGGCTTGCAACTGATGGCATTTCTAGCTGACTCGTCAATGGCGTACCCTGTACAGGTGTTGCCCCACCTCCACATAGGTTAATGTCGCCAATTATCTTCGACGACAAGTCCAGCTGGGCCTGTCCAAAGCTCCTCCGCCTTGTCTGGGTCTACCTCCTTGGGTACCCAGCCTCCAGGCGCTTGAGATCGATCAGGGGGTAGTGAGCACGTACCATGCTTAGTACATGGGCACCCGTGTACTCACCCGCCTCCTTCACGAACTCTTGGAACCATCCCCACTGCTTGACTGCATCTCTCGACCAGTCCGAGCTGGGGCGTCTTTGGCTCTTCCTCTGTGAGCGCCGGGTCGATAAGGTCGAGGACGGGGACAATGCCAGTTGCCACTTCTTGGCACCGGTTCTTCCACGTGTCCCGCTCCTCAGTGACCTCGAGGCATCGTGCTTTCCAGCCGTCACGCTCTTTGATCACGGCCTCCAGATGTCTCTTGGCATTGACTTTTAAAACTGAACACCATACAAGACATCAAATGTTATGGCACGACAAGACAAGGCGGGCAACAGAATGAGAAAGGTGGTCTGGAATACTTACTTTTCAGTTCCTCCTTCATTTTGGTGGTGTGGTCCTAGAGTTGGGACTGGCTGCAGTGCCAGTTTCTCGTTGTCTTCCTTCAGACGACCACACTCTGCGGTCACGCGGCTTTTCCCCTCTTGGAGGCGGGTTACTTCAGCTTCTAAGCCTACATTACAGCTGTCACTACCAACAACACAACAATACGTGTTACACACTTGCTGTGATAAAGTGACAACTTACTTATTCTTTCCCGCTCTTTATTATTAAGCTGGCCGACCAGGTTCTGGTTTTGTGTCTCTAGCTCTGTACTCTTCTGGTCGGCGGTTTCAAGTTGGCGGCGCAAGTGTTCCACCTCGGCCACCAGTTCTTTATTATTTGCCGTGATTCCCTCAATCTGATCGAAGCACCTCTTTCGGTACCTCGCGGTCTTCATCAAGTCCTGCACATAAATAAGCTAAGTCAGACAGATCGACTACATAACAGGGTCAAGTGGTCAAGCCAAACATACCTGGACTTCTGTCACCAGACGCTTTGCCGCCCGTTCGACTCTTAGGGTCTCTTCGACCTCTGGGATTTCTTCGTGCATAACCCATTCGTCGTTCCGCCGGCGCGACACATATACATGTTGTCGCTTATCTTGGGGACGGCCCAGGACCTCTTCTACTTCGTCCTCTTCAGCCTCCTATTCGGGGGGCGGTGCTGGTCTGGAGTCTGCAGTCTCCACGACCACCAGGGCTTTTCCACGAGCCGTTGCATCTGCAAGAGTGCTCTGTGCCACTTCCGGCTGCTGCTCCTCGGCTTGATCCGGCTCCCTTGGCGCCAAGGTATCCGCCTCAGCAGGTTTTGTGCTCGGAGCACTGGTACTCTGCTCGGCTGTCTTCTCGACCAGCCGCTCGGGGACTAATGTCTGGTCGTCCGCCTGCTGAGGTCCCGGCGGAGTTCCTTCTACAGGCTCCTCCACGGCTGGCTGCTGGGCAGTTTTTTCCGCCATTGCTGGCGAAGTTGTGCCGCACCCGGCTAGCTGGTCGGGGTTCTCGGTGGACGCCGACCTAATTTATCAGAGAAAGGTTCAGAAGATAATAGTATTCAATACAAATTGCAAGCTTACATCAAAGTTATAGATACTTACAGCTTCGAAGCGCGGAATGATGTGGCGAAGGAGCGTCTCCTCGACCGCCCCTGCTCCGCGTGCTCGGCAGGTTCCACCGGAACTCTTTCCACCAGCGGTACAGGCGTCGGGGCTTGATGCTCGGCATTTCCTTCGCTTGTCCTCTGTGTTGCAGTGGTCGGTGATGTGATCACTGCTGGCACAGAGGAGGTACCCTGCTCCATTCGACCCCATTTGTCTCCTCCTCTTTCGAGGGACGAGCCGGAAGATGTCCGCATCCTCTGCTTCGTCGTCCGAAAGGGGGAAGATGGCTTGGCGTCGTTTGTTGGCAGCCGGGCGCTTGCCAGCGGCTCTGGTCGACGCATCCTCCACAGCCTCGAGTGCCGCCCAGTGGACGTCGTCGGTCCTGGCGCTGGTCTGGGCGGCTGGGCCGGCAACTTGCGGGTAATCCACACCGAGGGGGCGGAGACACGAACACTGCTGCCCGGTCACGACCATTAATCTGAGACACATAACGGAGACAACAGTCAATTTCTTGTTAAAACATGACTCTACAGTTAAAAGGAAGCATCATTTACCTTTGGTGGAGGTCGGGCCAGCTTGAAGGCGTGCTCGATGTCGTTCAGCCTGACATAATTGGGATCGGCCAGGTTGAATAGCTCGCCAATCCTGGCCTTGATTTCTGTCTTGTCGAGCGCCTCTTTCCTGGTCCTTGTTGGATCTAGCGCTCCCCTGGTACTCGAAGCCAGGATGAACCCTCTTCTGGCAGGGCTGGATCCTTCGGCTGATGAAGTTCCCGACCACACTTGGGCCATCTAGCTTTCCCCACGGGATCATCCCGAGCAGTTCGGCGATCTGCTCCAAGTTCTCGGGCTTCTCTGTCCAGCTATTCTTCTTCTCCGGAATCAGCCCCACGTCGCACAGGGTGATGGTGTTCGGCTCTTCACGGATGTAGAACCATTTCTTGTACCACTCGTCCAGTGAGGTGTTCTAGGGGCAGTGCAAGTATTGGGCTTTCATACCGTCGCGCAGATTCAGGTAGACGCCTTCGGCTATCTTCGAGCCACCGCTCCCTTTCTTCCGAAGACAGAACAGGTGGCGAAAGAGGTCGAAATGGGGCTGGAAGCCACCATAAGCCTCGCAGAGATGGATGAAGGTGGAGACAAGAAGAATCGAGTTGGGATGCAGATTGCAAATCCCAATCTCGTAATACAAGCAGAGACCCTGAAGGAAAGGGTGCACTGGAATCCCAAAACCCCGTTTGAAGAAGTCTTCGAAAACCACAATCTCACCTGGTTGTGGATCGGGGAAGCTTTCTCCTTCCGGCGCACGCCATCCCGCGAGTGCCTTGTTGTGGAGCACTCCCATGGCGACGAGGTCTTCGATGGTCTGCTCATTGCTCCGCGACTTCCACCACTCCTTCGCCATGACTCCGCCTTTCTTCTGGGCGTCTCTTTTTGCCATTAGTCTGTCCTTACTAAGGGGGTGGATGCGGTGGCGAGGGGATTGGCGATGATTTTTGGAGGAATAGGGTTCGGCGAGAAGAAGAAGAAGGTTGCGGCGGCGAATGACAATGGGGAATGGTGTGAGTAACTTACCAGATCTACATTATAAATAACAAAGAGCTCCGTCGTTTCGTCCGCCCGAGATTATTGGGAGACGTGCGCACGCGCCGCAGACGGTTGTTCACACAACCTCGAGATCTACGCCAATAAACGCGCCACTTCATTACCAGTGTACGCGCCTCTTCGTTGATAGTGAAAGAGGGCCCACACTGACGCACCTCCATACAGGTGCCAAGCGACTGTTTGCTAGAAAGGAGTAAGAAGACAGAATGACGTACTATACCCATCTGCTTTTTTGACCAGGCGTGTCAGACTGGACTTGGCAGAGAAAGGAGATAAATAAATGCACCAAATAAATACATCAATGGTGTTCGTATTTTCGATGCTTGTTTTGTGCTCAAGGATGGATCAGACTCCTACAATGCTCGGGGACCGCTCAGACCACTGCCAGTGCTCGGGGACTGCTCAGACCACTCCCATGCTCGGGGACTGCCCAGACTACTCCCGTGCTCGGGGGACTGCCCAGACCACTCCCGTGCTCGGGGACTGCCCAGACCACTGACGTGCTCGGGGACTGCTCCGACCACTACCGTGTTCGGGGATTGCTCCGACCACTGACGTGCTCGGGGACTGAACCCGACCACCGTCGTGCTCGGGGACTGCTTCGACCTACTTCCGTGCTCGGGGACTGCTCCGACCACTGCCGTGTTCGGGGACTGACTGACCTTTGCTTGGAAAATGGTCCTCCTTGGCTACATAGTGATTTGTACTCACATACAGTTGAGAGACATTTATTTAGACCTTGCTACAAGGCTCATATTTCGCCTTCCAGCAAGCTCGGGGACTACGTCGGTACGATGCACCTGCCGGTGCATCTCAGTTTTGCCTGTACGGCAATTGGATTCTTAACTTCAGCGGATATTCTTTTTAGACCCTGGCACCACGTGCCTGCGTCACCTACTACCAGGCTCGGGGATTAAGTGGGCACACTTCACCTTGCGGTGAAAGTGTTTGTTTAATCGACCCCTGTGCTTTGAATGATTGTAAGGATTATTAATGTGCTCGGGGACTGTCCCGACCACTGCTTGAATAATGGTTCTCCTTGGCTACATGTGATTTGTACTCACATACAGTTGAGAGACATTTATTAAGACCTTGCTACAAAGCTCATACTTCGCCTTCCAGCAAGCTCGGGGACTACGTCGGTACGATGCACCTGCCGGTGCATCTCGTTTTGCCTGTACGGTAATTGGGTTTTCAACTAAACTGGGAATTCTTTTTAGACCCTGGCACCACGTGCCTACGTCACCTACTACCAGGCTCGGGGACTAAGTGGGCACACTTCACCTTGCGGTGAATGTGTTTGTTTTTTCGACCCCTACGCCTCTGATGTTCAAGGACGCTATGTTTCAAGACCACTTACATTTCTTTTCAGAAATACAAGTGGGCACACTTCTCAGGACAGAAATCTTTTCTTTTTTCTTAAGAGCACCATACATTCTTCGGACAACCTACTTCTCCGGTGATGACGGTGGTCAGAGACGTCAAGGACTCAAGCTCTACTTGTCGGAGAAGGTTAAAATGGCGTGTCGCAGCATAATGCATGATGCTCGGGGACTAGCTGTGGGGGTATTAACCCCTATACCCTTACGGCTAAGCTTGGGCCGGCCCGGATCAATGGGTCCGGTCCACCCGAAAGACGACGTGCGGCCCAGCCAACCTGATCGAAGTCCCGCACAAGGAGTCAAGGCGGATTTGGCGATCAAGCAGGATCCTGGTCGGTTAGAATAGGAATCCTTATCCAGCCACATATGGCAATTGTAACTAACTAGGATTGGTTTCCAGATCTGTAACCCTGCCCCCGGACTATATAAGGCGGGCAGGGGATCCCTCTAAAAAACATCTCTCTCTCATTGACATACAGCAATACAAATCAGACGCATGACGTAGGTATTACGCCTTCTTGGCGGCCGAACCTGGATAAAACCTCATGTCTGTCTTGCGTCACCGTCTTGTTTGTGGCTTGCGCATCTGTCTGTCGACAATCTACTACCTTGGGCATACCCCTAGGTAGACTGCCGACCATATTTCGTCGACACAAACAGACCGAGCGAGGACGCCTATTTGCCTTCCGCGTCGTCTTGGACGCAAAATGGGTCATGCCATTGCCTACTCCGTTGGAGCGTTTATTTTTACCGGTAAAACACTGTGCGTCACGTATTTTGAGTATAGGTCACGTTATGCGTACCCTCTTGGAGACGGTCTTACTCCCTATGTACACCAAAGAATGCAATTACAATAAACGTGTTGGTCAAATCAGTCCGATTTTAACCGAATTTATACCAAATAATATTAGCATCTATGTCTTAAAATAAATTTATTATGAATATATATTCTATAACTAATATAATGATGCTTATTTTATCTCATAGTGTTATGCTTTTTTATATAATTTTAATCAAAGTTAAAACTATTTGACTTCTCAAAATCAAAGAATTACATTTTTTTTACGGAACGAGTAGTACTAAAGTACTCCACCAAACTACTATGTGGTACTACAGTACTTTCTTCCTGGCCTCCGTCGGCCTCTCGCTCTCGCTCTCTCACACGGGAGAGAAGCCCGATCCAGACCATGAACGCGTGGCCCCTCTCCTCTGCACCTCTGAAAACTGCATTCGGATCCGATGAATGATGTGAGCGTGAACTGCTGCGTTGCGCTTGTTTCGTGCTCGGAATGCGCTGAAGCCAGGTCCTGTTTAGTTCCACTTCATTATATTAAATTTTTTAAGATTTCTCGTCGCATCGAATTTTTAGACACATGTATAAAGCATTAAATATAAATAAAAAATAAAATTAATTACACAGTTTGGATGAAATCCACGAGACGAATCTTTTAAGCCTAATTAGACTATGATTGAACACTAATTACCAAATAACAACGAAAAACGCTACAGTTGTATTTTGTAAAAATTTTTGCATCTAAACGGGTCCAAGTAGCCAACGAGAGAATGCTACAGTACTCCAGAGCCTGCTCGCTGTTCGCCGCTCGTTGGGATGAAAGCGGACCAGATACGGGTGGATGTTACTGATGTTATATTTATTTTTATTTTTTATTTGGATTTGAATTTAAATACAGATAGTCAATCATGCCAAATAAAAAATAATTAGACATCTGCATTATAAATAAGCGATATAAGTATTTAGATATGAATATAATATCAAACGTTGAATATCCAAACTCAAATACGAACTGACGTGACCCACTTTAAACGGATTCCGTCACGAATACGCCGAATAATAAACGCGCCTCTCCCACAGCGGCTCCACGTGCCCGGGTCACGCTGCCGCGCGCGCGCGCACACGCCGCTCCCTCCCTCCCTCCTCGGCTTCCTCTTCGCAGTCGCCACCCTCGCCTCGCCGCGCTCGCCCAACATTTTTTACGCTGCCACGCTACGCTACTTTGCTTCCGGCCCCTTCTCACTCTGCTGTCTGCTCTACCTCGACTCCCGCCAGTTGTTTATTTCAGTCCCCTCGGTTTTCTGCGGGAGCTAGCGAGCGCTCGCGGCGTCGCGCGGTTGGCGAGGGCAATGCCAATGCCAATGCCGGCGCCGGTGAGCGAGTAGGGGAGCCGCCGCCCAGGGACGGAGGAGAGGGGATGGGGTGCCGGAGCTCGCGGCTGGACGCGACGGACGTGTCCCCGGCGGTCGCGCTGTGCCGGGAGCGCCGGGACCTGCTGCGCGCGGCCGCGGACCACCGCGCACGCCTCGCGGCCGCGCACGCCGCCTACTTCCGCGCGCTCCCGCGCGTCGCCGACGCGCTCGCGCGGTTCGCCAGCCACCACCACGCCGCCACGCCGCCGCCGGGGTCGCCCGTGCTCACGCTGCCGCCGCCCTCCGACCACGACCACGCCGATGACGCCGGCGACGAGCCCAAGAAACAGCGGAGCGGCTCCGTGACAGCCGCACACCGACTCCGGCCACTCCCACATCCACTTCCACTCCGACGACGCCTCGGAATCCGATCCCGACTCCTCGGCCGACGACCCCTGCGCCGGCTCCGGAGGCTGTGGCGGTGCCCACGGCGAGATCCCGCCGCAGCCGGCGCCTGTCCTTCAGTCCTGGCGTCGTTCCCTTGCCCCCCGACCGCGGCCACTGGCGAGCCCCAAGAACGCCAAATACAGGACCCAGGATTTGCCAGGCCGGAGATGCCGTGGGAGTACGCCTCCTACGATCCATACCCTTCCTTCCCAAACACCGCATTCCAAAATGCCACATTTCCCAGCTACTACTACATGAAGGCCAGCTCGACGCCGGCGAACACGGTGTACCAAGAACCGTACGGCTACGGCAACTTCGCCACCAGTTCGTCCTACAGTGGGGTACAACTACGGGTACAACAACCCAATGTATGGCGTCCCGTTGCCACCAGAGGGGGATCGGCCGGTGGAGGATCGTGGCCGGGAACTGGCGGCGGCTCCGGCGCCGCCGCCGCCAATGCCAATGCCTGAGACGACACCGTGGGACTTCTTTAACCCATTCGATTCATATGAGCAGGACCTTCCACAGTATAAGGGCAAAGGGTACGACTCCAATGGGTCGTTCACCAGCAGTCCCAACTCAAGTGAGGTGAGGGCAAGGGAGGGGATCCCGGAGCTCGAGGAGGAGACGGAGCTGGAGTCTATGAGGGAGTCTGTGAAGGCAAGGAAGGCTGTAGAGAGCACGGCATCGAACCGGATTGGCAATGTGGATGTCAGCGCCAAGGTAAAAGTGTCCATGGAGCATAAGGAAGTTGAGATTGAGAGTGTGTATAGTGCTTCGGTATTTGAGTCAGGGGACGAGAGTGTGTGCAGTTGCGATTGTGACCATGCCAATGCTAGAACAGAGGGGCCAGTGCAGGTGCCAGGCAGAAGATGATCATGGGAAGGTGAGGAAGGTGAGCTCAGAGGATCACTCATCCATAGTAGTCGGAGAGGATGAACGGCCGCCAGAGTTCACTGGGACAAGAGATGTCGCTGAGGTTGTTGAGGAAATAAAGGAGCAGTTCAAATCAGTGGCTGCCTGTGGGGATGACGTCGCAAGGATCCTTGAGGTGGGGAGGATGCGGTATCGATCACGGAATAGAATCTTAAGATGTAAGTATGCTTTGTTTTTCATTTAACCATTGCAAATCCTGGTTCCATCAAACTGAAGCCGACTTTGTTTGCATTAGTAAATCAATTGCTATATTGAAATTTGACCACTTGAGAGATAGAATGTACCTGGTTTCTTATTGCTATACTGATCACTGGGCTGGAGTTCTTCTCCGTCCTTCCATAGACAATTGTAACCCAGTTAAATAATTTGATCCTTACTCACCATGCAGTGGTATTCTCACGGATGATGGGGACCTTCGCTTTGTTGTTTTCTTCCATATCTGAGCCACCGGTGAAGAGCTTGGAACAATCAGCTATAAATTCATCCAAAGGAAATCAGAATTCCAGTAAAAGATTCGATCTTCCCAGTGATGTTGAACTTAATACTCTTTCCGCAACAATGGACAGGCTGTACGTGTGGGAGAAAAGACTTCATAAGGAAATTATGGTATGCTATTTCCTTTATATGAAATGTGGTGATTAGTTCCTCTTGCAATTTGATTTCGGGTACCTTTGGTAAAAAAAAAGGAAAGACGACTATAGTTCACTAGTCCCTTCGTCTTGAAATACAAGGTATCGTAGGAATTCTAGGACAAATTATGGGATAAGGCAAATAACGATTGTAACGTAACCCTCCCTTAAGTGTAGAGATAGAGAGAGATTGTGATTACCATATTTGGGTTGGTTATAAACAATAATGGTAGGTATGCATGTAAATGTTGTCTTTTTAAACTAAGTTGGAGGGATACTTCACCGAGAATCTCTTATAATTTGGGGAAATCTTGATGCCTGGATACCTTTTATTTTAGGACGGAGGGAGTATTAAGTTCAATTTGGTCATGAGCCTGATAATGTCTCAAAACTGGAAATAATTTTCAAGAAAGTCGAAATTTTGTCCTTTGGGAATGTTGATTGGCTGAAAATGGTTAAGAAGGGCCCTTACTCAGTAATTTCTTTGTGAACTTAAGAACTTTGAGCCTTTCTTTTTCATGAACATGTTTTAACATTTTCTTAAACTATGTTAGGAGGAAGAAAAATTGAGGATTACATATGACAAAGAATGGAAGCGCTTGAAAGAGCTTGATGCTAATGGTGCAGAGCCATATAAGATCGATACAACACGGGCCTCAATTAGGGCACTGCTCACAAGAATCAACATTTCCATCAGATCAGCTAAAGTTATCTGTAGGAGGATCCACACACTACGAGATGATGAGTTACATCCACACCTTGTTACGCTTATCCAAGGGTAAGACAGATGTAATCCTACTTATACTCTTTTATTCACTTTTGTAGATCTCAAAAGGTTCGACCTTCAAACAATCACTCTCTTTGAATACCATTTTGCCTGTTACCCTTTTTATTGTTTCATAGAATTTTGATTTGTTTTACAAAGTACTTATGGATTTCTTGACTACAAAATCATTGATTCTTATAGAATAGATTTTATATTATTTTTGAACTGATGATTCTAGTATTAGATAAAGTTTTGTTTGTTTAAGAAAATATGCAGTTGTTCAGTTAACATGTTTCATCAATTGTGTAACAAATGAAAAATAAAGATGCAATTCTTTGATGGACAATCACTAAAAGTATGGACCTGTTGTGACTAAAAAAATCTATATACCATTTGGTCCATTTTATTGAACTTGTTTTCTAAGATGTCTAAATACTTCATGTAAACTAGAGTAGCACGTCTTATGTTGCTGTATTACTACAGCATGCTGATTTTTTTTTTAAAAAAAAATATATATTGTTGCATGAGTTGTTGCCACATTTGCTAAGATCAGCTAGTTTTAGTAGTAGCGATGTTCTTTTTTTTGAATTATAATAAAAGATAGTTGTGATTTTTGTGCAGGCTTGTTAGAATGTGGAAATTCATTCTTGAATGCCATCGGAAGCAATTCCATACCATACTTCAAACTAAATCTCATATTCTCATCCCTAAGAATGGACCTGAAAGAAGCTCCTCCAAGGTTACACTGGAACTAGAAATGGAACTTTTGAACTGGTGTTCTTGTTTCAGGAATTGGATCCCTATCCCAAAAAGCTTATATCGAAACCCTCAATGGCTGGCTAGTCAAATGGCTTCCTCAGGAAAAGGAGGAGACTCCGGATGGCATTGCACCCTTCTCTCCTGGTAGGCTTGGAGCTCCTGCTGTGTTCATTACAGCTAATGATTGGTGTCAAGCCATGAAAAGGATACCAGAAGGCAGCGTTGTAGATACAATGGAGGCTTTTGCTGTCAACGTGCATATGTTATGGGAGCGGCAGGACGAAGAGCAGCAGCAGAAGCTGAAAGCTGAGTACCTCTCTAGAGATTTTGCAAAGCGGCTCAAATCTCTTCAGATGGAACATGGCTTGCAAGGGCATTTTGAAGCTGATAAGCCAGTGTTGCCCATTGCCGACAATGGGAGGGCAGTTGATAACCGCATGGTTGCATTGGATACATTGCACAAGAGATTGGATGAACAAAGAGCTCAGCACGAGGAAACTGTGAAACAGATTCGGGAGGCCAGTGCAGCTGATCTGAAAGCAGGTCTGGCTCCGATATTTGAAGCACTGGAATCTTTTAGTGTGGAGACGCTGAAAGGTTATGAAAATGTCAGGATTCCAGTCGAAGGTGTTGGCGGTTGATACCTTGAAGTCCACAAATTTTCTGTTGGCAGCTCTTGATACCTGAAGTCCACAATGATCGCTGGGGCAGTGGACATTGTTGAATTCATCCAAGGAGTTATTAACAATCTGAAACAGTCTTCAATTTGCCAGCCATGCGCAAGCACAACACCATTGTACTTGGAATAATGTTGAATTCATCCAATGTACAAGTAAGGACGGCCCAGAAGTTCCAGCATGATTGTGCACGAAGCAACGTTACCCCGGGTTCTTTGAGATGATTCTGATTTCTGAGGCAACAAATTCATGTGGAGCTTGGACACTAGTCAGTAGCTAGAGGCTAGAGCTACTTGTCCACAGAGAGCTGCTAGGAGCCTGAACTGTGTCTAGTTGGAGCCCCTCAAAGCAGGGGAAGGCAATTTTCTGCTCCTGTACATATTAGCTAAGTTAGCGAATTCGCAGGTTAGCTCGCCATCTGTGTACAATTTGATCTGTGCATCGTAAAAGTTGTATTTATGCCCTTTGTTCACGGCATGTAGATGGTCTGGCCTTCTATAGTGTTGCCTGCTGAAGATTGAAGAGCATACATAGATGTTGGGCGAATATCGCCGTAGTTCCTTGCGCTGTCTGTCTGCCTTCCAACTCGATAACCCACAAAGTTTTTGCCAGTTTGGTCTTCATTTTGTTCTAAAGCCGGCACTGGCAGAATGCAACTACTCACCTGTAATATGGCTGCATCCAGCTAACGTACAAAAGCAAAAATACCAATATCAATTAATGAGCAGCTTAGCTTGATCGGTTGCTTCGCAGATGATCAATCGTGTACAGCACAGTACACATGGACACATTTGTTTCGAGGGTGCCAGATCGGATCTGTTCCGAAGGGGATGGCATCCAACGGAGGTTTTCCAAATACCACGTCAAGTATATCGGCGCTACTGTCGCGTATCGATATTAGGGATGTCCAAAGCAAAAAAGTTAACGCCCACGCTGATTTTCCTGGATGGTTCGAGACGTATTAAAAGGTCTCGCTCGACTTCAAGGCTGCGGGCTCCGTCTCGCCCGACCCCTTGGGTACGAGTTCCGTCTCGTCCGACCCTAAGGAAGCGGTTTCCGTCTCACCCGATCTCAAGGCCGCAGACTCCGTCTCACCCGACCTCCAGGCCATGGGCTTCGTCTCGCCCGACCCCTTGAGAAGCACCGCCACCGGCCAACGCCGCCACTGCACCACCGCCCTTCGATACAGCACCGCCACCGGGTCTTCACCAAGCACCGCGATGGCGAGCCCGTCTTCCTCAAAGACGACCGATGGTTTGCACCCCCTTCACCCCTCTCTTTCTCACTCTATCTATTAATCATGTACTAGTAGATGTTCTAGGACTCACTGTTTATTCCAAAAGCAAGTAGACACGCTAGATCTATGGCTAGTGATCCTGTTTTAGGTCTATCAATGGTATCACACGCCTAACTAGGTGTAGATCTAGCCTATCAAAAAGAAAACCGAGTAGCAGCATTTAGAGGGAGGTGATAGATTCATTTAGGGATCTAAACAGAGGGTTCATCGAACCCTAAACTCAATTCGGGTGAAGAAAAGAAGTAAGAGAAGGGTCTCGGTTTTGAAAAGCAACTCAAATCCTAACCCTAACCCGCGCAAACCGCTCGGGGAAGATGAACAGTAAGGAAACCCTAACCCTAACCCGCGCAAACCGCTCGGGGAAGATGAACAGTAAGGAAACCCTAACCCTAATCTCGATCCTAACCCCATCCCCAACCCTAAATCGGATAGATCCGAGAAGAAAAGAAAGAAAAATCCAATCAGAGAAGAAAAGGGGAAGGGGAAGAGGCCTACTTCGCCGCTGCACCGCGCTGTCGCCTCGTCGACGCGCGAGAAGAAGGGTCGAGCCGTCGCTGCACGTTGAGCGGGCGCATGCTCTGGCCAAGGGCACCGCGGCCAGGCCGCTCGACGGCGGCGCGCTCACCTGCTGGGGAGCGCGTGCGCCGGCGACGGGGCTGGCGACGGCGCCATCATCGCCTCGCCTCACTCGGTGTCGTCGTGGGACTGAGAGAGAGAAGGTGGAGAAGAGGCCGATAAGATCTAGGGTTTCGGGAGCTCCTCACCGCAGCGCGTGTGGGGATTAGGGCATCGCCGCCTAGACCGCTCGACGGCGACGCGCTCACCTGCTAGGGAGCGCGCACGCCGATGAGGGGACCGGCGATGGCGCCATCACCGCTCGCTTTCGCTCGGCTACTGCTGCTCGCTGTGTTGAGGAGAAGAGAGGGGCGCGGCGAAGAAAGAGAAAGGGAGGGAGTCGAATGAGTTAGGGTTTGGGAACACGGCCGGCTGAGGGGGGTTTGATCTCCCAAAATCGACGTCTAGCCATTGGATCTGGATGGACGGCTGAGAGCGCCTCGGGCTAAATTGAGCCTAGGCGGGCGAGAGCTTTCGTGGCCCAGGCCCAGGTTGCGGCCTGGGTGTGGGGGAGGCGCCGCGAGCGCGTGCGCGTAGGCCGCGCTGCTTTCGGGCCACGTACTGTCGCTGCTAGGCCGCTTACTGCTGCTGCAGGCCGGGCCAGAATGAACAATAAATAACGTTTGATGTTTACTTAATTTTAGAAGCAGATTTGAATGAATTTTGATGAATTTTGATGGTTTAAAAATTCTGATAAAATTACACCAACGTGTTACTTTTTTGCAGAAAGTAGATATGAACAAGAAAATGCTTCTGAAAAGTAGATAATTATTATTTATTCATGTTTCTGCTGTAATGTTAAAGTTTATAATCTTCTAATTAAATTCGAACCAACGGAAGAATTTAATTTCAGGAGTAGTCAATTTTAATCAGTAAATTATAATATTGTTATTTTTCTGACCAACGTTGATAATAGCAATATTATAATGTTTAATCATAAGTTTTTCATACATTAATTCTATTTCTGCCCAACGGTGATATAGAATTAGTGTATAAGAGTATTGTGTGTTTTAATTTTGACCAACGTTAAATTAAAGCATGCAATTATAATGTTATATTTTCTCACTATCTTTGACGGTGTTTTTCAGGACTTAACCCAATGGTATTCATCTCGCACATACCACCTCTAGAAGGGTGCAATTACAGAGTATGGCGAGAAAAGTATGAGCTTGTACTTGCGCTGTCCGAGAATGACTTAGCGCTAATCTCCCCGTGTCCTACTGAGCCAGTGGACCCGGTGAGGGAAGAAAACGAGTCTGATGCTGATTTCACTGCTCGGCAGCGAGATCATACAGAAGTGCAGATGAAGTATGATCTCGAACGCAAGAAATGTGACATATCAAACCGCAAGTGCTTGATGGTGGCTAAGTCCACAATTTCAGATGTTATAAGGGGGTCTATCCCAGACTATGATACCGCCATGAAGTACCTAAAGAAGGTGGAGAGTCAGTTCTCGAGTTGCCCAGCCATGGTAAAATACTTGGTGTTCTCGGGTTGGTTCATTGGGAGTTTCGACGTGAGTCGGGAGTTTCGGCAATCGCCGAGAGTTCCAACGTCTCGCGCTTAACTGACTTAGAGAGTTGACTGCCTGGTCATACCAGACTTGTTCGGTATTCTACCGGATGTGTCCGGTATAGTAGGCCAGAGCTCAACAGCTAGTTTTCAAATGAGGTGAGGGTCGAGAGTTCCGACGTGAGTTGGGAGTTCCGACGGTCGGGAGTTCTGGCATTTATTAGGAGTTCTGACACCTCACATACTTTAACTTAGTTACTGTTGGCACAATGTAAGTCATACTGGACATATCTAGTATGACAACGGCTAGAATAATGGCTATTTTTCAAAGGGGCTATAAATACCCCCAAGCCTTCACCTTTAGAGGCTGCTGATTCTACTGATCCTCTAGCACGTTTTTGAGGTTTGCCAACTCTCTCAAACCCTCTCTTAGTGAGTGTGTGATCCAAATACCAAATCCATTAGTGGGTTGACAGAAATTCAAAAAGAGAGCAATCAAACCACTTGAGCACTTATGCATATTGTCTATTTCGTGATTCACATTTGTTACTCTTGGACTCTTCGGTCCTAGACGGTTAGGCGTCGCTGGAGAGCACCTAAGAGATTGTGGTGTGCCTTGGAAAGTTTGTAACGGTCGATTCCGCTGCCTCGGAATCAACTAGTGGAAGAAGGAAAATGAGTTAGAAAAGACTCCGGATAGAGTGACCTTCGTGGTACCCTCTAGGGCTAACCTTCGCTAGGTCGCCCGTAGTCCCCTCAACGGAGAGTAGGACTCGAACGAGTCCAAACTTCAGTAAAACAAATATCGTGTCTTAATTCGTATTTCATTTGATATTTGTGTTGCTCTAGCTCTTGTGCAGGTTCTCTGTGTATCTTGTCATCTCTAGTAGGTACCTGTAGTTTGGTTTGAAGATAGAAATCGAAAGGAGCAAGTTTGGAGCTGTTCCACTAAAACCGTGTATACCGGACCTACCGGACACGTCCGATATTGGTTCCTGTGCCAAACTTAATTGCATTTTGATTTAACTCTTTGGTTGCAGGTGTTTTGCTCCATAAACTTATTTAGTATCTTTTATATACTCTGTGGCTAACTTATGAGGGGTTGTATTACTTTCCCATTACTAAATCATTTTCGCTTTTAAAGGTGTTAATTTTCAGAAACGCCTATTCACCCCCCTCTAGGCGGCATCCTAGGTCCTTTCAAGTGGTATCAGAGCAAGGTTCTCACCTAAAGCTTCACCGCCGTGAGAAAATGATATCGACGCCTATCAAGTTGGAGCCGGTGCTTCTCCAAAATAACGGTTCAAACTTTCTATCTTGGTCATTACATGTACTCAATACTTTTCGGGCTATTAGCCCTCTTGTTGAACATATTGTGGATGCAACCATACCTCTTCCTATAGTTGATTGGAGCAACTACAAAAAATTGTCAAAAGAGGAAGAGATATGCGTGCAACTCAATGCTCAAGCTATTAATGTCATGTTGAGTACATTGAGTGCAGAGGTTCAATATGAGGCAATCTTCAATGGATAATCAGCTCCAGAGAGTGCTCATCTCATTTGGACTAGGCTTGTTGAGTTATATGGAAAATCCAAATGTGATGATGCACTTGAGATTGAGTCAATGGAAAATTTATCCATTGTGTCTTCATGCAGCGAAGAAGCTTCACAAGACCTCAAGAGCGCCAAGCCGGAGCAAGAAGTGCAAGTAGCGCATGACCTGCTGTCTACCTGCACATACCGGACATGGCCGAGACAGCAGACCAGCAAGCAACTGTTTGCAAGGATGCTCAAGACCGGTGGCGACCAAGTGATGAGTCAACCTCAGTATCTCATGATTCTCATCACTTGTGTCTCATGGCCAAGAAAAGCAAGAAGAAGAGTAACAAGAAAGATCAAGAAAAGGAGAAAGCACAAGTAGATGATCAAGATAAGAGTGATGTTGAAGCTGAAGACAACTACAACCTTGATCATCTCAACCGCAAAGACAAGGTCATCATCATGAAGATAGTTGAGAAGAATGATGAGCTACAGGAAGAGAATGAGAAGCAAGAACAATCACTTCAACATCAAGAAATGTTTCTCATCTCCAAGTTAGAAGAACTAAAGGAAATCAATGAGAGGTATGAAAAATTGTCAATTGAGCATGCTTTAGTCACTAACTCCTCTTCTAGTGTTTCACAACTAGAGAAGGAAAACTTTGAGATCAAGGCAAGGCTAGATGAACTATCAAGCAAGTATAATGTGCTACAAGCAAACCATGTTCATCTAAAGTGCTCTCATGAGGAAGTAGTAGAATCAAGCATCATGCTTGAGGTGGCTCATAAGGTTGTGATCACATCAGTAAAATTTTCTCAACCTCTCACACATTCACTCACTAGTACACCATCTATCGGGTTCATAAACCTAGGTCCCTAATGGACTACTTTCAGCAAAAGCTCGCCCTAGTAGACGACGTTGCGAATAACGCATAACTCCTGGGCTGACCTAGATACCTAATGATAGACCGGAAGAGCAATCTAGTCTCCGACCGAAAGGCCTGGCCAAGGAGGGAACGACGCTCACTTCTAACTCCAACTCGCCTCTCCAACTAGAAGGCCTGGCCAAGGAAGGAACAATGCTTGCCTCTGACTCCGACCCGCTCTCTCCGACCAGAAGGCCTAGCCAAAGAGGGGACGATGCTCGCTTTTGACTCTGACCCACTTCTCCCGACTGGGACTACACCAAACCTTTGCTTAGAGCTCTACTCCAACCAACGTGGTCGGAGCCGATTGGGAAACGACCGAACGGGGACGCCCGCTCAGTGAATCAGGCGGAGCAAGTAAGACAGGGCACTCAAGTCAACCGCAATACCAAGGACCATACCCTGCACACCTATAGGACAGTACTGTTAGGTCATGTCAGAAGGGTACTTTATAACCTTCCAGACATGTCAGAACAATAAACAGTGTTGTGGGCGCCGACATTTATCCTACAGTATGGTAGGCACTGACATTTGCCATACTAGAAGAACACGATGGAACCAACCACATGCATCTAGGCATCAGCAATATTGTGGGCGCTGACAAACCGTCTTGTACCTGATGGCGTGGGCAACAAGACTAGGTAGCAGACACACTCTCTCTCACTTGTAAGGCCATACCCTTCATCTATAAAAGGGGATGCACCCTCTCCCAAAAAGGAAGAGACAATCGAACAACAGACAACAGACGGATCATTCTAGCTCACCCTCTGCTAGCTTTAGACATTCTAAAGCTACATAGAGCACACGTTCAAATACTTAGCGTACATAGGAGCTCCCATCACTCTTGGCCCTTTGGTCTAGAGTCTGATTGGACCTCTAACACTCCCTATCTTACTTCCACTCATTTATAACCCCACAACAAACTTCAAGCACCTAGGCTCAGGAATAAAGTCACCGACCGACTCAAACTGGATGTAGGGCACGTTGCCTGAACTAGTATAAACCCTGTGTCATTGAGTGCTAGGCCACATCCAATCACAACGTATGACAAAACAACAAATATTTACTTGTTGGTCACTTTTCGCACTGACACCATCTCAATTAAATATTTCTTGTACTAATGAGTGTGCTCCTCAAGCAAGCCAATCTTCGATTGAGCTAAATCTCATAGAAAACATAGAGCTCAAAGAAGAGGTGGAAAGATTAAAGAAAGATGCGATTCGGTTGAAGGGTAAGGAGAAAGCACAATCTTCTCAAGATAACCGTGATAACATGGTGAAGAAGCTTGAGAAGGGTTCAAACCTTGCTTCCTCCAAAGCCCAACAAAAGAATCACATTTTAAGCAAGGCCAACACAACCAAGAGCAAGAAACATGGAAAAAGGTTATGGTATGGTTGTGGATTATATGGACATGAGTGGGCTATGTGTCCACATAAGAGTTGGGCCGACAAGTGTGAAGCAACCGAACAAAAGGCCTCAAACAAGTTGGCCAACCAAAAGAAAAGTGATAGACAAAGCGCTTGTCTCATGTACAAAAAATTAGGGAATCCTACCAAGAAATGGCCAATGTACAAAGAGGCAAGAAAGGAAGCCCAAGTTGCAATAAGAATATGTTATGGATGCAATGAGATGGGCCACAAGGTTGATAGATGTCCATACAAGCAAAACAAGCATAGAGCAAACAAAGGCCGCATATGCTATACTTGTAGAAGAAAGGGGCATCTAAGCTATGAATGCCCAAATGGTAACACTCCTAAGCTGAACATATTTGTTTATAATGATATGCTTAGGAAGACCACAAATGGAGTTAGCACTCGCAAGGTGATGTGTTCATCACAAACTAGTACTAAAGCCATTTGGGTACCTAAGCACTTATTGACTAACACTAAAGGACCCAACAAGAGTTGGGTACCAAAGTGTGCTTAGGTTGATGATGTAGGTACTTGGTGATGAGAGAAAAGGCTTCGGGGTGGTTGAGCAAGCAAATTGAAAATATTCACTCAATCTATCAACCAATTCTCATTATAATCTCCTATATGGTTGACCCGAAGATAATTTAATAAATATATCATCTACTTCATCCTCACCATTGGTAACAAGTACCTAAACCTTTTAGGATACCCACTTTGTGTGTTTTGTGCTCAATGGCTCACAAATAGGCATATTTGTGAAATATTGAAAGTGGCTAATTAGTTTCACTTAATAATGATCATGTTTGCCATATGGTGCTTTTAATAGCTCTCTAGTAGAGCAATTTATTTGTTGAGACTCATGGCATAAAAGAAATACTAGAGCTAAAACAAAGAATCACAAGCAGTAGATTAATTGTCTCTGTCCTGCACCTACTGGACATGTCCGGTATGGCTAGGGACAGAAAGAGAAGTGTTTCTGTTCTGAACATGCCGGACGTGTCCGGTATTGCAAGAACCAGAACACTAATCGGATTGCAACTGAGTCTTTGATCCATATATTTTTATATACCCTTAATTTACTGAGAAGCTTGTGATTTATCAAATCTAAGTGGACTGTGAGCATCTCTTGAACCCAATTCTAAATATGGCATTATTACTTCGTGTTGGTCAAAATAGAAAATTGACTCCCAAATTCTTAATAGAATAAAGTGCTAGTTGAAAGTCATTCAAATGACTTAAAGCACTTATTTAGGGGGAGCTCAGTTTCTATTTTGCACCTTTGTGGACTAACAAATTTATCTAGCATTACTTGTAGTCCTTTGGTTGAAAATTGATTTCGTATCTAGCATGATTATTTGGCAATTAAGGTCAACATAAAGATTATCATGCTATGTATCTTCTTAGTGGAATTCTTGTGGGCTCAAGGCATAGATATGTATTTACATTCATGCATTGTAAGTGCATCTAAGGCCCTTTATATGCTAGAGTGTGCATTTGTATGACATAGGAGAGATGTTTTTCAAAACTCATAACTAGCATGTGTAGGTGGTGTGAATTTGTAAAACTATTCGAATCTTGGTCTTTGTGACCTAGCCTTGTCATGTGATGATTATAGCTCTCCTTGATTGTTTGATTGACTAATCACACATGACATGGCTTTCTTAAGTCCACATTCTACTATGTCTCACTAAGTCTCTCTCAAATATTCAAAATCATAAACATGTCAAATATTTGGAAAAGAGAAAATCAATTAATGACATTGGATAAGAAAATTGATGATACTCTGTTTGGATCAAGATTGTATACCTCTTTGGACTAAGTAATAACAGAGAAGGGGATTGGAATCAAGATAATGAATTTTTGGAACAAAACAGCCAGCTCGCAAATATCGGACGTGTCCGGTATGCGCGGGTCAATAAAAGGCCCATACCCCTTCGGCCCTGGTTCTCTATCTCCCTTTTCTCTCCTCCAAGCCAGCGCCGCCACCTCTGTTTTATCCTTTTGGCGATCGAGTGATTCCACCAAGAAAAAGAAGAGAGGGAGATTGGATCGGAGGAGGTTTGCATCAAGATTGAAGGCTCCGAGACTTGGATTTTGAATCTCATCTTCATCCTCTCTCTCTCAAGGTACCCTAATCCTAGACCTCATCCGATCTAAGTGGTTAGGGCATGTTTTTGAAAACCCTTCGATAGAGATGCTACATTATCTGTCTAGAAGCTATGCCTAAAGTTTTGGATTTGATTGGTTGAAGATTGAGCCAAGGGCCCTGGTTAGGGTTGCTGTCCGCTCATACCGGACCAGCAGAGCAGGTTTTGCTCCGTTGTTTTGATCTTCTCAATGGTTGATTCTTAGGACTAAGTTTAATTATCTATTATGTTTTGTGAACCTTGTGACCTAGTTTGGTTGAGGTGATTGCAAAGCATAGGATAATTATTCTTATTTCTATATTTCAACTAAAATAAGCTATCTTTTGGGAATGTATCTAAAATTCCTTGCAAATCTTTCGATACAGGGCAACAGCCATGAGTGGAAGACAGGAGCCCAGATCCAAGCATAGGCATGATCCAGCATTAGAGAAATATAAGAAGACAAGGCAGGACTTGCATCCTAGATTCAGTCAGCAGGAGCAGGGCAGTAGCAAGAGACTCTCTAGAGCTACTAGGGGTGCTCCATAGTATAGAGAGGGAGATAGCAGTTCTTCCTCTAACACAGATACAAAGGAGTATAGAGTGGAGCCTAGAGATAGAAATAGGAAGAGCACTAATAGAGGTTCTGATGGTGGTAGCTCAGATGATGAGCAAGAGATTGAGGAGGAGCTGGCAGTACCTCTAGTTCAGCACCAGCTAGGTCAGGGTATGCATTGTGGCTTACTTGAGACACATCCACCTAGTGTACCCTCTTATGTTTCTAGAGTTGACTATCAAGGGAAAGACATGACTAGAAGAGCCAGAGATGAGAGAGAATTGATCTAAGGAGCTTGCCTAGGATTCAATTTGATCATCGATTTCAGACAGCCTTTCACATGGATTTCTACTCTAATGTGATACTCACTAGGAACCCTATGGTTGCTAGATCTTAGTGGATTGACTGGCAGTACATCAGAGAAATGCAGAAGTCCTCTATTGATCATGCTATTACCATTTGTGAGCATATAGGAGTATATAAGATCATGGAGTTCCAGCATGACTGGAACACTGAGGTGATAGCTCAATTCTATGCCACCTTGTTTGTTGAGGAGGATGAGAGGCGTATGCACTAGATGCTTGAGGGCCAGTGGTATAGTGTGGATTACAATGCCTTTGTAGCTCTACTTGGCTTCTCAGAGGATGATCTTCAGAGAGACAGGATCCACATAGAGCAGGTGTTGCCTCCAGAGCAGCTCGCCTACATGTATCCACCAGGGGGTGAGAGAGGAGCAGCGGGGAAGGTTCTTGGTCTTCACCCCACCTACAAATACCTAGATAGGATGTTCAGGAAGACCATTGACTGCAAGGGTGGAGATAAGGGAAACGTTGTAGACTATTCTAGGAACTGCTCCGTAGGATGGCACCAGATGCATGGCCTTTTGGTGTATTTAACTTCATCTGGTGTGAGATCAGGAGTGTTGGAGAGGGGCCCCTCAAGGGCTATGGTTTTGCTCCATACATTATGCACATGATTGAGTAGGTCACATGGCATACCTTTGAGTATGACAAGATTCATAAGGCCCTAAAGATAGTTGTAGATCTGCCTGAGATTGGAGTACCTCCAGCAGGTCTAGGGGGAGCAGCAGCAGAGGTAGATGCACCTACAAGTGGTGCAGTAGCAGGAAGAGCTTCCCCTCTGCCATGTGCTTCTTCTTGTTCTACTTCATGTCATGGCAGTCCTCCCTCACCCATCCAAAGATTGTTTAGTTCTATCTTTGGGATGTGCAGGGACATACAGGTTAGGCAGTAGAAGGATATGGAGGCTAGGAGGAAGGACACTCGGACTCTAAAGCAGATTGTTGCTAGACTTGAGCTTGATCCTCCTAGGTCTCCACTATCAGATGAGGAAGCTAGTGAGCCTAAGACTGAGGAGCAGCAGCAGGCCAAGTACGACAAAGAGTTTGCTGAGTTTCTTCAGTGATAGGAGCAGCAGCAGCAGGCACTAGAGCACCCTGACACTTTACAACTACAGGCCCGTATGCCTACTCACTCTCAGCTATGTCCTAGTGCTGTAGACAAGTATGCTTCAGACTGGTGGAGTGACCTCACAGGTGGTTTCGGCTACTACGGGTCTGGTGGCTATGACCCGTCTAGTGAGGGTGGTTCTCGTTCAGCTAGTGCTCCATGCTCAGATGATGAGGATGATGGCAGAGATGGAGATGAAGATGGTGATGAGTGATCATAGCTTTTAGAGACAGCTTGCAGCCCCTTTGTGCTTAGTATGTCATTGTTGGACCTTTGTGGTGATAGATGACAAAGGGGAAGAGAGACTGATTAAATCTTTAGGATGTTTGTTTTTGTTTATCTTTGTACCTAGAGATATGTACTACAGCTATAGTAGTTTTTGAGCTTCATGGATGTATCTTGAGTTTGAGATAGATTGTATCATGTGAGAGTTGAGACTTATACTTATGCTTTATGGATTTATCATTTGACTCATGTGACAATATAATCTATCTTAGTGGTTTGTGGACTTGAGAAAATGTGTAATGAGTGCTATGTGTGACATACATATGTTGTATTTATTTTCATAAGGACCATGCATGCTAGAATGAAAATGTTTGATGTGATGCTTTTATATTTATTCTTGTGTGATATATCTTGTCATATGCATTACGGTTTTACTTTGTCACACACACTTGCACCCCATGGATGCAATGATTTAGGGGGAGTCTCCTATATATTTTAGTATGTGCAATTGACATTTGAGGTCATTTTATGAATTCTACTCATAAGCACATATTAAGGGGGAGCCTCTCATAAATCATTGAACCAAAAATCTTAAATGTTTATATCATTTTGTAAGCTTTAATCAAGTTATCATCAATCACCAAAAAGGGGGAGATTGGAAGTGCATCTAGCCCTTTAGTGGGTTTTGGATGATTGAATGACAACGTGATTAAAGGTCTAACCCATTTGCTAAGTGTGGACAGGTAATAGATTATCTCACAGGTACTTAATGAAAGCCAAAATGATGTGTTGTTGTATAAACAATCTAGTTCAAGCACAAGACAACAATACAAATGGAATTCATGCAAAGGCTTATTTATTATGGGATTTCCATGTACTATGTGAAAGCAAGCACGGTAAGAATTAGTTAATGAGACATGAGGGATTACGTATGGAGTGGTCTCATATTTGAAGCTTGCTAAATTGAAATGAAAAAAGATAACAATACAAATGAATGGATGATTCAACACAAGATGTGACTTGATGGCTTGAGATGGTGAAGATAACAAAGAAAGGTTTTGAGGTACTAAGCAAGGGTGAAGGGCAAGCGATGGCTTGGTGGTCGAAGAACCTAGCTAGGGTGAAGAAGAAAGTACTTGCATTTAGTTGAGGTACTAATCAAGCTAAGATGGTCATATTGATGTGGTGGATCAAATCTATATTGGACAAAGTGTTGGAAGTGACTTGATGCATTTGAAGTTATTCATATTTGATGAATGGAATCAAGTCATGTGTTCAAGATTGCTATGCTTAAGAGAAAAAATCAATATCAACATGTTGGCACCCTTACTTGATGAAGATTGAAAGAGACGGCATCAATTCAAAAGAGATCAACTCAAGCGGTATAAATTCGTTTTTCCTTTGATCTTGAGTTTAATAGGTTTGCTGTACTATTAAGAGGGATGCATCATGTTGATAGATAATTATTCATAAGTGCTCATGCCAACCCATGTGAGTTTTTGTGTGTTTAAGAGACAAAAGAGCTAACTTGTTTTTGCTGGTATGGTTTCCGGTACTGATACCAGACGTGTCCGGTATTTGCCCAGCCACGGTAAAATACTTGGTGTTCTTAGGTTGGTTCATCGGGAGTTTCGACGTCTCACGCTTAGCGGACTTGGAGAGTTGACTGCCTAGTCACACTGGATGTGTCTAGTATTTGCCCAGCCACAGTAAAATAATTGGTGTTCTCGGGTTGGTTCGTCGGGAGTTCTGATGTGAGTCGGGAGTTCCGACAATCATCGAGAGTTCCAACGTCTTGCACTTAACGGACTTGGAGAGTTGACTGCCTGGTCACACCGAATGTGTTCGGTATTCTACCGGACATGTCCGGTATAGTAGGCCAGAGCTCAACAGCTAGTTTTCAAATGAACTGAGGGTGGGAGTTCCGACATGAGTCAGGAGTTCCGGCATTCGTCAGGAGTTCCGACACCTCACATACTTCAACTTAGTTACCGTTGGCGTAGTGTAAGTTATACTGGACGTGTCCGATATGGCGACGACTAGAATAACGGTTAGTTTTTCAAAGGGGCTATAAATACCCCCAAGCCTCTAGCTTTGGAGGCTGTTGATTCTATTGATCCTCTAGTATGTTTTTAGCTTGGCCAACTCTCCCAAACCCTCTCTTAGTGAGTATGTGATCCAAATTGCCAAATCCATTAGTGGGTTGAGAGAAATTCAAAAAGAGAGAAATCCAACCGCTTGAGTACTTGTGCATATTGTCTATTTCGTGATTTGCATTTGTTACTCTTGGACTATTCGGTCCTAGATGGTTAGGCATCGCCGAGAGCACCCGAGAGATTGTGGTGTGCCTCGGATAGTTTGTAACGGTCGATTCCGCCACCTTGGAATCAACTAGTGAATGGAGGAAAACGAGTTGGAAAAGACTCTGGCTAGAGTGACCTTTGTGGTACCCTCTAGGGCTGACCTTCGCTGGGTCGCCCGTAGCCACCTCAATGGATAGTAGGACTCGAATGAGTCTGAACTTCGGTAAAACAAATATCGTGTCTCAATTCGCATTTTCATTTGATATTTATGTTGCTCTAGCTCTTGTGCAGGTTCTCTATGTATCTTGTCATCTCTAGTAGGTACCTGTAGTTTGGTTTGAAGATAGAAATTGAAAGGAGCAAGTTTGGGGCTATTCCACTGAAATCGTGTATACCGGACACATCCGGCATTGGTTCCTATGCCAAACTTAATTGCATTTTGATTTAACTCTTTGGTTGTAGGTCTTTGGCTCCATAAACTTATTTAGTATCTTTTTATATACTCTGTGGCTAACTTGTGAGGGGTTGTATTACTTTGATTTGGAGTTTCCACTCGAAAACTTCCATTACTAAATCGTTTCCGCTTTTAAAGGTGTTAATTTTCAGAAACACCTATTCACCCCCCTCTAGGTGGCATTCTAGGTCCTTTCAAGAAGGATCAGTGCAAATGGTGAAAGAAGTATGGACACCACCAGAGGGACTGTCTAGACTTCCTGAAGAGCCTGCTGAAGAGAGGTGAGGATTTCATTACATTCATAGATGAATCCTTGTATTTAAGTTTTGCAAATCTACTT
Organism: Miscanthus floridulus; assembly: GCF_019320115.1. Taxonomy (NCBI): domain Eukaryota; kingdom Viridiplantae; phylum Streptophyta; class Magnoliopsida; order Poales; family Poaceae; genus Miscanthus; species Miscanthus floridulus. The sequence continues at coordinate 79,664,965 of NC_089595.1, read as the reverse complement.
GGTGGATTGATTCAGGTGCAACAATTCATGTTGCAAATTCATTATAGGGATTCCATACAAGGAGGACCCTGCAAAGAGGAGAAAGAAGAATTAAAGTAGCAAATGGAGTTGAACCTCAAATTGAAGCCATTGGATATCTTTCTCTAGAATTTGTTGATGGTTTTCTACTTAAGCTTTTAGATGTTCTATTTGTACCCTCTTTGCGAAGAAACTTAATAAGTATTTCACATTTAGATGACGATGGATATGATTGTCATTTTGGTAATGAGAAATGTCAGATTGTTTATAATAATAAATGTGTTGGTCTTGCCTTCCGACAAGACAAGCTTTATTTATTATCACTTTCTAAGAATGTGAATGATGTAAGTACTAAGAATGACAATGCTTCCTCATCTATGAATGCAACTAATAAGTGGAAGAGAGTGCATGATGTATCTTCAAAATTATGGCACTGTTATTTAGGCCATATTTCGAGGGGGAGAATAGAGCGATTGATTAAGAAATCAATTCTTCCGCCTTTAAAATTTTCAGATTTAGAACAATGCATAGATTGCATAAAAGGAAAGTGTTGGTGTTTCGAATAAACACAACCTAGTAAATTTATATTTATTGCGCGTTAGGCCCGGATGGCGTGCTAAAAGACACAAGGCTTATACTGGTTCGGGCAGAATGTCCCTACGTCTAGTTTGCTGCTACTCGTGTTATTAGCACTAAAAAAGGTTCGTAGTAGGGGGTACAAACGGTTGAGAGAGAGACAGGTCCCAAGTCTCCAATGAAAAGGTCGAACGAGTACTGAGAGCTCGATTGCTGCTCAGCTGTGTGTTATGTGGTGCATGGTGTGTGGAATTGATCCATCCCCTTAGTGGGGCACCTTGCCTTCCCTTTTATAGATCAAGGGGGAGCAGAGGTTATAGATGGGAGAAAGAAGAAAAACAAGAGGCCAAGAAGGTCCTTCAAAGGTGCCGGGTCTTCCTTTTCCTCTGAGCTAGCCCCGCTGACATGGTAGACGGTGCTAGGGATAGCATGTTCGCTAGTCTTGATAGGGCCGTGCTCTGGCTTCGTTCAGCAAGTGGTCACATCCCATCCTGCCCCGGCAGGAGGCGTGGCGCACCAGGGTGCCGAGCCGCGACCCTACGGGGAGCAGACAGGGAAGTGACCATATGCCCATTACTATAGATGATGTGAGGTCCCTCCTGGATCATTGTGGTTGTCATATGCTTATGTTAGGATCCACGTCCGAGGGCTGATGGCGGCGCCCACAACACTGTAAGACAAAAGTCGTCGCCTACGACACTGTTCGGGCTCTACCATGCCTGGAAGGACTTAAAGCGCCTGCTCGGTCATATCTTGATAGTACTTCCCTACAGGCATGTAGGGTATGGTCCTTAGTATTGCGGTTGCCTTGAGTGCCCCATCTTATCTGCACATGCAGTTATGAAGGAGTAGCGCATAGACGTTGGGCGAGGTGGAGCTCGCCCCTGAACGTCGGGTGAGGTGGAGCCCAGCCCTGGACGTCGGGCGAGGTGGAGCTCATCCTCGGACGTCGAGTGAGATGGAGCCTACCCTCAGACATCGGGTGAGGTAGAGCCCGCCCTCAGACATTGGGCGAGGCAAAGCCCGCCCTGAGATGTTAGGTGAGGTAGAGCCTGCTCTCAGACGTTGGGCAAGGTGAAGCCTAGCCCCTAGACATCGGGTGAGGCAGAGCCTGCCCTTGGATGTCGGGTGAGGCGGAGCCCTACTCCTGGATGTTGGGTGAGGTAGAGCCTACCCATAGACATCGGGCGAGGCGGAGCCAGCCCTCGATCGTCGGACAAAGCGAAGTCTGCCCCCAGACGTCGAGCAAGGCGGAGTCTAGCCCTCGGGGTTCGAGCGAGGCGGGACCAATTTTTAGTCATTCCAGCAAGAAGTGTAGTTGTGTTCTTATCTAATCGGAAGCATCAACATTTGATGGTTATTAGTTCCTCCTCTTTAGGTACCCCGGTATTCGATGCCCGATAGTAGCCCCCAAGCCCTCGGGTGATTCAGATAGAATTGCCCCGAGGGTTATTTCGTTTCGCCAGAGGGTGCACACGAGCGCACCCGACGAGTGTAGCCCTTGAGCCCCCGAGTGATTCAGATAGAATTACCGAGGGGGTTTTTTGATTCGCCAGAGGGTGTGCGCGAGCGCACCCGTCGGGTGTAGACCCTGAGCCCCCGGGTGATTTGGATAGAATCGCTCGGAGGGTAATTCAGACCCTTCATGGGTATGGCTGTGAGATTTGATGTTTTGATCAACTGGATAGTTTAAAGGGAACCCTATTATCTCGTTCATGGGGATTCATCCAGGGTCAGCCCGGTTGAGACTTGATGGCAGATCGAGACTCCCTTAAGGTTTGTGTGCCTGAGTTTTGGCCGCTCACAGGCCCATCCTTCATTGGGATGGCCATCAAAACCATTGGGCCAACCTTTGAACTCCTAGGCCTAGGTGGGCCGAAGCAACACTTTTTGACCCGTATCCCTTCTACGGGAAAAGAGTCCTGGTCTGCCCGGGAAGGCGAAACGTCCAGCGTGACTTTGGTGGGAAAGGATAAGGATTATGGGCGCATATCTCATGACATGACGTGGTGGCGTATCATGGCAAGCATGGAGATGTAGGTAGATGGTTGCCTACCTTGCATCCGTCGCCCCTATAAAACCAAGGGGCTTGCCCCCAGGGTTTCATACTTTGCCTCCTTGCCTTTGCATCTACAATCTCCACTGCCCATCGCCTGAGCCTCCTGCACCCACATCACTACCGCCGTCAAGCTCGCATCCAACCACCCTAATCGTCTAATGGAGCCATGGTGCAAATCTGATGTTACCCTCTAGCGCCTAGAGGGCCTTGTTCGCCATGGCCTTCTTTGCGCGTGGACCACCGCCGAGGAGTGGCGGCTGCTCGGCAATGAGGACATGCCGTCGCCGCCCGATGGCTACGTCGTGTCCTTCGCTCACTTTCATGAGCGAGGATTCGCCACCCCCACCCACAAGTTCCTTTAGGGGTTGTTGAACTACTACAATGTGGAGCTGCAGCAGCTCACTCCTAATAGGATCTAGCACATTGCAGTATTTGTCGCCCTGTGTGAGGGGTTCATGGGGATTTGTCCCCACTTTGACCTATGGTGGCATTTCTTCGCTGTTACCCTCTTGAAGAAGCGGGAGAAGAGGCAGAAGCTGAGCGTGCTGATAGGATGCACCGACATTCAGCTCCGCAACAACTGGGTCAACGAATACCTGTCAATGCGTCTATCGACCTCCAACAAGGGGTGGCATTCACATTGGTTCTACGTCAAGAATGACGCAGCCGCCCCCTTGCCAGCGTTCACCGGATGCCTTATCGAAGAGGCCCTAGAATCATGGAGGAAGTGGGGGTCCTAGATAAAGACAAGAAGAAAATCCAGGACCATCTCACCACCATCCAAATTCTAAAGGAGAGGGGCGTGAAGGGGTTAGGAATCATCGGTGCCTATCATATGTGGAGGGTGGTGCCGCTGATGAGTCGCACGCTTCCCCTATACGTGATGGTGCCCAGAGCGTCACTCGAGGGGACGACGCTTACCGATGGAGCGCTCTCCCCCTCTGATGTGGCATAGTGCATCAAGGAGCCGATGGAGCCCTTGCTGGATGGTGCTGGTGCTGCTCTTGATTTTGTGTACCTAGTGTCGGGGCATCACCCAATGTGGCCAGAATCGGGTTACATCAACTTCATAAGTTCACTTTCCCCATGCCTCCTTTTTAATTGAACTCCTGACCCCTTGATGCTGACATTAGGATAGCAGGACTAGCCGAAGAGACTCGTCTTCATGGATCACTCAGCTCTGCTACCGAAGGACCTGCTCGTGGCGGCGGCGAATTGCATCACGGTCGAGTGGCAGAAGAAGACAAAGGAGGTCGAGAGGAAGAAGAAGCAATAGAAACAGCAGGCATGGGAGCAAGGAGAGGAGACAAACAGTGATGATGACGATGAGGAGGAGGAGGAGGATGACGAGGTAGTTGCAGACACCAAGTAGGGTGACCTAGGAAGCGAGGACACACTGATAGGTACCCACTCTTCAATGCAGGGACCCTTTCCGTTCCATGTGGGACAAAGTGCGTCCACGGGGCTGGCAGAGACGGGCCGAACCATCGGCCTACCCCTAGAGATAGCGGGAGCAGGTGTGTCTACCGCCACACTCAAGGTGCCGACATAGGGGGGTGCCCCTGCCGCTGCACCTCAAGAGCTAGCAGGGGTGGGCAGATCTGTCGCCATGCTTGAGGTGTCGATGGAGGACGATGGTTCCGCTACCGCGCCCCTGTATGGAAGGGAGGTGGGCCCCTCTGCCCAAGAGAAGGGGGCAGGCTCAAAATGGTCTCGCCCTGATGAGGTGGAGCAGAGACCTAGGGGTTCATCCCCCAAATGGTCCCGCCCAACAGCGCTGGTGTAAGCCATCAGTTCCTCTATTTTTTCTCTGTTTTCTCTGTTTTCATCATGACTCATGCTTTTTGTGTTCTTGCAGCGTCTTGAGGCGGTGCGGTTCTTTGGCGGTGGTGCCCAAGAAGAGCATCGCTATTTAGGCAAGACGAGGGCCATCGCCCGATGTCGCTCCTATTTTGGGCAGGAGCAGAGTCGATGTTGCGGCCTCGTTGTCTGGTCAAGCGCTGCCCATGGTGGCACCCGTGCCCTTGGTAGGTCAAGCGGACACCAAGGCTGAAGGAGCGCACCCGGGGGTCATTGAGCAAACGACGGCGGAGGTGATTCTACTGCCTATGTTAGAGCGGATGGAGCTGCCGCTCATGCTTGTGGCGCCATCTGTGGTGGGCACGACACCATAGGTCGAGGCCCCAGTGTCGTAGGTGGAGGTGGCCACTGCCGTTACAAGCCAGGCACAGCCAGATGCAGCCACGGCGGTGCTCGAGGGAACAACGCAATCTATGCCACTAGTGGCCCTGGCGACGGTGCCCGAGGTGGGCTGGACAGAGGGGGATATGGCCGGAGGGTCCCCGGGCATCATGGCAGTGGTGGAGAGGACCAGTGGTAGGTCATCCTTGGCCCTAACATCAGGGGGCAGTCGTTTGCCCGCGCGAGGTGAGTCGCTGCTCCAGTGGATGGATCCTCGAGACCCAACATCGATTCTCTTCTCGCCCGACGATGCTACCGAGAGCATAGAGCGGGAGAGTCTCGACGGAGGGATCTCGGCTCTGATGGATGTCCTAAACTAGGCTAGGGGCGTTCTGTGTGACATCGTCGTTCCTACTAGATAGGTATCTACTTAATCTCCCCTCTCGCTTTCTTCTTTCTTCATGTATTTTTGTGTTTTTGACATTGATCTTTTTAGTCCCTTATCGCTCATAGCTAGGAGAAATCCTAGTTCCTCTGCAAGCAGAAGGTGGAATGGGACCGCCTGACCAAGGAGGCTCGGCTGCACGGAGATGTGAGCACCAGCTTATTGCCACCCAACAACGGGTGGCTGAGCTAACTCCCTTGGCCAAAGAGGCAGCTAGTCTCTAGCAGCGGGAGGCCGAGGTGCATCGGGGCGCAGAGGACGCTGAGAAGTCCTTTGATGAACTATCGGAGAGGGCACGATGGGATGAGAAGGAGGCCGCTAGATTGCGAAAGGAGTAGGATGAGCTACTCCAGCAGGATGTCGAGGCCCACCAGTGGGCCCTCGACCTCCTAGTCGAGGTGGAGACAGAGCAGGAGCTCAAGCTAGGAGCAAAGGAGAGGTCCGCAGCCCTATAGAAGAGGGTGAGCCTGGACGCCGATGCGATGGCCCGACTACGCAAGGAGCAGGATGAGCTATGCTAGACTACTCAGAGACTCCGCCTAGAGCATGGCACAGCCCTCGAGGAGTGCAACTAGACCATCTAAGAGTGTGATGAGGTACGTTAGGAGGCTAGGTCCCTCCAGGCCGATCTTGGAAGCATGGTAGCCCAAAGGCTGGAGGCCGAGGGCATTTTTGCCGGACTAGCCACGGAGCTGACCGAGACACGGGGGATCCTTTAGGCGGAGAGCGATGGGCATGATCTCCTACGCACTCCCGTCATGGTGGTCTTTGATGACCTGTGGGTGGCACGACTAGAGGGAACCCGCCCACTTGCGGCCTCTACTATCGTAGACATCATGGTGTGGGTGCGCCAGCTTGAGGAGGATGCTTTTCATGCTGAGATCACCCAAGCCTTTGCTGTTGCTCGGTCTCATTATGCGGAGAGTATTGAGTTGGAGACAATGAGCACCGGCTTCGCGCCTGGCTATAAAGCCTCCAAGATGGATGAGATCAAGACGAATGTGACTCCTATTATGCAAAACCTGGTGAACAAGATCAAAGACATGGTGCTCCCCTGGAGGGGTAGTTAGTCGAATGGGTCCGATAGACATTATCTGTAATCTATGGATAAGTGTCGACCCTTTTGTATCTTAAAAATAGATTTATAATTTTGTTTCGTTTGATTGAACTTGCTTTCTTCCCTTTTTATAATAAAAAGGGGCTCATGCAATCCGACCCTTCCATTTGTTAAGACCGTAGGGCCCGAGGTGTGTAAGAGGGAAACTTCGATCATGCTGGTGAGAAAAGTTACCGTAGCTATCGGGGAGTGGGTCTTTTGCAATCTGACTAGGCAAGCTTGGTTATTTGTTCCCACAAACCTTGCCACTAACTTTAACATGAGGAGGAGGTTTGACGCAGCGACTGTTTCAAAAAAGGGGGTATTTATACCTTTATTAGCCCCTGAGTGAGATCTAACCCCTTGCGGTTGCTGGGGTCGGATGTCATAGGAGACCGAAGCGAGGATAGTGAAACTACTCTTGTAGTCGCACGTACCCCTTCCTTAGGATTTTAGCTATCGTTCTACGACCATGCATTCGGTCTCATTACAAGTCCAGCCTTCTTTAAGCCCCCATGCGTGGTGGGGATTCGGTCAAGGGTTAGCTCATTTTTATGGCTGTCGCCCTGTCCATGGTTTTTGCAACTAGAGGGGTTGAGGCGACGTCACTTGCCTCGATGGCTCGAGTGACGCACTTGATGAGCTCGCTAATAGGGATGTTTGAATGAAATCTAGTCCCGTCGCTCGTGACAAGGTCGGCAAAGCCCTCAGGTGGCATTCCATTGCTCCTTAACCCACCCTCCAATAGATTCCCCCTCAATGGGGATTCTATGCGCTAGGCTTGAGGCTAGATTGAACTAGAAGGTCGAGATGAACCTATCTACCTCTATGTGGGTTGGGGGAAGGCCGCTGAGGCTCATCTACATTTTCTCCCCTAGCTCTTGTTTGATGTGAGGTAGCCTCGAGCCCTTCGTGGGTCGGGCTTCAAACCTCAGTCTCTTGATCTAGGATCGGGCGGATTGAGCCCCCAAGCCCCTTAGGGTCTGATAGGGGTCAGTCATGTTTCACGCATCACCCCGTCCTTGGTTTCCACAACCAGAGGGGCTGAGCTAACAACACTTGCCTCGATAGCTCGAGTGTTGCACTCAATGAGCTCGCTAACGGGTACGTTCATGTGGAATCTAGGCCTGTCATTCACTGACAGGGTCGACAGAGCCCTCATGTGGCATTCCACTACTTCTTTACCCACCTCCCGGCAGATGCCCAAGCTGTTTGATGGCTCGAGTGGCCCATTGGCCTCTCCTTGATGGAGATTCTATGGGTTCGGCTTGAGATTAGAATCGAACGAGAAAGGTCAAGACATCACTGTTCGCTTCTGAGTGGGATCGGGCAAGGCCATTGGGGCTCATCTTGGTTTTCTCCCCTGGCTCTGTTTGACATAAGGTGGCCTCGAGCCCTTCATGGGCCAGCCTTTGAACCTCAGTCAGTTGCCACTCATATCGAATGAGGCGACTACTGCTTCGTGATGTGACATGAAGCGTTGAGATGCGGCAATTGCAGATGCAATGCTTGAATATATGGAATGAATGTACAATATAATGGAAATGAAAGTGAGGGTTGGTGATGTTACCTTGGTGGCATGAATGACCGAAAGTTCTTACCGGACTTGTTCGTGTGGGGTTCAGGTCCGATGTTTGCGATGGGGCCAGTGTAACCTGCACAAGCATCGTAATTTTTTGTTTCTATCTCTCGGCAGTGATTCAAGCCGTCCGATTGGCTTTGGCGACCTGATAGCTTCTCCTTGAAGGAGATTCCACAGACAGACCCCTCCGAACCCTTCTCGAGAAGGTGGATGCTAAAGCTTGGGATGTGGGGACAAAGAATTCAATTACGCTGGTGAATAAAAACGCCATAGCCACTGGGGCGTAGGGTCTAGCGGTTCATCTAGTTTTACTCAAAGTTTACACCCTCATACTGTGCTTCTGGTTTTTAAACGTAAGGAGGGGTCGAGCGAAGAGAATGTCTAAATGAGTAGACACACTCGGCATCCCCCGAGCGATGTCCGTGCCCCTGCTGTTGCTGGGGTTAGAGGCTCAGTAGTAAAATTGATACATAAAGTAAGTACATAAGGGTGCTTATCTTTCAGTGGCTGTTCATTCAGCGTTCGCCTAGGCCATCTGATCGACTCAGGAGGCCCATTGGTCTCCCCTTGATGGAGGTTCCGTCATTGGGTCCTTCCAGATCCTGCATGGGGAAGAGGAGAGCCGCCTGCGTGCGGCTGTGCCTTGTTTCTTGCATTGATCTGCGGAGTGGTAGGCCAAGACTAGACCATGTCCTATTTGACTAGGCACCGTCTCATTGAGCAGGGCCCGTCCCATCGATCAAGACGCGTCCCCTTGAATTCCCATCTGCATTGAATAGGGGAAGGGAGAGGGATTTTCACCCTAACCCTTTGCCTTTCTCCAACTACTGTGTCTCCTCCTTAAATAGGGGGAGGGAGAGGGTTCTCATCCCATTCCTCCACCTATTCTTGAGCTGCTACCTCTCCTCCTTTTTCCTTCTCGCCGAGCGCAATTGCATGTCGCAGCGGTTCCTAAGTGACATAGGGTAATGCGAGGGAGAGGAGAACTCATAGATCCGTTCATGAATCCAAAGCACGATGTTGAGCTGGAGGTCATCCAACATAGATGAGATGGTGCTGGCCGTCTTTGCCGAGAAGGGGCTGCTTCCGCCAAAAGAGGAGGCGCACTAGAGGGTGCTGAGCGTCACTGGCTTTGTCGTCGTCTACGAGGCCTTCATTAGGATGGAGCCGTATGTAGGCTTCTTTCGATGAATCTTCTTCAGGCAAGCCTTGTCGGTGGGGAAGCCACCCAGGACTGCATCGATGGGGGGTTTTGCCCTTGCTGCCGCTTAGATCGGCCACTTCATGAAGTTTGATGAGATGTCAGAGACATCCATTAGCCATGGTGGCCATTCTTCGGCAGGCAGTGCCCCCCGTCCAGGTGCCGTTGTTAGGGTTGTGGCTGATCATGATGGTGTAGTCCCTGGATGTCCTGGCAAAGACACCACAGTCACCGACGTGGTGCTCGACATTGCAGACAATGGCGCCCTCAAGGTTCTCGTGGAGCAGTAGAACGTTGCCGATGGAGAGTGTGGCGTGGTGGCCATAGTAGTATTTAGAGTAGAACTGGTTAGTAAATGTAATTGTTTAAGTTGTGGGGGAGCCCCCATGTGAACAGTCTTTTGTATTCATGAATACATCAGTCCCTTTTCGTGATGAAATCAGTTTGTAATCGATGAATTTGTGCAAAAATGAACAAGTTCTCAAATTTTGTTATGGCAAACAGCTTTTCAGCTCTTCTCCCTCTTTTTGTAAAAGTGGTTTAGTGCCTTTCGACCCTTCCCATAGTTAAGGTCGCAAAAGCGCAGAGTGCGGGCGAGCCAATTCTGATCATGCTGGTGAGCAAAGAGACCATAGCCGCTGGGGCATGGGTTTCTCGTAGTCCTACCAGTTATAGTTAGAGGTTGTTCCCAAAATCCTAGACCTTAGGACTTACCATGAGAAATGAGGAAAAACATAGAGAATGTTTGTAAGATAAACATACTCATACTAGCCCCCGAGTGAGGTCTGACCCCTCACACTTGCAGGGGTTGGATGCCTCAAAAGATTAGAGATTTTGATGATAAAACTGATAAGAGAAAGTATGTGTTTATTTAGGGGTAAAAATGACATAGCTGATCAATGTTCTAGGCATTGATGAAGACCTCGTCATCAATGGTTTTCAGCTTACAGGCGCCTGGCCGGAGTACTTCTACGACAACGTACGGCCCCTCCCAAGGCGGGGAGAGCTTGTGGCAATCCTTGTTGCTCTGCACGAGGTGGAGAACTAGGTCCCTGACATTGAATGCTCAGTCCCACACTCGTTGGCTATGGTACCATCGCAACGCCTACTGGTACTTGGCTGAGCAGAGGAGGGCGATGTTGTGAGCTTTGTTTAGTTGGTCCATGGCATCTTCGTGGGATGCCTCAGCTCCCTATTTGTCGTATGCACTAATCCTTGGTGCCCCATAGTCGAGGTTGGTTGGGAGGACAACCTTAGAACTGTAGACCATGAAGAAAGGTGTGTAGCCAGTGGCTCAACTGGGGGTTGTCCTTAGGCTCCGGAGCACCATAGGGAGCTTGGTGACCCACTGTGCGCCAAATTTGTTCAACCTATTGAAGATCCTAGGCTTGAGGACCTATAGGAGCATGTCGTTTGTGCGCTTGACCTACCCATTCATTCGGGAGTGCATGATGGCGGCCTAATTGACCCGGATGTGGTTTTCATCGTAGAATCAAAGGAACTTCTTGCCAGTAAACTATGTGCCATTGTTTGTAATGATGGAGTTCGGTACTCCAAAGCGATCGATGATGTCAAGGAAGAACAACATGGCTTGCTCGGACTTGATCGTGGAGGTCAGCCAAGCTTCTCTCCATTTTGTTAACTTGTCTATGGTGACAAGCAAGTGGGTGTATCCTCTGGGTGCCTTCTTGAGAGGTCCCACCAGATCAAGCCCCCAGACCATGAAGGGCCACATGATGGGGATCATCTAGAGTGCTTGGGCTAGGAGGTGAGTTTGCTGAGCATAGTACTGACACCCTTCATAGGTGCGCACGATCTACTCGGCGTCGGCTACTGCAGTGGGCCAGTAGAAGCCCTGTCGGAATGCATTTCCAACCAAGGTTCTAGGCATGGTGTGGTGACCGCAGACCCCACCGTGGATATCACTCAGCAAGTGCTTCCCCTGCTCGATGGGGATGCAACATTGTAGGATCTCGGTGTGGCTTCGTTTGTAGAGTTTGCCCTCCATAAGAATGAAAGATTTGGTGCGGCGTGCGAGCCATCGAGCCTCCACCTTGTCCATCGACAGTGTGTCATGGAGTAGGTAGTTGAGGTAGAGCATTCTCCAGTCAACCAGAGGGTCAGTCTCTATTGCTAGATCTTCTTCAAGCTCCATGACCTTGGGGCCGGATGGAGCCATCGGTTGGTTAGCCCCTGATGCTAGATCGGGCGAACCATCGTTGGCCTGTTCTGACCCTTCGTAGCGCACCGAGGGCTTGTGTTGGTCGCTGGTGAAGACTCCTATTAGCATCAGCTCTCAACCGGATGCCGCCTTTGCAAGCGTGTTGGCCGCCTCGTTGAGGCACCTTGGGATGTGATTGAGTTTGAGGCCGTCGAATTTATCCTCTAGCCATTGGTATTCTTGGCAGTATGTAGCCATCTTGGCGTTGTGATAGCTTGACTCGTTCATGACTTGGTTAACGACTAGCTAGGATTCACCTCGGATGTCGAAGTGTCGGATGCCTAACTCGATGACAATGCATAGGCCATTGATGGGTGCGTCATACTCAGCCACATTATTGGATGAGGGGAAATGGAGACAAACCATGTACCTCATGCATACCTCGAGGGGCGATATGAAGACCAGCCCTGTGCCAACGCCTTTCTTCATCAATGACCCATCAAAATACATGATCTAGAACTCTTGATTGATGGCCATCGACGACATTTAGACCTCGGTCCATTCCGCGATGAAGTCAGCCAACACCTAGGACTTGATCACCGTTCGGGTGGCATACGTAATGCCCTAATCCATCAACTCAAGTGCCCACTTTGTGGTTCTTCCTATGGCATCCTGGCTTTGGATGACCTCACTAAGGGGGAACAACATCACGACCGTCATCGGGTTTGACTTGAAGTAGTGGCGTAGCTTCCTCTTAGTGATGAGGATGGCATATAGGAGCTTCTGGATTTTAGAGTAGCGGGTCTTAGAGTTGGATCATACCTCACTAATGAAGTACACAGGGCACTAAACGTTGAGGGTGTGCCCCTCTTCTTCCCTCTCCACTACCAGAGTGGCGCTGACCTCTTGCATGGTGGCCGCTATGTATAGCAGAAGGGATTCTTCATCGGTTGGAGGAACCAAGATCAGGGCCATTGTCAGAAGCAGTTTGACCATGTCAAGCGCCTCCTAAGCCTCAGATGTCCATTTGAAGCAGTCGGCTTTCTTCAAGAGTCGATAAAGGGGGAGACCTCGTTCACCGAGGAGTGAGATGAATTGGCTGAGTGCGGCGAGGCACCCTATGACTCGCTGAACCCCCTTTATGTTCTAAATCAGGCCAATCTTTGTGATGATTGAGATTTTCTCTGGGTTGGCTTCGATGCCACGCTCGGAGATGATGAAGCCAAGCAGCATGCCCCTCGAGACCCTAAAAACACACATCTCGGGATTGAGTTTGATGCCATTTGCTTGGAGTTTCACAAAGGTCTACTCAAGATCAGCAATGAGGTGGTCAGCCCATTTGGACTTAACCATGATGTCATCAATGTAAGCCTCAATGGTCCATCCGATTAGGTCCCCGAAGCATTTGAGCAAACAATGCTGGTACATAGCCCCAATGTTCTTTAGATCGAACGACATTGAGACGTAGCAGAATGATCCAAAGGGGGTGATGAAAGATGTTGTGAGCTGGTCAGACTCTTTCATCATGATTTGATGGTATCTGGAGTATGCATCAAGGAAGCAGAGGGTTTCACACCCTGAGGTAGAGTCGACTATTTGTTCTATGCGCGATAAAGGAAACAGATCCTTTGGGCATGCCTTGTTGAGACCTGTATAGTCAACACACATCCTCCATTTCACACTCTTCTTTCGTACAAGAATGTGATTAGCTAACCACTCTAGGTGGTATACTTCCTTGATGAATCCAGCCGCTGATAGTTTTGCTATCTCCTCACCGATGACCCTATGTTTCTCCTCGTTGAAGTGATGCAGGCGTGGCTTCACCAGCTTGGAGCCTAGGCAGATCTTCAAGGTATGCTCAGTGACTTCCCTCAGAATGCCTGGCATATCCGAGGGTTTCCATGCAAAGACATCTTTGTTGCCATGGTGCTTTCCTATTCGGAGGAAAGCGTGGTACTAATGCGCATTGTTTTGCCTTCAGCACTCCCGGGATCTACGAGGACTTCTTTAGAGCCCTCTACAGACTCGAATGATACAGTCAACATCTTGGCGTCGGGCGCCTCTTCGGTGACTTCCTCCTTGAGGGCGGCGAGCTCTCCGAAGGCGACGATTGCTGCGGCATGACCATAGCACTTGACCTCACACTCATAGGCGCGCTGGAAGGAGGTGCCGACGGTGATGACCCCATGGGGGCCTAGTATTTTTAGCTTAAGTTATTTATAGTTGGGGATAGCCATGAACTTTGCGTAGCTTGGACACCCTAGGATGGCGTGGAAGGTTCTAGGGAACCCAACCACCTCGAAGGTGAGGGTTTCAATCCTATAATTGAACTAATGCACAAATGTATCATGCAGATCGATCTACCCAAGTGCATGGACTGCTTTCTAGGCACTATGCCATGGAAAGGTGCTTGGGTTGGGTGGAGGTGTGTACAGTCGATGCCCATCTCGTCGCGCATCTTGGCGTACATGATGTTGAGGCCGCTGCCTCCATCCATTAGTACTTTGGTGAGTCACTTCAAGCTGATGATTGGGTCGACCACGAGAGGATATCTCCCTAGATGTAGGATGCTCTCTAGATGGTCGGTCCAATCGAAGGTTATGGTGGACTCTGACTACCAGAGGAAGAGAGGGATGGCCGGTTCAGCCGTATAGACCTCACGACGTGCGACCTTCTGATGGTGTTTGGAGTCATAGGCCACCGATCCTTCAAAGATGATGAGGCAGCCATTCAGCATTGGAAAGTCATTGTCCTCCTCGGCGTCATCCACGGTGGGGGCAAGGTCCTTCCTGTGCTCCCCTTTGTTGGAGTCTCCAGACAAGAACTGCCGCATGAGGCTACAGTCCTTGAGCAGATGCTTAACTAGGAAGGCATGGTTCAGGCATGACCCCTCAAGTAATTTTTCAAAGTAGTTCAGAGTGCCCTCCATGTGTTTTCAACCACCCTTGCTGTCAGTAGTGGCCACGAGCGAGTCCTCATGCCATTGCTTCTTGTTCTTCCTTTTGGCAGAACGATTGGAGGTGCCTTTGCTAGCGCCATCATCCCGCCTTACCTTGCCCTCAAGATGATCGAAGATCGCTCCGACCGCCTCCTCTCCTAAGGCATGGCTGGTGGCGATGTTCAGGAGTTCCCTGGTTGTTCGCGGGCCCTTGCGTCCTAGCTTATGAACCAAAGACTCATATATCATCCTAGACAGGAAGGCTCCTATAACATCAACGTCGGTGATGTTAGGGAGCTCATTGCACTACCAGAAGAAGCACCAGATGTACCCATGGAGGATCTCACCGGTCTTCTGTCAGTAGTTCTTGAGGTCCCATGGGTTCCCAAGGTGCTTGTATGTGCCTTGGAAGTTCCCCACAAAGATCTCCTTTAGATCTACCCAACTATGAATTGCATTGGACGACAGGTGTTCCAACCATGCTCTTGCCGAATTGGCTAAGAACAGTGGTAGGTTGTGGATAATGAAGTCATCATTATCTGCACCACCGGCTTGGCAGGCAAGCCAGTAGTCTTCGAGCCATAATCTAGGGTTTGTTTCCCTAGAGTATTTTGGGATATTGGTCAGTGGTCAGTACCTTGGCGAGAAAGCAGCATTGAGGTTGTGACGGCCGAAGGCCTGAGGGCCTAGTAGGCCAGGGCTCGGCCTTTGGTCCACACCGCTGTCATAGCATCCACCATGACAAGGATGATAGCCATGGCGGGCTCCATCTCTCGGGTCACCGTAGGTACGTCTACGGGCATCGAGAGTGCTGCGCGCGTTGCGGTTATGGCCAAAATGCTGATGCATCGAGATAGCAGCACATTGCCCATAGCCTATGGTGCCTAGTGGACCGACATGTCCCTGCTAGGATGCTTGGAGGGCATACGCTAGCTGGTGTCGAGCTCGCATCGCCGAGACAACAAGCTTTCTGCCTGCTTCGCCGCCGCACGCTCGAGCAGCGTGCAAATCTCATGGTGGGCTCAACGATCCTCGGATGTCATAGCCTCTGGAAGACCATGGAGCAAGGCCATCATGGCGGCGATGTTCTAGCTCACCTGAGCAAAGTGAGAAAGGGCTTCATCATCGATGATGATCCTTTGGTTTACATCACGGGCCATGGCGCGGGCGCGCCCACCATCTCCATGGCTCTTGATCTCCTGATCGAGCTCCGCGTATTCCTGCACAAGCTAGAGTCGTGCTTCCTTGATCTCCCACTGTTAGGCTCTCAGCTGCTCCACCCCTAGGCAAGGTGGGGCTGTAGTCTCCCCTTCAGTTTCATCACCGAGGTTGCCCACCAGGGTAGCCTCCTCATGGGGATGCTTTCGACGTGTTCCTCGAGGGTACCTGTCATGAAGCATTCCCGAGAGGAGTGATGGCTCCCCTGTTGGAGTCAGAGCTAGGGGATGACCCTGGCTCCTCTATGAGGAGGTTGTGGAGAGATTCCATGACATGTTCGATTACCCCCATGAACTCGTTATTCGTAGGCGGTAGGACCATGCATCGTGCCACAAGGTGGCTAATGGTCACCGCAGCGTTGCAGAGACCGAACGGAAGCGCTGTCGGGGTGCTCCATATGTGGTGTTCTAGAGAGAGGGATCCTCCTCTAGAAAACCATGCCATGTCATTGGCATTAGAAAGGGTGAGGCAGCACTGGTCCTCCCTAGACTGCTAGGGTCCAAGGGAGATACTGAACTGGTGCTCAAACCTCTTGTGGTTGAGGCTGATAGAGGGGAGAGATTGGACGGTGGCGTGAGCCAATGCCAACTCTCCTCCCACCATGATGATGAAGTCTAGGTTTCCAAAGTGCACATGTGTGCCTAGGACCCAGCTAATACAATGGCTAGCCATCCATGGCCTAATGTTTAACATTGGAATGCGCAAAGGACCCCTACCTAGCGCGCCAACTATCGGTGTTTCAAATAAACACCAACTAGTAAATTTATATTTGTTGCACGTTAGGCCCGGATGGTGTGCTAAAAGACACAAGGTTTATACTCATTTGGGTAAAATGTCCCTATGTCTAGTTTACTGCTGCTCATGTTATTAGTACTGAAAAAGGTTCGTAGTAGGGGGTACAAACGGTCGAGAGAGGGACAGGTCCTAAGTCTCTGATGGAAAGGTCGAACGAGTACTCAGAGCTCGGTTGCTGCTCAGCTATGTGTTATGTGGTGTGTGGAATTGATCCATCCCCTTAGTGGGGCGCCTTGCCTTCCCTTTTATAGATCAAGGTAGAGCAGGGGTTACAGATGGAAGAAAGAAGAAAAACTAGAGGCCAAGAAGGTCCTTCAAAGGTGCTGGGTCTTACTTTTCCTCTGAGCTAGCCTCGCTAACATGGTAGATGATGACAGGGACAGCACGCTCACTGATCTTGATAGATCTGTGCTCTGGCTTAGTTCAGCAAGTGGTCACATCCCATCCTGCCCCAGCGAGCGGCGTGGCATACCAAGGTGCCGAGCCGTGACCCTACGGGGAGTAGACAGGGAAGTGACCATACGTTCATTACTGTAGATGATGTGAGTTCCCTCCTGGATCATAGTGGTTGTCATATGCTTATGTCAGGATCCACATCCAAGGGCTGATGGCGGCGCCCACAACACTGTAAGACAAAAGTCGTCGCCTACAACACTGTTCGGGCTTTGCCATGCCTGGAAGGACTTAAAGCGCCCGTCTGGTCATATCTTGATAGTACTTCCCTATAGGCATGCAGGGTATGGTCCTTGGTATTGTGGTTGACTTGAGTGCCCCCATCTTATTTGCATGCATAGTTATGAAGGAGTAGCGCATAGATGTTGGGCGAGGCGGAGCCCAGCCCTCGGACATCGGGCGAGGCAGAGCCTAGCCCCAAATGTCGGGTAAGGCGGAGCCCACCCTCAGACGTCGGGCGAGGCAAAACCCAGCTCCTAGACATTGGGTGAGGCGGAGCCTACCTATAGACGTCGGGCGAGGCAAAGCCAGCCCTCGGTCATCGGACGAAGCGGAGTCTGCCCCTAGACGTCGGGTGAGGAGGAGTCTAGCCCTCAGGGGTCAGGCGAGGCGGAACCAATTTTTAGTCATTTGGGCAAGAAGTGTAGTTGCGTTCTTGTCTGATCAGAAGCATCAACGTTTGATGGTTATTAGTTCCTCCTCTTTGGGTACCCCGGTATTCGGTCCGCGATAGAAAGTATGTTAAGAAAATAAAGAAAGATGTCAAATGAAGCGCATGAATTTTAGAAATAGTTCACACAGACATCTGTGGTCCCTTTCCTATGAAGAGTGTGGATGGTTATGATTCATTTATAATATTCATAGATGACTATTCTT
Source organism: Miscanthus floridulus (assembly GCF_019320115.1). Classification (NCBI taxonomy): domain Eukaryota; kingdom Viridiplantae; phylum Streptophyta; class Magnoliopsida; order Poales; family Poaceae; genus Miscanthus; species Miscanthus floridulus. The sequence continues at coordinate 79,647,366 of NC_089595.1, read as the reverse complement.
GTTTTGGTTATATTTATCCAATTAAAGAAAGATCGAAAGCATTGGATAAATTTAAGATATTTAAGGCTGAAGTAGAAAATCAACACAACTTAAAGATTAAGGTAGTAAGGTCCGACCGTGGGGGAGAGTACTACGGTCGACATACCCCATATGGCCAAGTTCCTAGACTTTTTGCAAGGTTCTTACATGAAAATGCATAGTAGCCCAGTATTCTACACTGGGCGAGCCTCAACAGAATGGAGTAGCTAAAAGACGCAACCATACCTTAATGGATATGGTGAGAAGCATGATAAGTTACTCTACCCTACCAATAATGTGGGGTGTACGACCCTGGATACCCACGGCAGACCACATGGGCTGCGCCTCTAGGGGTGGCCTAGCCCACAAGAAGAAGCCTTGTGAGGCACGACTCTCCTCGGCGCCTTCCGCAAGACATTGGGAAGATATTTTGAAGATATTATGAGATCTATTAGGATATGTATGATCCCAAGATTCCTGTAATCAGTTATTACTTTTCGGTTATCGCTTAGATCTAACCGACTTGTAACCCTGCCTCCCGGACCATATAAGGTGGGCAGAGACCCCCTCAAAAATCACGACATATCATACGATTGCTAATACAAACCAACAGACCACAGGAGTAGGGTATTACGTCATACTGATGGCCTAAACCTATCTAACTCGTGTGTCTCTGTTGCCTTCTTGTTCTTGATCTCGCGCTCCTCTGCTGATCAATCTACCTTCATGGGATACCCCTCGGAGGACTGCCGACGATATTCTATCTACAGTTGGCGCGCCAGGTAGGGGTGTGCATGCTATTTCCTTGTCGAACAAGATGGCTTTTTCTGTAGGCTCTTTGTCCCTTCCGTAGACCCGCCAGATCTTCACGGTCGGATCCATCTCCTAGGTCATCAACGCTGATAGAGTCAGAGAGCTCCTTAAACCGGGGCAGATCAGTTCTGTGTCGGTCACCACCACTCCTGCAACTACAGATCTGATCTCAGAGCCTATTCCGAGGTCTCCCTCAGCGATGACTCACCATCTGCTTCCTCGCTACCAGAGGAGGCCGATCAATAATGATGATCTAATCGAATCTATTGATCGGGTCAGACTGAAGCTCATCGATTGTCTCTCCGTCGCCGAATCGGCACTACACACTCTGGTTTAGCACCGACCACCCTCTGATCCCGATCTATCGGAGGGTGCTCGGGAAATTGCAGGGGCTACGGCCCTACCCTTCGGATTCTCCAATGCCACCACCGCTTACTAGCATGCCCTAAGGGGCAAACTCGCCGACCAGGTCGCCGTCCAGCTCTCGCTGGCTGTCAACAAGCTACACTTAGGCTAGAGCCCCGAGGCGCACCACCAGACCATCCTAGAAGAAACTCTAGGCTTCGAGTCTTAGGGCTCTATGGAGACCCTCGCTGAAACCTTCTCTGATCAATTTCTCCTTCCACCCTTCTAGGGTGGTGTGATCTTCAACATTAGCATCTACAACCCTCCTTAGAATGGCGAAACCGAGGAGGAGCGCGTTGCTCGGGAGAACCGAAACATCAACCACGCGTAGTGGCGAGAAAACAAGGCAGCCATCACGAGGGCCGAGGCTGCTCGGAATAATTGGTTTGACTCTCAAGGAAGACCGCTCCCGCTCTACCATGACCTTGATGAAGAATTCCTCTACGTCGATGGCCACGACGTCTTCAAGACTCCAAGCGCCAATTTGGCAGTAGTCACCAACGAGCTCGCTCGTTTCCCTCAAATGCCCGAGCTCACCAAGATCACCGCCATGCTTAAAGTGGCTCACTATCAGGTCAATGAGATCCACGAGGATTAGAGACCTTCATGCTCCACAAGCATGATTCACTGATCAGCTACGCCGAGGTCCAATCGCCGCCCAAGTCAAAGCTATTTCGCTGACCAATCGCTACCTCTCTAGGGGGGACCTAGGTGGCATTGCGATGAACACCATCACCAACATGACCAGGATGTCGAGCAGGATGCTAGAGTACATCTTAGCAACCTCCGGGATGCACGGCGGCGTATCAAGCAATGTCACTTTGGTCACCATGAAGACGAAGTGTGTCGCCGCCAGGATTATGAGAAGGAGTACGGCAACCCAGACTCAGCCCTCAAGCCTATCCCCGACCACAACGCCATAGACTATGGTGTCGACAACCTTGAGGGGCCTCTGGCTTTCATAAGGGCACTATGAATGCTTCAATGGCCCCATGGTTTTAAGATCACTAGGGTCGAGCCCTACGAAGGAAGAATGAACCCAACTCAGTGGCTGCAGGCTTACACCACTACCATCTGTGCCATGGTAGGAGACACCAGCATCATGGCAAATTATCTCCCCATCATGCTTACACCACCCGCCATGAGCTGGTTCACCAGCCTTGCGTCGGACTCCATCGGCTCATGGGAAGAGTTGAAGAAAGTTTTCACCGACAACTATATGGCCACGTGTACTCGACCCGACACGAAGCACGATCTTAGCCGCATCAACCAGAAGCCATCTGAGCTCCTCTGCAGCTACATCTAGCGTTTCTCTGAGATGAGGAACTCTATCCCCAACATCACGGAAGCTGAAGTCATCACTGCCTTTATCCAAGGACTCCACCATTGTGAGCTTCGCTACAAATTCAATCATAAGCCACTGATCGGTATTGGTGAAATGATAACTACCACCAACCAGTACGCCGATGCAGAGGAAGCCGAGGTGCGCTTCAATGAGGATGCAGGCACTCAGCGACCACCTCACCGATACGATGATCACCCCAATGACCGATGTCACAGCGACCGCCGTCCCGACGACCATAGCTATCATCACGATAGCGGCCGTGATCGAACAGGAGGACATAGGCCTAGCCAAAATCACCGCCGCTGGCCAGAACACATCTTCGCCGCCATTAGTCAACCTCGCGCCAAGTGTAACTATGACGAGCAGTACCAAAAGATCCTCGATGGCCCGTGCCCTCTCCACAAGAATGCCAAACACAAGATGAAGGACTACATTGGTCTAGCCAGGGAGTTCCAGGACAAGAGGCTCAATGACGACACCAACGATGGAGCCAGAGGTTGCCGACCACCTAGGAACAACAACAACACCTTTTAGGACCATGATAAGGTGGTTGCCACCATCTTCGGGGGCCTTGCCTCCACTAAGAGTCGAAGGGAACGAAAGCTTGCCGCTCGACGAGTGCTCGCCATCGCTTTAGAAGAAACTACCGCCGGCCCTAGCTATCGCCCATGGTCTGAGGTCCCCATCACCTTCAGCAGGTCTGACCAGTGGGCAGACATACCATATACAGGGTGTTTCCCCCTCGTCCTCGATGCAATCGTCCAGAAGGTGCTCTTCAGAAAAGTCCTTGTTGATGGTGGCAGTGCTTTAAACCTACTCTTTGTCGGAGCCCTAAGGGAGTTAGGCCTCGCGATATTAGATTTCACACCCTCAGACTCCTCCTTCTGGGGTGTGGTACCTAGAAGGGCATCCAGACCACTTGGAGAGATCACCCTACTAGTACAGTTTGCCACGGCAAGCAACTACCGCATCGAGCATATCAACTTCTACGTCGCCGACTTCGACATCGCCTACCACACCATACTTGGCCAGCCACCTCTGGCCAAATTCATGGCCATACCACACTACGTGTATCTGGTGATGAAGATGCCTTTGCCTGTAGGAGTCCTGGCTCTCCGGGCCAACCTTTCCGTTGCCTATACCTACGAGACAGAGAGTCTCGCTCTCGACAAAGCCACCAACCTCTCCATCTAGATGGCTAGCATGGTCGCTGAAGCCAAGATAGTACTCGCCGATGACATGGAGATTTCAGAGCTAGAGCTTCCCCGTGCCTTAGCCAAATCCAAGGAAATCAAGGAGGTCAGCCTCGGCCTCAATGACGCCTCCAAGACCATGAAGATTGGGGCTCACCTTGACCCCAAATAGGAAGGCGTGCTTGTCTCCTTCCTACGTGCCAACGCCAATGTGTTTGCTTGGAAACCTGTAGACATGCCGAGGGTACCACGGGAGAAGATCGAGCACTCCTTGAATGTCTCGTCGACCGCCAAACCAATCAAGCAGAAACTCTACCGATTCACGCCAGACAAGAAGGAGGCTATTATGGTAGAAATAAAATGGCTCTTAGCTATCGGGTTTATTAAAGAAGTGTATCATCCAGATTGGTTAGCAAATCCTGTTCTCGTTCGAAAAAAGAATAAAGAATGGAGAATGTGCATTGATTATACTAATCTTAACAAACACTACCCTAAAGACCCCTTTGGCTTGCCTCGGACAGACGAGGTTGTAGACTCTACCGCCGGCTGCGAACTACTCTCTTTCATTGATTGTTACTCCAGCTATCATCAGATCTCCCTCAAGGAAGAAGGCCAGATAAAAACGTCGTTCATTACACCTTTCGGTGCATACTGCTATAAAACTATGTCCTTCGGACTCAAGAACATCGGGGCTACCTATCAAAGGGCCGTTCAGATGTGCCTCGACTAGCAGATCGGCCGCAACATCGAAGCCTACATCGATGACGTGGTTGTCAAAACCAAGACAGCCGACAACCTTATCGCCGACCTCGAAGAAACCTTTGCCAATTTGAACAAGTACCGATGGAAGCTGAACCCTTCAAAGTGCATCTTTGGAGTTCCATCCAGTATACTGCTGGGCTACATCATTAGTGCTCGAGGCATTGAGCCTAATTCGGACAAGGTCTCCGCCATCACCAATATGAAACGGCCAACATGTGTCAAGGATATACAAAAGCTTACATGTTGTATGGCTGCTTTAAGCCGCTTCATATCATGCCTCAGTGAAAAAGGGCTACCTTTCTTCAAGCTCCTCAAGGCCCCCGAGCACTTTTCCTAGTCAGAGGAGGCAGACTCAGCTTTCAAGCAGCTCAAGTTGTTCTTGACAAAGCCGCCGATCATGATAGCGCCAAGGCCAGATGAGATTCTGCTCGTATACATCGCCGCCACTTCTTGCATCATGAGCACAGCTATCATCGTCGAACGCGAGGAAGTCGAGCATGCTTACAAGGTGCAACGTCTGATCTACTATATCAGTGAAGTACTTAATGAGCCAAGAACTCATTATCCTCAGGTACAAAAGCTGTTATATGCAATTCTGACTACGTCGCGCAAGCTCCGGCACTACTTCGAATACTACAAGATCACCGTGGTCACTGAGTTCCCCTTGGGGGACATTCTTTGCAACAAAGAAGCCAATGGCAGCATCATTAAATGGGTTGTTGAGCTTGGCACCTATTCCATTGAATTTAGAAGCAGACCTACCATTAAGTCACAGGCGCTCACTGACTTCATCGTTGAATGGACCGAGATCCAAGAACCCATCACCGCTGCTTGCCCCAAACATTGGGTGATGTACTTTGATGGCGCCCTTAACATCAACGGTGCTGGTGCATGCATTCTATTCATTACGCCAACCAAGGATAAGCTACATTATGTTCTTCGGATACACTTCCCAGCCTCCAACAACGCCGCGGAATACAAAGCATGTCTCCATGGTCTTCGTATAGCCATCATGCTCGTTGTCAAATGCCTCATGGTGTACAGGGACTCCACACTGGTTATCAACCAGCTCAACAAAGACTGGTCCTGTTCCAGCGAGAAGATGGATGCTTACTGCACTGAAATCAGAAAGCTTGAAGGAAAATTCTATGGCATCGTGTATCACCATGTGGTACGTGACCAAAATCAACTCGCCGACCAACTATCCAAGCTCAGTTCTTCCTACGCTGTGATCCCACTGGGGGTTTTTGTTCAAGATCTCCTGGTGCCATCCATCAAAGAAGATAAGGAAGTTGAAGAAGTTCCCCCTACCGAGCAGTTGGTACTTGCGGTATCTTCGCCGGTCACCGATTGGAGGGAGCAATTCATCAAGTACCTCACCAGCGCTGAGGTACCCGCAAACAAGACTAAAACTGAACGCCTAGTTCATCGGAGCAAGCTTTACATGTTGGTGGATGATAGCTTGATGAGGAAAAGTGCCAAGGAAGGGATACTACAGAAATGCATCACCCAAGAGGAGGGAGTGAAGCTGCTTCTTGAAATTCACTCTGGTTCCTGTGGCCTCAAGAACATTGGTCAGCAAGTTTTTTTGAGCTAGTTTTTATTGGCCCATAGCCATCACTGATGTAGAAGATCTCGTCCGACGTTGTGAAGGATGCCAATTCTTCGCTAAGCAAATACATGTGCCGGCGCAAGAGCTGCAAACCATCCAAGCTTCCTGGCCCTTTGCATGCTGGGGACTAGACATGATCGGGCCTTTTAAGCCAACACCAGGTGGTTTTCGATACGTATATGTCGCCATTGACAAGTTCTCCAAGTGGATTGAATATAAACCGCTCGCCTCGGCTACTGCAAAGAAGGCAGTTGAGCTCTTTGAAGATATCATCCATAGATTTGGTCTACCAAACAGCATCATCACCGATCTCGGAACTACATTTACTAGTCATCATTTTTGGGATTTCTGCGAAGACCGTTACATCTCTATCAAACATGTTTTCGTTGCCCATCCAAGAGCCAACGGTCAGGTCGAACGGGCGAACGGCATGATCCTTGATGCCCTAAAAAAGCGATTGTATCAGAAAGAAGAAAAGCACCTGGGCAGATGGCTCAAGGAGCTTCTAGCTATAGTCTAGGGACTATGCACTCAAGCTAGTCGCAGCACTGGCATAACTCCATACTTTCTGGTCTATGGCTCAGAAGCCATACTACCAGCGGACGTTACTTTCCGAGCACCTAGATTGGAAAACTATGATGAAGAGCAGGCCGAGGCTGTTCGGTCGGAGGACATCGATAGAGTCGAAGAAGAGCGCCTAATCACCTGTGTCCGTACAGCTAAATATCTAGAAGGCTTGCGAAGGTACTACAACCGAAACATCAATGGTCGTTCATTTTCTGTCGGTGACCTCGTTCTCTACAGGAAACAAAGGACTGAAGGTTTGCACAAGCTCTCTTCCCCTTGGGAAGGGCCTTATGTTGTCAAGGAGGTTACTCGACCAGGTTCTTATCGCCTAAGTGACTTAGAAGGAGTCAATGTTCCTAACTTGTGGCACATCGAACACCTTATACGTTTCTATCCTTAAAACACTACAGATATATACTCTACAAATTTATATTCAGTAATGTTTTTTGGTCTCCATAACTTGTCTCCATTTTGTCTCTATTGTGGATTAACAACCACTTGTGGTCGCCGAGCTATATGCTACTTCATAACGAACTCCAGTACGTAATCGACGTAACTGCGCCGAACACGTTTTCTCCAAATCGCCGAACACGTTTTCTCCAAATCACCGAACACGTTTTCTCCAAATCGCCGAACACGTTTCCTCCAAATTGCCGAACACGATTTCTCCAAATCGCCGAACATGATTTCTCCAAATCGCCAAGCACGATTTCCCTAAATCACCAAACATTTTTTGATCGAAGAACAACTTGCTTTCTTTTTTTTTGATCTCTTCGGAGATGACCCAGTCTCCGATTTTTCCCTACACGTGCTACGGGCTCCGCGCTCTGCGTTATGGGTGGTCGGATGCGGTCCCTTGGTCACACCTATTTTTCCTACATGTCTACGGGCTCCATGCTCGACGTTAAGGACTATGGGTCAGCCATGGCCGAGAGTTCAATATAGGACTACTTGCTTGTACTCCGCCTATACGACCTATATCTCCAAGTTATTTCGATAACCACCGAGCAGTACATGTTTCGCATTTTTTTCTTTCTATGGAGAAGACCCAGTCTCTGATCTCTCCCTACATGTGCTATGGGCTCCGCGCTCTGCGTTATGGGTGGTCGACTACGGTTCCTTGGTCACGCCTATTCTTCCTACACGTGCACGGGCTCCGCGCTCGACGTCATGGACTATGGGCTAGCTGAGGCCATGGGGGTCAATAGCGGACTAACTGCTCGGACTCTACTTACACTCCGTATAAATACCTTACGGTCGTAATTACGAAGATTTTTTCGCCGAAATACAATCTGACTGCATACACATGCACTTTATAATAGTTATCATATGTATAAGTATTTTCCATGCTTTCGCGCATTCTAACTATACTGTCCAGAAATTACAGATGATATCTACCAAGGAGATCATTGTGCTTCGCCACTGCCGTTAGTCTCTTCGAACAGGTCTATATCGCCGGCCAACTTTTTCACCGCATCTTCCACCTCATCCTCTAGCCGCTGGGTCTCCGCTTCGCTCAGCCCCTCGGCGTACCCGCCCCCTATTGCCTCAAGGTCAGTGGCTGGATAGTGGGACCGAACAATAGCAAGGGTGTGGGTAGCGGTGGTAATAACGGCTTCATGGTTGAAGCTTTTGAAGCTTTCCCACGCCGTCTTGCATCTTTCGATGATGATGTCCGAACATGGCGGCCTACCATCGGGCTGAGGAGCAGTTTCTGGGTCGACACAGTTGAGCACTGGGTTGATTCCAGCAACTACGACATCAAATTTGTTCCTCTAGGACCGGGCTTCTTGCTCTAGCACATCGAACTGTGCCTTGACCCTCTGACGATAGTCTGCATGCATTTTGAAGTTCCATCAGGCAAGACAATCGCTACAGCAGAAAACCCAACTAGGGGGTACTTACCGTTAAGCTCCTCAGTTAGTTTGCTCGCTCGCCCTGTCTCCTTCATTTTCTCCTCTTGAAGTTGCTTGAGGGTCTGGCGCAATTGGCTCAGCACCGCGTCTTGTTCTACAAGTACATCATTCATCACCAAAAGTAATCGTATCCAGCTATGCGAGGCTTTTTTGTGGATCATGCGTACCTTTCTTCTCCTCAGGAATTTTCTGCAGCTTTTCCAACTGCTCGGAAGCATCTTTAAGTTGTGTAGAGGCAGTGGTCAGCTGCTCGAACTTGCTTCGAAGTTGTTCTTTCGCAGTCGCTAGGTGCTCAGATAGGACCCCCTTCTGGTATTCTAGGTCCCACGCGTTGGACTCAGCAAGGTCTCGCTCGTGCTGGGCCCTTTGAATGTTCTTTTCTGAACAGTTCATCGCCTCCTTGAGTTTTTTGTTCTCCTCGGTGAGGGGCTCCATCCTCTTAATCAGCTGGTAACAGTGCTCGGCAGTGCGAGTTATCCCCTGGAAATGAACAATGACAATGACAGAAGGACATCACCAATATCAACGAAGAATATTCGGGATTCAGTATTAACCTCGATTTGTTTTACTACTCCGCCGAGGGCGGATTTCAGCCTCCTCATTCTCTAGGGGTGTCCTCTTCCTCAACAACTACCACTTCGTCACCGCGCTTGCGAAGGATTAGGACGGATTAGGTTCAAGGCTCATCACGAACGATCTCCTCCACCTTGTCCTCCTCTTCCGCGGTAGTAGGGGTCGCCGTAGGGGGGCTCTGTGGCTGGACAGTGGGTCTAAGCATGACCTGTGACCCCTCAAGGGGCACCGTTAGCTCTTTGGCCACCCCTGGTCTCGCCGACCTAGTTTCTGTTGGTTCGCTGGCAACTCCAGTTTCAGCTCTCAAGGGTCTGGCACTACTCGTCGTTGCTTCGGGCATTGTCGCTAAGCCAGCCTCTGCTGACGCCGGCCCCTCGCCGTCTCCAGCTCCACCCATAGCGGTTGTTGATTTTTCCGCCGGCTGCCGAGCACTAGGGGATCTTGACACAGGGGCGACAGGCGTTACCTTCGCCTCAGGGTCAGCTCAAGGTTGCTCATCAGTATGGGCGGATGATTTTGGATCCTCCATATGCCTTGCGCTGCATCAGAACATTTGGTCGATCGCCCAAACAGCTATGATCAAGTAGCAAAACAACACCAACGCAAGGATACTTACCGTTTAGTCTGCCGATGTGCTTTTTTGAATCAGCGAGGTCTGTTTGAAACCCTAGGTGCGGTCGTGGGGTCAACCCCCATATTCTTGAGTGGTGGTCTGTCCTCCTCTATAGTCCACCTATTGTTCTGGTGTTTGCTCTAACTGTACCACCAGGTTTAACTCCGCCTGATGCTCGGGGACTCCCGTTGCTTGCTCCGCAGGAATTTTTGTTGACTACTGCTTGGGGACTTCATCACTTCCCCTTGGTTGCTCCTCCATGCGTGTGCTGCATGAAGTTGTTTGCACGCTTGAGGGACGGGAACTGTATTTTTGTCGTCGTTAGACCACTCCATCACCACGGCTCTCCGTGGACGAGTGGTCTAGTCACCATCTAGTGATATGCCGCCTGATTTGTGGGGAGCGGCCGTCGCCGTTTTCCTCTTTTTTCAGGCCAGCTCGTCTGCCGCTGCCTGTTTCCCCCGAGATTTCTCCGATAATGGGGGGGGGGGCGCTGTGTGATCAACATCTGAATCTCTAAATTCTGATGAGATACCGACATAACTTTCTTCAGGGTGATCTATTGGTCGGACGTCCACCGCTGCCGGCCATTCAGCTCTCGACACATCAGAAAAATATATTGCTCTGTCCTATGAATGGATCTTTGCATAAGTCAGTTCCCTACTTGACAAATCGATAGTTTAACAATGCAAGTTAAGATGATTACCTGAGGAGGTGGGTTTGTACAGTTGAAGGCCTTTGTTTCTTTCGGCCAGCTAAATGAGGCGCTGGAGGTGAATAGTTCTATGGCGTGGCCTATTACTTCTTTCCTTGACAGCCGCTCAGGTCTCTCCCGGGTTCCATCGTCGTCGCCCTTGTAGTCAAAAGTAGGGTAGGCCCTCTCCTTGCAAGGCTGGACATGGTGCACTATGAAGCTTGTTGCCACAAGTTCACCTCTCAACTCCACACTTTGAATCAAGTCAAGGAGTTCCTTCACTTGCTCTATGTTGATACTTCTTGGTCTCTCCGACCAGCTTCTTTGGTTCTCTGGGATATGGTGGACGTCACAGCGGACGGCTGGGTGGTTTTGTTTCAAGAACCACTTGGAATTCCACCCTTTTAGGGAAGTGTTCAGTGGTACGCTGATATAATCGCTGGCCATTCCATCCCGGAGCTACAGATATACCCCGCCGACCACCTTGGAGCCGGCGCCGCCTTTCTTCTTTAACAAGAATAAGTGTCTAAACAGGTTGAAGTGCGGGAGAATCCCAAGAAACACCCCATAGAAGTGAATAAAGATCGAAATGTGCAGTATGGTGTTAGGATGGAGATTGCACAGACTAATCGACCAAAATACCAATAGATCTTGCAAGAAAGGATGAACAGGGAACCCCAATCCACGCCAGAAATAATCTTCAAAGACTACAACTTCATCGGTGTAAGGCATTAGAAAGGGCTCACCACTAGCTGGACGCCATCCGGCGGTGACGCGGTCAGGAAGCACGCCCGCCGTCACCATCCTTTCGAGCTTTGCTTCTCCAGTGCGCGACGACGTCCACTCTTCATCGCGACTGGCTCCGCTTCCTGCCTTCTTTGGGCTTGTTTTCTTTGGGTTCACGACTCTCCTCTTCGGTGCCATCACTCAGATCTGGATGAGGTATGGCGTTGGCAAAGTATGTGGCTACGAATCTAGAGATGTGGTGGCTGAGGTGGAAGATGAAATGATGAAGTGGCAAAGGTGTGAGAATGGGGGGGGGGGGGCGGTACTGTTATAAAGCACTTTCCCCACTTTTATGACTCAAGGGTTTTTGGCAAATCGTTCTCGTGATCTGTGCCACTCCGAATTCTCCGATGCGGCTTAATGGGCCGTTACCAAGATTTTCGCGCAACCTCAGCCCATGTCGCTCTTTTGTTGCTACCATCAGTTGCTCCTCGCTGAAATTTTGCCGACTACTCCGCCATTTATTAAGGCTAATTAACTAACATTGTATAACCTTTTCTATGGTTTTTTCTCTAGGATTTGATTTTCCCGATAACTCCGCCTGCAGCATGGGGACTAGCATCCTACTCCGATTGGTCTTCATTTGTTTTTCTATTTCTGACCCTGGCACCACGTGACTGCATCACCTACTATCAAGCTCGGAGACTAACTGGGCACACTTCACCTTGCGGTGAATGTGCTTTGTCTTTTTCTGGGACATGCCCGGGGACTGACTTCTTACTCGGCTGGTTTTCTACTGTTCTTCAATTCTCTGACCCTGGCACCACATGACTACATCATCTGCTGTCAGGCTCGGGGACTAAGTGGGCACACTTCACCTCACGGTGAGTGTGCGGGGTTTTTTCTCAAAGACTATACGTCTATAGAGGAAGATTGACTCCAACAAGTTTGTTCGGATTCTAAGTGGACACACTTGGTCCACTACGGATAAATTTTTGATTCTAAACTTGAGCTCCTTACACCCTTATGGCAAGCCGTACTTTGGTCACTCTGCTCGGCGATGATTCACGGTGCTCGGCAACATGTCGCCCTACTCGGCGACAGATTGTGCTGCTCGACAATGGTTCATACTGATTGGCGACGACTCACATAGCTTGGCAGTTCAGCATGGTGGTGAGACCATAAGCTTGACCACTCGACGTTGTTCGCACCTACTTGGACAAGCTTAAGACGACATTGCACAATGGGTACAAGGTGCTCGGGGACTAGCTGTGGGGTGTACGACCCTGGATACCCACGACAGACCACATGGGTTGCGCCCCTAGGGGTGGCCCAGCCCACAAGAAGAAGCCTTGCGAGGCACGACTATGCTCGGTGCCTTCCGCAAGACATTGGGAAGATATTATGAAGATATTACAAGATTTGTTAGGATATGTATGATCCCAAGATTCCTGTAATCAGTTATTACTTTCCGGTTATCTCTTAGATCTAACCGACTTGTAACCCTACCTCCTGGACTATATAAGGTGGGCAGGGACCCCCTCAAAAATCACGGCATATCATACGATAGCTAATACAAACCAACAGACCACATGAGTAGGGTATTACGTCATACTGATGGCCTGAACCTATCTAACTCGTGTGTCTCTGTTGCCTTCTTGTTCTTGATCTCGCGCTCCTCTACCGATCAATCTACCTTCGTGGGATACCCCTCGGAGGACTGCCGACGATATTCTGTCGACAAATAAGTTTATGGATGGAGGCGTTAAAAACCTCCATTCATATACTTAATTGAGTGCCAAGTAAGTCGGTGCCTAAAATAACGTATGAGTTGTGGACAGGAAAGGAACCCTCACTAAACTATTTACATGTGTGGGGTTGTCCAGCTGAGGGAAGCTAGACTCCAAGACAGTCGATTGCCATTTCATTGGCTATCTAGAAAAGTCAAAAGGTTATCGCTTCTATTGTCCTGACAGATAAACGAAGTTTGTAGAAACAAGGCATGCTGTCTTCTTAGAGGATGATATGATAAGGGGGAGCATGGTAGCGTGAGAAATTAGTTTTGAAGAGAAGCGGGTATACGTGCCCATTCCTATGGTTCAGGAGCCATTCTTCACTCTACCTGTTGTTGTTGTACCAATAGTGCAAGACACTGTAGTAATAGCACATGTTATTAGTTCTCCTGTGGCAACAATGAATGAACATAAGGAACCTATCCTTTAGGATCCCCTAGAACCAGTTGTCACCCAAGAGGGAGAGCAACAATAGCCTCATATAGAACAAGCGTCATTAAACAAGGCTCCTAGAAGGTCTCAAAGAGTCAGGAGATCAGCTGATTAGTTCTGCTGATTATTATGAAGTTTATGAATGTGAGGAATTTCAAATGGAGGGTGATCCCACCTCATTTGAAGAAGTCATGAGAAGCGCCCACTCATCCAAGTGGCTTGAAGCCATAGAAGATGAAATGAAATCAATGAAAACCAACGGTGTTTGGAACTTAGAAACAATTCCTAAAGGAGCCAAGACAGTAGGCTGTAAATGGGTCTACAAAACTAAACATGACTCCAAAGGGAATATAGAAAGGTTTAAAGCACGACTTGTGGCGAAAGGTTTCACACAAAGAGAAGGTATAGATTACAATGAGACATTTTCTCCAGTCTCATATAAGGATTCTTTTAGAATCATAATGGCGCTTGTAGCACATTACGATTTAGAATTACATCAGTTAGATGTAAAGATGACATTCCTAAATGGGGATCTGGAGGAAAATGTTTACATATCACAACCGAAAGGTTTTGTTGTGGAAGAAAAAAAACGCATGGGATGCCACCTAAAGAAATCCATTTATGGATTAAAGCAAGCTTCAAGACAGTGGTATTTGAAGTTTGATAGTACAATAAGAAAGTTTGGGTTTCAAGAAAATGTAGAGGACAATTGTGTTTATGCAAATTTCAAGAATGGAAAATACATTTTTCTAGTCTTGTATGTGGATGACATCTTGCTCGCTAACTGTGATATTAATCTACTACTAGAAACAAAGAAGTTCTTGTCCTCAAAGTTTGATATGAAAGATCTCGGTGAAGCTTCGTTCGTCCTAGAAATAGAGATTCATCGAGATAGAGAAAATGGGGTTTTAGGATTATCACAAAAGGCATACTTAGAAAAGGTTCTAAAGAAATATAGTATGCAAAATTGTAAGTCATCATCTGCTCCCATAGTCAAGGACGATAGATATGGGGAATTTTAATATCCCAGGAACCAATATGAGATCGATCAAATGAAAGCGGTTCCATATAGTTTAGCTGTCGAAAGTTTACAATATGCTCAAGTGTGTACTCGCCCTGACTTAGCGTTTGTTACCGGGTTGCTTGGCATATATCAGAGTAATCCAGGAATAGAACACTAGAAATTAGTAACAAAAGTTTTGTGTTATCTGTAGGGTATGAAGGGTCTCATGCTAACATATAGAAGATCTAATTCCCTGCACATAGAGGGGTATACAGATTCTGATTATGCGGGAGATAAAAGAAAGTCCACATCAGGATACATATTCACTCTCGTAGGAGGAGCTATATCGTGGAAAAGCTCAAAGCAAACCATCACTACATCATCCACAATGTATGCCGAGTTTGTAGCATGTTATGAGGCCACAGGGCAGGTGAATTGGCTAAAGAAATTTATGTCCAGGTTGAAAGTGGTAGACGACCTACATAAACCACTCAAGTTATACTACGATAATAATCCAGCAGTATGTTATGCTCACAACAATAAGTTAAGTGGTGCTACCAAACATGTTGACATAAAGTATTATGTTGTGAAAGATAAAGTCCGGGATCATATAATTAGTCTTGAACGTATAAGAACAAAAAAGATGCTCACGAATGGTAACACCTCTGGTGTTACGAGCTCGCTTAGCACTGAGATTATGGTCAGAGAAATAGATCTATTAATATAGTGAGTAGTTGCTTAAATGTGCTAATAAAATCTTAACAAGAAAATATGAGAAGCAGTTTACTGGTTGACACAAAAAACAATTTTTATAAACAAAAATAAAATATAACTCGTAATTGGTACTTAAATAAAATTTGAAGCGCAAGTTTAATAGATGAAAATGCAACTCTTGTTTTGGTGAGTAAAAGTTATTCAATAGTATATATGATAGCCTAGAAATCGAGTCTGATATTTAAACTAGAACTTTTTGTGAGTCGGCGAGAAATTGGATGTATGTTCGAAAGGTCAATTTTGACAAATTATGTTGAGCAAAATAGTTCTATAGTGCTTAAGTATTTCGCTCCTATGGGTTAGTATGCAGTATGGCCTAGGTCATAATATACTTGTTAGTGGAAATCGACAGCGTTTAGGCCTTTTAGAAATTTGGGCAAAAAGCGCTAGTGGATGTTAGTTCAAAACTAAAAGTTATAATTTTCTAAGTCGGAAACGATAATAGATAGTGCTACGTTGGCGTATAATTTTTGACAAACATACCTCAACACTAATGTTATGCTTTTGCACAGTTGGTTGCATCGGGGTAAGTACTTGAGCATGGGATAGGTCGTAGTTGCGTTGGGGGTTACAACGATCACTCTAAAATTGACCGAACTTCGCTAGAACGCATTGAGGACATGTCGTTGGCGCTTTGTTTGTGAACTAGCACCTATAGCGAGTGATCTCAGCCGCTCGCTTCAACTACCTCGTCCCACTCGCTCTCAGCAGTTCATCCTAAGTACTCACCGAGCTGCCGAGGCCACCAGCGCATAGAGCAAATATGCATGCATCATTAGCAGCTCATAGTACTAGCAGCACTCAGTGGGAGCACCCTGTCGGTAGCACGCCATCGCAGCATGTGCAAGCCTCAGTTGTTGCTATCCCCGCTAAGCGCCACCGTCTAACTGCTAGTTCCATCGCTTTGCTCTACAGCACCATCAAGGCCTCTGCTCATCCTTGTCTGCCTCTGCTTGTCTCTATTCCCCTTTTCCCTCTACCAGACAAGCAACTCAAAGCAATTACCACCAGAGCAAAGCACGCACGGAAGCAACATAGCTCATCCTTGCCACGTACGCCATCAGCGTCGCCGTCGCCCAGCCTTCGCATATGCGCACGAGTGTGCAAGCTCCAAGGCCGCACTGGACCGTAGCCCTAGCTCCTGCTCTTCCCCCAGCTTGCCTCCCGCTGCTGGCCTCGAATGAGTCGGCGCACGCCATGCCGCTACCCTACAACACCCGCTTAGGGCCAAGACCACCAACGCCGCTGCTCGGCCACCACGCGCATAGGCACGCCTGAGCCCACGTGTGGCTCTTCGTTCTTCCTCCTCGCACCCCATGGTTCCTCCCGTGCCCCGTGCCCCGGTGCCCCTAGTGCTGCCAAGTCGCACCTCGAGCGTGCTGCTCATCCGCACCGGCGCTCCCCGCTGTCGTCCACGCCGGCCGCCTACTGCTGGTGCCATCGCAGGGCTCCACATCCAAAGCACCGCCCCAGCTGGGGGCACGCCTAATCCACCCAGTGCCAAAGGGCCTGCCCTCGCCAGCCGTCGTGCCACAGCCACCCTCCGGTATGCCGTCAGCCGCCGGTCGTCGCAGCCACCGTGGCGCACGGCCGTGTCTCTACGGGCCACGGCGGGGACAACCTTGGCCACCTGTGCACGTCCAGGTCCGCCGCTGCCCCGCGCCATCTCCCCACCACCGGCGGGTGCGCAGGTGGCTAGGATTTGGCTAAACACTCCTGTCCCGTGCCTCCTCTGTTCGTTGAAGATGAAGAGAAGGTGAGAAGGTAAATAGAAGCTATATAGGGTTCTTATTGCAAAATATGTGACTCATACGAATAGTACGTGCTGGACTGTGGGATAGTTTCAAGAAAGCTCAGGGGCCTCTTCGCATAAGTGTCGCCCCCCTGGTTGGACCACTTGCTGCGTGCCCCGCCTGGGCTGCTGGCAGGCCTGCTCTAGCGTTGCTAGGTCGACTCGTTGGTCGTGGGCCGCCGGCCTCCTTTGTGGCCGCGCGCGTGCCCCGCCCCCGCCTGGGCCGCCACGCCCTTTATCGCACCGCTGGGCCGCGCTTGGCCAGTAGGCCACGCGCGCATCTGCGGGCCGAGTCAAGCCGTGTAGGCCCTTTTTCTTTTTGGTGTTGATTTTTGTTTTGTTAATTCAGTGTTCTTCAAAAAATAAAAATAAAGTGTAGAAAAATCACAAAAATGCCAAACTAGTTTCGTTAAATTTCTAAAAGCATAATCTACCTGATAGGGTATTTCGTTCGCATAGGTTCAATATGTTTTTAGGGTTGCTCTAATTATTTTAAAGTGTTTAATATTGTTAAAATGTGAACTTGTAGGAATTTCCGTGATAAATCGGTGATAGTGTTGACTCTAAAAAATTTACAGTAAATTACTAATATTATTAGCTGCTCACTGTAATTTTTGTAGCTCCAGAATAGTTAGTTACTAGATAGATAATAATGCCCCATTTTGAATAAAGATTAAATCGATAGAACGGAATAACGAAACAACTTGGGTTTGTATAACTAAAACATTTGTTGGAAAAATGACACCTTTCTCGACGATGTTAATACGTAGATTAGTATGTTAGTCGTTAGAACGAGCTCGTTAACTTGAAAGGCGTAAATCGTATTTTATGAGTCACGGTTGCAGCTGATTAATTACGTCTTTGCATTGCATCGCATTGCATATCATAATAGGGACATCGATGGATCGTGGAGTCATCGGGAGTTGCTGGAGAAATGGTACTTTTGGAGATCGTATCGCCATGATGGAAAGCTAACTTCTGATTAAATCTTACCCAGGCAAGCCCCGGTGCATAACCCCTAATTTTCTGCACTTTAAATTATATTTGTGCATTAAGTTTTAAGGAGTTGAATGAATTCCACTTGCATATATATATCTTTATCCTATGAGTCTTAGTAGTATGACAGGATCGTGTAGATTGCTATGCTACAGGACTCCGGTAGAAGTTAAGTGATTACCTATCACTCGCGAGAGATAGAAAATATATTATTGTATTATTATCACTTGGAATATATAAATGGCGAAAGGAGAAATGGAGACTGGGCAGGGATATGGTTTGGATATTGGTGGGTGTAAGAGGTGGTGTTCTGCGGCCAACGGGGCATAGCTTGGTTACACTGTTTTCGCTGTCTATGTCGGTTAAGGACCGGCCGTTGCATTAGACTCTAAGCAAGTCATAAACTTATTATCCTAAGCACATACTTGGGTATGGGTATAGGGAAGACTTGTTACTCTCTTGTCATGGGTTTTGGCTTTTTTTGGACCGACTGTCAGGATGGTTTTTGGGTGGAGGTTCTTGCACCGCACTGAGTCCGGGACTCAGGAGCGGGGGCTTGGAGTCCTAGTTTGGATGGGGACCTAGACCCCGTGATAGGAGGGTAGTGGGTTGGTTCTGCTTGTGCCTAGGATACAAGCGGGGCATGTGTTTTCGTGGTACCCAGCTGGGGGCATTGATTCGCGAATCATCGGCGTTTCGGTACGACTTGTCTAAATTCTAGCACCGTAGTAAGACCTGAAAGATGAAAGATGGTAACAAGAAATTTGATTGCTTACTACCTGCTTGAAAGTAGCATATGTGCTTACATAGAATGGTTAGTTAATGAAGTAATGCGACTGCTAATAAAAATCGAATATAAGAACGCACGCTTAGTAATGCTTCCTGCAGATACAATAAACCCACAAGCCAAATAGCCTTACATATCCTTGGAGTCTTTTTCTTTCCTCCTGTCGGGTAAGTCTTACTGAGAACAATTGAGTACTTAGGGTTTTATTTCCCCCTGTTGCAGGTGACAGGTGGATGCTAGAGCTGACTCTTGTATGTGGATTCCTCCTAGTGGGCTCAGAGAGGATTCCTTTACGGTGCGATCATAGTTTTATTTATAACCTTCACTAAAGATTTTATAAATAGAAGTTTATTAATCTGTTGTCATAGTTTATATATCAATGCTTCATCATATCATGAATAGATATTTATTTCTGTTGTAATTCTGATCACATGTTTATATTCCGCTATTAACTTAAATTGTTCATAACTCTAATCACATGTTCATATTCCGCTATTATAAATGATAAATATTATACTATGATATTACATGGAAAGTGATGTAAGAAATGGTTAATGATGATGTAAGCTTTATTCTCTCATTTGTGATCCTGATGGAAAAATATGGATTTTTGGGTTCTTCCTTGGGGTGTGCTCGACGGAACCGTGTAATTTAGTGTCCCCCCTTAGGTATTTAGTGTCTAACGGAAGGCGAGTACTCCTGAAAGGCATTAGATTATACGGTTCTGCCACACGAATTCGCTTACAAAAGACTTACCACCTAGCGTGTTCAGAGAACACTTAGCCGGCATGGGTTTAAGGGAAAACCTATGATTTCTGAACAATAAGGGCCTAGTAGAGAATCTGTTTCAAAACAGAAAGGTGCATTGTAGCTGTTTAATCTAATGGGAACTGATCGTGACGATGAGGCACGCTCTATGTACTGAACTGTGATGGAATGGGAACAAGATAAAGTAAGTTAAGTTTAAGTCATAAGGTGAGATCAATGGGGAGAATGTTAGTTGATCTCTATCCAGGTCAATTAGGCCCTTGGATCCGCGCCCTGATCGGGGATGTCCAACCCTACATGGTTGATGGGCCCCCGTCACATTGCGCTATAAAAGAAAGGTAGGGGTCGACGGCTCAGATTACGAGGTTCACCTGAGCTACAGTCGTCCACCGACACAACCCTAATCCGATCTAAGAGAGGGTGCGTAGCCAGTGACGGGAAGCACCGCCACCGACCAACGCCGTCACTGCACCGCCGCCCTTCGACACAGCACCGCCACCGGATTTTCACCGAGCACCGCGATGGCGAGCCCGTCTTCCTCAAAGACGGCTGATAGTTTGCACCCTTTTCACCCCTCTCTTTCTCACTCTATCTATTAATCATGTACTAGTAGATGTATGTTTTAGACACGCTAAATCTATGACTATGATCCTGTTTTAGATCTATCAGCGTGGACCATGCTGTCACGTCTTTTTTTTTTCTGCTCTAAGTGGCTCGGACCTTGGTGATCGTTGAGGCCAAAGTCGGCGGCCTTGAGCGGAGAGTCCTCCTTGTTAATGAGGAGCAGGAAGTTCTCAGGCTTCAGATCCCGGTGGAAGACCCCCCATGGAGTGACAGCTCTCGACGATGGCGACGATCTCGCGGAAGAGCGCGGCAGTGGTGCTCTCCCGGCGCACGTCCTCGATGTCGTCGCGGTGGACGAGCTTCCACGTGGCGATGGACTTGCAGGCGAAGCACTGCCCGGTCTCCCGGTGCGTGTCGAGGAAGGTGACCCCGAACTGGCCCGGCCCCAGCTCGTGGCCGAAGGTGTAGGTCGTGCGCCGGTCCTCCATGGGCCGCCCGAGCATGCGCCCCGCCGCCGGTTTCGGCTTCTACTACGGTAGGGCCTGCTGGTACTGCGGCGGCGGCGGCTGGGTCTGGGGCTTGGGCAGGATCGGTGAGGCCGGCTGCTGCTCGGTGGTCCCATCGAACCGGCAGCCGTCGCCATGGCCCTCTCGTCTCTGGCTCTCAATGCCCAGGCTCTCAGTGAGTCAGTGCCTAGTTCCTTCACCCCGCGCAGGCCCCTGTACGTGTCAGATACAATTTTACTCCTTCGTTCTCTCTCAGCCAGCTGTTTCTCATCCGACGGTTGGACGATGTGGACCTGGTGCCTGTTTAGTTCCACCGAAATCCCAAATTTTACACTATGCAAAAAGAAGATTCCCCGTCACATCAAATTTGCGGTATATACATGGAGTACTAAATGTTGACGAAATCAAAAACTAATTGCACAGTTTGGTTGTACTTTGCGAGACGAACGTTTTGAGCCTAATTAGTCAACGTTTGAACAATTATTACCAAATAAAAACAAAACGGTACTGTATCTACAGTACCGCTACGGTATTCCTGCCGGCGCCAATTCGGCGGAACTAAACGAGCGGCTGGACGGCAGTCCAAATAGGCGACCGGGCAAACGAGCGCCCCATCGTCGCTTCCGCGCAGAGCCAGGCGCCCCTGGCCCGTCTCGAACATGTGGTGCTCGCAGGCCGGTCGCTGTGCATCAACCAATCACCCGGGGCAAAGATATAGCTAGGCCCCCGGGGGCTCATCCGCAAGCCTGTGGACGCCAGGGAGTGAACACCAGCCGTCTTGCCCCGACCCTGAGCAATCCTCACCTGCTGCAGCCATGGCGACCTCCGCGGCGCTCTCCACCGCCGCCAACCCCACCCAGGTGAGCCAGCAACTTCCTCATCTTCTTCCTTCTTCTGCCGTGGGGCGCCTCCCTCCCTGGCCTTCACCCTTGTCTCTTGAGTTTTGGCCGAGGAGAAACAGAGTCTCTGTACGTCCACGGCGTTATTAGTCTTCACCAGCGCGTTCAATCTTGCCCACCAAAGTTGCATCTGAATCGCACAATATGGTTTCTTTGCATATATATATATATATATATACGATGTCCGCGCCTGCAATGGCAGCTCTGCCGGTCCCGCGCTACGCTGGGCAAGCCAGTGAAGGGGCTTGGCCTGGGGATGGGCCGGGAGCGCGCCCAGAGCATCACGTGCCAGGCGGCGAGCAGCATCCCCGCCGACCGCGTCCCCGACATGGAGAAGCGGAAGCTGATGAACCTCCTCCTCCTGGGCGCCATCTCGCTGCCCACCGTCGGCATGGTCGTCCCCTACGGCGCCTTCTTCGTCCCCGCCGGGTGAGTCGTCGATCGTCTCGCGTTGCCATGCATCAACAGCTACGGCTAGCCGGCCAGCAACTAACGAATAGTACCCCGGCCCATTGATTTTGCACGCAGCTCCGGCGGCGGCGGCGGCGGGACCTACGCCAAGGACAAGCTTGGCAACGACATCACGGTGGATGAGTGGCTCAAGACGCACGGTCCCAACGACCGCACGCTCGCGCAGGGGCTCAAGGTCAGTCATCCATCGCCATCGTCATCACCTGCAGCTGCAGGCAGGCATGCCTGCTGTGTTGTGTTGATGCTCACGGCCGTGTTTGTGTGCGCCGCCGCGCGTGCAGGGTGACCCCACGTACCTGGTGGTGGAGCAGGACAAGACGCTAGCCACCTACGGGATCAACGCCGTGTGCACTCACCTCGGCTGCGTCGTGCCGTGGAATAGCGCCGAGAACAAGTTCATCTGCCCCTGCCACGGATCCCAGTACAACAACCAGGGCAAGGTGGTCCGTGGACCGGCGCCTCTGGTAAAAACAAACGCACCCATTTCTTCTAACTGCAAGTCTGCAACTGATTTTGTTGCGCTTTCAACTGATCTGCTTCTTCGCTCTTCTGTAAACAGTCCCTGGCCCTGGTTCACGCCGACGTCGACGACGGCAAGGTCCTCTTCGTCCCGTGGGTGGAGACCGACTTCAGGACCGGCGAGGACCCGTGGTGGAAGGCATGAGGAGGATCCGACACCAGCGGTGCTCAGTGCTCACATATGACCTATGTATGCCTCCTGTCCCTGTGATGAGGTCATAGACTTGCGTTCGTTCTCCCCGAGGGCGTTGTTGCTACAAATTCACTTGCTTCTTGCGTCCAAATTATATATATATATGTACACACACTGTGTGAAACAATAACAGCTGTTTCTCATCTCTTCATATACTATCTCTGCTGTAGTAATCTCAGCATACATAGTATTTCCCTGTTGCAATTTGGGAATATCAGATTTAAATATAGGAAAGACCAATGAAGGTGACCTTTTAATAGTTATAACACTAGAAGCGGGTAGATTTGGCCAGTGTAGCATTTGATATCAACTATGGTTGACCGTTTCAAAAAATAAGTATACATGATCTTATCGAATTAGCTGGAACACTCCTAAAAGACTTAAGCAGCATAGGAATATAAGTAAAAAAAAAAACTACATCAGTTTATGGGTAAAATATTTCTCGAGGTAATACTAACTTTGTGCTTGCAGAAATATATGGAGCATCGTTGCTTCACAGACAATTTTAAAACTGATACGTAATGCAGGCATAGGTACTAGTGCCCTTCTCAACAGCTTCAACATTCAGAAGTCAGAACCGTGACCTTCAACATTATTTTCAGGTCAATGGCATAGTTGGATGCATACTATCAATCTCAATTCAGATCCTAACATAAACCATTGCTCACTGCTATGAATTTTTACTCAATGTTTAGATCTTGGAAGATAGAACTGAGATGTAAAATTGTAGATATTCGGGAGTCATGTTAAACTAAGATCTTGGAATAAAGCTAATCTCAGAAGATAAATTAACTTTTTTCCTAGAGGAAAAGAAAAAAATGCTACCCTTTATCCTGGCAGGCTGGTGTGCCGGAGACGCTCAGTGGCCCAGGTCCAGTTTGCCTGGCAGCCGAAATGAACAAAGCATGTTTGTAGATAATGCAAAATCTCCCTCCCTTCAAATTATAAGTTGTTTTGACTTCTTTGGTTCATCCATTTTACTATGTATTTAGACATATTATTATATCTAGATGCATAGTAAAATAGACGTATCAAAAAAGTCAAAGCAAATTATAATTTGGAACGGAGGGAGTAGCACTGAAGCAATAGTGATGTAGAGTTAGTATGTCAGTTAAAGTTAATCTGCTATATATAACACACCATTACTACTAGATCAAGTAGTACATTAATTCAATGTAGGATTGGCACAGAACTTTGGCATACCAAATACATCCTGACACTTTGTTTAACATCTGAAGAAAAAAAAACCCACAAACTAGATAGACTTAATTAATCAGTACAAAGAGGCCTTGCTTCTTGCTCAAAAAAAAAAAAAAAAAAAAAAAAAAGAGGCCTTGCTTCTAAACATCCTGTTTCCTGCAGGTCCAAGGCTCACGAGACCTGTTATCAAGATGACCTGGCCTTCGTGGTTTACCTCTCATTGCAAAATGTCTGAACATTGTCTTTACGTGCAGACAGCACTTGCCATCACACATCATCCATGCCGGCGGCCTGCATGCTGTTGATGGAGAGCCAGTGAGGCAAATGTTGTAGTACCACAAACACCTTAAGAGGCATATTTAGTGAATCATTATTGCTATTTCTCACAAGCTTGGCAAATGATACATGGTCAGTGGCATGTGAGGTTAAATCATGTAGTCCTCAGCAGAGTCACCCCAAATTCAATCGCCACTCAGAAAGAAAGAATCTCTGATAGAAAAATGACAGAGAGAAGGACCTTTTGTTTGTGTTTGAGATGTCTGCGTATTTGACTCCTCGCCATCAGCTTCTTCTCCTTGCGCGAACACGACTCATCTAGGTTGCTAGCGCTATGGTCACCTCCTGCTCCAAGACAAGGCCTGGGCACTTTTTCAACGATGCACTTATCATACCCAGGAATTGTCTGAAGATGGGTTACTATTTGTGCATTGCAGATCTCAAGAAAAGGGCATCAGTTAAATTACTCTTGGTTATTTAGTTTACCAAATTATGTGATCTTCCAAACACAAATTGTTCATTCGCTTCAGATAAACTACTGATCAAGTCTAGTGTGCGTCAAGGCCATCTTCTTTGCATCCTTGATCTGGTTGAGAGTTCTAGAAGCTGCTTTTTGTGTTGATGCCGGCTGCAAGGCCTACATTCAAATTAGATTGTGTGAACATCTAGATAGAAGATTTGGAACTGTACAATAGTAGCTGAAGGGGGGAAAGAAACAGAAGCATTATAACAGGCCAAAAACACTGGTGTTGTAAAGGCAGATAACGAAGGAAGGAGAAGGGCGACGAAGCTTCAGAGACCAACACATACAGAACTATGTAACAGAGGATAGGAAATAAAATAAAGTTGATCTATGAGACCTACTTTAGTATCAGAGGCTAAAGAAGAGGCAATAAGGGTTCAGTGCTCTGCAAAATCTAACATTTTGAGAACAAGACTTTACAAATCTGTTCGTATGGATTTGTGGTGATTCGGTAGGCAAAGGGCACACCAGTGGTGCCTGATGATGGTGCAAAGAAGAGACAATAGCCTTACACTTCACATATTACTCACCTATATTGTCTGGATTGGGAAAAGTAGGATGGCACAATTCTAATCTGGCAAATAGAAGGTGCAATTCTAATGGTCAATTTATGCTCTCAAACTTTAAGGTTGGCGGCAGCTGAGTATTTAACAGTAGATGGCTACTATGCGAAATATATTGTCCCATGAATAACATTGGCATAATAAGCCTTCTTACACTCCCATCAATTTGCAAACACCACCCAAAAAAATATTCTTACGAGGAAAGTAAGGTACAATTATTACGTGGCACCGTCAAGGGAAAGATCCATATCTATTATTAACCCAGGAAAGGAAGACACAGGAAACAAGAAGTTTCTCAACTCCGCTAGAAGGAATGTTAGCTATTGTTCGTTGGGCATCTATTCTCAGGTATTTTGTCAAATGTTTGCTTGTATGGTCATCCATACGAATCGTCATATAGGTTTGGGATTGAGATTTGGAGCTATACAATACGTGGGTACAATGCAGATGAAAAACAGTTTCTGGGTATACATATTATAATGCAGAGTGCTCGTAACATGATGATGTACTCAGCTATAATTTAATATAATTATTCTTTCGTCTCAAAAAAATAATGGCCTTTGCTACAGTACACCCAAATAACTATGAGCCGTTTATTTATTTTGATCGAACGGTTACGATCTTCTATTACCCGGTAGGAGTTAATATATTTATTGAATTTTTCATTTTATAAAAAAGCTAAATAGGGAATATTTTAGATATAAAAAATGTTGTCTAGAGTTGATTGATGCATATGTGATTTGACAGATATCCCGGTGTCCTCGTCATGCACAATCTTGCATATATACGTGTCCAATGAGACAATAAACGTGTGAGGTCTCGTTTAGGTGGCGAAATTTTTTGGGAAATGGTACCGTAGCACTTTTATTGTTATTTGACGATTAGTGTCTAATTATAGTCTAATTAGGCTTAAAAGATTCGTCTCGTGAATTTCGTTTAAACTGTGTAATTAGTTTTATTTTTTATTTATATTTAATGTTTCATGCATGCGTCTAAAGATTCGATGTGATGAAAAATCTTGAAAAATTTAACAAAAATTTGGGAACTAAACGGGCACTGAGTACCTGAACCATACGTGAAATTTATGTGCATAAGTGCCCAACGTACATGTCCAAAGTACAAGAAATTTTACGTGCATACGAAACTATACATAGCCACTTTACGTGCTCAATATACGTAACAACTATATAGTTTATTAGAAAGCTACTCGATTATGTAATATAGTTTTAATTGAGTTTGTATTTTGTAACATATATTTAGATCGCTAAAGTTCACAGATCAGTTAATCACCATGTTCGCTTGTTGATTTCAGCCAGACTTATTCAACCAGCCAACAGTGTTTTTCTCTCATGACAAACCAGCACTAGCCAGCCCAAACCAGCCCAGAAATCAACCAGCGAACACGCTGAATATATATGTTGGTTATTGATTTCTTTCATAGATGTATCTTATTTTATAACTGAATATGTAATGTATTTTTCATGCAAAGGGGCAAAGGGAACGATGCCCATTGAAAAGGAAGGGACCGTGTGCCCTTTCTTGTCTACCGTGACGAGGTGATTTAACAATGTTTCCTTCTTCTTTTCTTAGATTAATTAATTTATTAATTCAAAAAATCTAGAAAATCAATGGCTGAGATTCGTTTGAGGTATTACCTCCTTGGAAGTAAAATTTGTACCGTAGCATTGCCCAAAAATAATAGGTAACATGATTTAACCAACAACGACATGCTAGGATGATCATAATAGGAGCTTGTTCTTAACTTCAAGACGTTGTGACAAGAAAATGCATCTTTGTGACGGAATTGATCAATTACACTAAACTAAAATGAACCATAAGAACAGTATATTGCAAGATATCAAGGACTAAGAACACAACGAGATGCTATTAGCTAGATAAAGCAATCCTAGTGTCGGTGTTTCGAACAAACACCGGCTAGTAAATTTATAATTGTTGCGCGTTAGGCCTGGATGGTGCACTAAAGGACACAAGATTTATAGTAGTTCGGGCCGAATGTCCCTACGTCCAGTCTGCTGCTGCTCGTGTTATCAGTACCGAAAAAGGTTCGTAGTAGGGGGTACAAACGGTCGAAAGAGGGAAAGATCTCAAGTCTCTAATGGAATGGTCGAAAGGATGCCAAGAGCTTGGTTGCTGCTTGGCAGTATGCGTGATGTGTTGTCTGTTGAACTCATCCCCCTGGTAGGGGTGTCCTGCCCTCTCTTTTATAGACCAAGGGGGGAGCAGAGGTTACAAATGGGAGAAAGAGGAAAGAACCAAAGGCCGAGAGAGTCCTTCGAGGGCATCGGGTCTTCCTTTTCCCTTGAGCATGCCCTGCTGATAGGGCAGACCATTCTAGGGATAGCATGTTCCACCAATCCTGATGGGGCTGGGCTCTGACTTCGTTTCAGCGAGTGGTCATGTCCCATCCTCCCCCGATGGACGGTGCAGTGCGGTGCGTCAGGGCACCGAGCCATGACTCTGCAGGGAGTAGACAGAGAAATGACTATACGCCTGTCACTGTAGACGATGTGAGTTCTTCCTTGGATTGTAGCGGTTGCCGTATGCCTGTGTTAGTATCCGCGCCGGGGGGCTGGTGGCGGCGCCTACAACACTATTCGAGCACTGTTAGGTCAGAAAGGGCTTAAAGCGCCCGTCCCATCGTATCCTGGCGGTACCTTCCTGCAGGCGTGCAGGGCATAGTTCTTGGTACTGTGGTTGACTCGAATGTCCTGTCGTACCCTGTGCTTGCCATCATGAAGGAGGATGGTGCAATCGTCGGGCGAGGCGGAGTCTACCCTCAGCCGTTGGGCGAGGCGGAGCCCACCCTCGGATGTCGGGCGGGGCGGAACCAGCCCTCAGACGTCGGGCGAGGCGGAGCCGGCCCTCAGTCATTCGGCGAGGTGGAGCCAGCCCTTAGCCATCGAGCGAGGCGGAGCCTAGCCATCGGGGGTCGGGCGAGGAGGGGCCAGCCCTTAACCGTCGGGCGAGGTGGAGCCTAGCCCTCGGGGGTCGGGCGAGGCGGAACCAATTCTTCTATTGTTCGGGCAAGAAGCATAGCAGCGTTCTTGTCTGACCGGAAGCGTCAACGTTTGATGGTTATTAGTTCCACCTCATTGGGTACCCTGGTATTAGGTCCCCAACAGTAGCCCCCGAGCCCCCGGGTGATTCGGATAGAGTCGCCCGGGGGGTATTTTGACTTGCCAGAGGGTGCGCATGAGCACACTCGATGAGTGTAGCCCCCGAGCCCCTGGGTGATTCGGATAGAATCGCCCGGGGGGTATTTTGATTCGCGAGAGGGTGCACGCAAGTGGACCCATCGGGTGTAGCCCCCGAGCCCCTGGGTGATTCGGATAGAATCGCTCGGAGGGTATTTTGACTTGCCAGAGCGTGCGCACGAGCACACCCGACGGTGTAGCCCCCGAGCCCCGGGTGATTCAGATAGAATCGTCCGGGGTATTTTGATTCACCAGAGGGTGCGCGTGAGCGCACCCGTCGGGTGTAGCCCTCGAGCCCCCGGGTGATTCAGATAGAATCGCTCGGGGGTAGTTTTGGACCCTTTGCGGGTTAGGCTATGAGATTTGGTTTTTGTCAGCTGGATAGTTTTAAGGGAACCCTGGTATCCCATTCACAGGGATTTCATCTCGGGTCAGCCAGGCTGGGGCTCGACTGTGGGTTAGGGCCCTACTGATGCTCGTGTCCCTGAGTCCTGGTTGCTTGCGGGCCCATCCCTCATTGGGACAGCCGTCGAGACTGTTGGGCCGGCCCTTGGACCCGTATTCCCTCAATGGGAAAAGAGTCCTGGTATGCCTGGGGAAAGCGAACCGTCTGGCGTGATTTTGGTGTGAAAGGATAGGATCGTGGGCGCGTATCCCATGACATGACGCGGTGGTGTGTCGTGGTAGGCTCGGAGATCGGGGCAGATGGTTGCCCTTCTCGCATCCGTCGCCCCTATAAAACCACATGGTTCGCCCCTAGGGTTCCATACTTTGCCTCCTCGCCTTTGCATCTACAGCCTCCGCCACCAATCGCCTGAGCCTCCCGCATCCATATTGCGGCCACCGTCAAGCTTGCATCCGCATTGCCGCCGCTGTCGAGCTCGCAGCCGCCTTCTTTCCTGCCTTTTTAATGGAGCCGTGGTGTAAATCCAACATTACCCCTCAGCGCCTGGAGGGCCTCATCTGCCCGCTGACCGCCGCCGAGGAGTGGCGGTTGCCCGGTGATGAGGACGAGCCATCGCCGCCCAGAGGGTATGTCGTGTCCTTTGCTCACTTTCACGAGCGGGGATTCACCATACCTGCCCACTAGTTTCTTCGGGGGCTGTTGGATTACTACCAGGTGGAGCTACAGCACCTCACCCCCAATGCGATCCAGCACATTGCGGTGTTCGTCGCCCTGTGTGAGGGATTCTTGGGGATTAGTCCCCACTTTTACATGTGGCAGCATCTCTTTGCCGTCAATCTTCTAAAGAAGCGGGTCAGGAAGCAAGAGCTGCACACGTTGGTGGGATGCGCTAGCATTCACCTCCGCAGCAACTAGGCAAAAGCGTACCTGTTAATGCGTCTGTCGACCTCCAACAAGGGGTGGCATTCGCAATGGTTCTATGTCAAGGATGCCGCCGCCGCCCCCTTGCCAGTTTTCTCTGGGCGTGTCATCGTGGAGGCCCCGGGGTCTTGGAAGTGGGGTGTCCCGACCAAGGAAAAGAAGAACATCAACGACCTTCTCGCCACCCTCCAAACTCTAAAGGACAGGGGCATGAAGGGATCAGGGATTATTGGTGCCTACCACGCGAGAAGGGTGGCGCCACTGATGGCGCATGCTTCCCTTGCACCAGATGGTGCTCGGAGCGTCATTCAAAGGGACGGTGCTTGTCGACAAAGCGCTCCCTCCCTCTGAAGTGGCGCAGCGCATCAAGGAGGTGATGGAGCCTTCAAAGGACACCGCTGGCGTTGTCCTTGATTATGTGTATCTGGTGTTGGGGCATCCCCCAATGCGGCCGGAATTAGGGTTTATTGACTTCATAAGTTTTCTTTCCCCGTGCTCCCCTTTTTACTTGAATTTCCAACCCCTTGATGCTAACCTCGGGATAGCGGGACTAGCCGAGGGGACTATTCTTCGAGGATAGCCTGGCTCCATTACTAAAGGATTGGATCCTGGCAGCGGTGAATCACACCACGGTTGAGTGGGATAGGAGGACGTTTGAGCTAAGGAAGAAGAAGATGTTACGGAAGCAGCAAGCGTGGGATCGAGGAGAGGAGGCAGGCAGCGACGACAACGATGACGATGACGATGATGATGATGAGTCTAGCGAGGTACCAGCCAATGTGGATTGGGATGTCCTAGAGGGTGAAGATTCGCTGATAGACACCCAACTATCCACGTAGGGACCCTTCCTGTTCCTTGTGGAGGGAAGTGAGTCCGTGAGGCTGGCGGAGCCAGACCCATCCTTGGGTCCGGTGGGAGCCGACGGATCCACCGCTAAACCTGGGGTGCCGACGGAGGATCGGTGGATGGGAGGAGGTGGATCTACCGCCGCCCCTGAGGTGTTGATGGAGGGGGGTGGCTCTGTTGCCGTGCCCTCGGAGACAAGGGAGACGAGCCCCCCTGCCCGAGAGTAGGGGGCAGGCTCAAAATGGTCCTGCCCAGATGAGTTGGAGCAGGGGTCTGGGGGTTCATCCTCAAAACGTTCCCGCCCCCAAAGGCGCCAGAGTAGGTCACTGATTCCCCAGTTTTTCCCCCATTTTTTGTTTTGACCTTATGCCTTTTAACTCTTGCAGATTATTACGACAGGGCCGTTCTCTGGGGCTGGCACCCAAGAAGAGCCTTGCCCTTCAGGCGGGATGAACACCATTGCCCAACATCGCTCTTGTTTTGGGTAGGAGCGGCACTAATGTTGCGGCCTCATTGGCCGATCTAGCGCCGCCTACGGTGGTGCCCGTGCCCTTGGTGGTTGCCGAGCAAGCGGCGGCAGAGGTGGCTCCGCCATCTACGTCGGAGTGAGCGGACCCACCGCCCGTGCTAGTGGCATCCTCTGTGGTGAGCATGGCCCTACAAGTCGAGGGTCCGATGTCGCTAGTGGAGGTGGCCGTGATCACGCCAAGCTAGGAGCGACTGGACGCAACCATGGTGGTGCCAGGGGGCAACGAAATCCACGCCATCAATGGCCCAGGCTGCGGCGCCCGAGGTGGGCCGGACGAAGGAGGACACGGCCAGAGGGTCTCTAGGCATCATGGCAGTGGTGGAGAGGACTAGTGGGGGGTGCCCTCGGACCTGGTGCTAGGGGGCAGCCACTCGCCCACGCGGGGTGAGTCACCGCTCCGCTGGATGGATCCTCGAGACCCAGCGTCAACTCTCCTCTCGCTCGATGACGCTACCGAGAGCATAGAGCGGGGGAGTCTTGACGAAGGGATCTTGGCGATCATGGGTGTCCTGGATTAGGCCCAGGTCGTCTTGCGCGATGTCACCGTTCCCAATGGTCGGGTATCCACTTGATCTTTTATCTTGCTTTCTTCTTGTCTTCATGTATTTTTGTATTTTTGATACCGGTCTTCTTTTCAGTCCCTTATTGCTCATAGCCAGGACAAATCCTGGTTCCTCTGTGAGCAAAAGGCAGAATGGAACCACCTCACCGAGGAGGCCCGGCTACGAGAAGATGTGGGCACGCAGCTTGCTGCCGCCCAGCAGTGGGAAGCCGAGGCCTGTCGAGACGCGGAGGAGATCCATGGGATGTTCGAGGACCTATCGACGAGGGTGAAGTAGGACGAGGAGGCAGCCGCCAGGGTCTGAAAGGAGCAGGATGAGCTGCTCTAGAAGGACGTCAATGCCAGCCAGCAGGCCATCGAGCTCCTGGTAGAGCTGGAGACGGAGCAGGATCTCAAGCTGAAGGCCGAGGACAGGTTCACGACGCTACAGCAGAGGGCGGATCAGGATGCTGAGGTGATTGCTCGGCTGCGCAGGGAGCGAGATGAGCCACACTAGACTACAGAAAGGCTCCGCTCAGAGCATGGCACAGTCCACGAGGAGCGTGATCAGGCTATTCGAGAGCATGACGAGGCGTATCAGGTGGTCAACTCCCTCTGGGCGGATCTTGGAGTTGCGGTGACCCAAAGGTTGGAGGCCGAGAGCATCTCTGCTGGGCTAGGCAAGGAGCTCACCGAAGTGCGGGGGATCCTTCAGGCTGAGAGTGATGAGCACAATCTTCTGTGTGCCGCCTTCGGGGTGGTCTTCGATGACCTAGGGGTGGCACAGCTGGAGGAAACCAGCTCACTTGCGGCTCATGCCGCGGGTATCATGGTGCGGGTGGGCTAGCTTGAGGAGGATGCCTTTCACACCGGGATCACCCAAACCTTCACTGTTGCTAGCTTGAGGTGGGCTAGCTTGAGGTAATGAGCCTCGGCTTCACGCCCGGCTCTGAAGACTCCGAGCTAGATGAGATTGAGAAGGCGGTGACTCCCCTTGCGTGGAACCTGGTGAACAGGCTGAAAGACATGGTTCTCCCTTCGAGGAAGTAGTTAGTTTGAACAAGTTTGATAAACATTTATCTGTAATATGCGAACAAGTGTCGGTACTTTCATGTCTGAAAATAGATTCGTGATTTTGTTTTGCAATTTTGTTTCATTTGTTTGATCTTACCTTCTTCCCTTTTTGCAATGAAAAGAGGCTTATGTGATCCGACCCTTCCACTCATTTAGGACTATAGGGCCCGAGGTGTTTAGGGGAAGTTTTGATCGTGCTGGTGAGCAAAATTACCGTAGTTGTCTGGGCGTGGGCTTTTTGCGGTCTTACCTATCTGTTCCCTCGAACCTTGCTGCTAGTCTCAATGTGAGGAAAAGGTCTTGATGTAATGACTATTTCAAAAAAAGAGAGAAGGTACTCGTACCTTTGTCAGCCCTCGAGTGAGATCTGACCCCTTGCGGTCGCTGGGGTCGGATGTTACTAGAGACCGGAGCAAGGGTAGCGAACTTACTCTTGCATTCGCACGTACCTGTTACTTAGGATTTTGGTGATCGCTGTGTGACCATGTGTTTGGCCTTATCATTGGCCTAGCCTTCCCCGAGCCCCTGTGTGTGATGGGGATTCGGTCAAGGGCTGGCTCATTTTGTGATTGTCGCCCCGTCCGTGGTTTCCATAACTGGAGGGGTTAAGGCGACGTCACTTGCCTTGATGGCTCGAGTGACACGCTTTATGAGCTTGCTAACGGGGATGTTCAGATGGAATCTGATCCTATTTGCTTTGCGATAGGGTCGGCAAAGCCCTCGGGTGGCGTTCCATTGCTCCTTGACCCACCTTCCAATAGATTCCCCCTCAATGGGGCTTCTATGGGCTCGGCTAGAGGCTAGATTGAACTAGAAGGTTGAGATGACCCTATCCGCCTCAATGCGGGTTGGGCAAAGGCCGCTGAGGCTCATTTGCGTTTTCTCCCATGGCTCTTGTTTGATGCGAGGCGGCCCCGGACCCTCCATGGGTTAGCCTTTGAACCTTGGCCTCTTGATCTCGGATCGAGCGGCTCGAGCCCCTGAGCCCCTTTGGGTCTGATGGGGGTCAGCCGTGTTTCGCACGTCACCCCGTCCTCGGTTTCCACAACTAGAGGGGCTAAGTTGGCGACACTTGCCTCGATGGCTCGAGTGTCGTGCTCAATGAGCTCGCTAACGGGTATGTTCGTGTGGAATCTGAGTCCATCATTCACTGACGGGGTCGGCATAGCCCTCATGTGGCATTCCACTACTTCTTAACCCACCTCCCAGCAGACGCTCGAGCCGTTTGGTAGGCCCAGGTGGCCCATTGGCCTCTCCTCGATGGAGATTCTATGGGTTTGGCTTGGGGTTAGAATCGAACAAGATAGGTCGAGATGTCCCTGTCCACCTCTAAGCAGGGTTGGGTAAGGCCACTGGGGCTCATCTCAGTTTTTCTCCCTTGGCTCTGTTTCACGCGAGGCGGCCTTGAGCCCTTTGCGGGCCGGCCTTCAAACCTCGATCAGTCGCCGCTCATGTTGAATGAGGCGGCTACCGCTTCATGACATGACACGAAGTGTTGAGATGCAGCGATTTGCATATGCAACGTTTGGATGATGGGATTAATGTGTGATTTAATTGAAACAACAGCGGGGGTCGGTAACGTTACCTTGGTGGCATGAGCGACGAGAAGCTCTTACCAGACATGTCCGTGCGGGGTTCGAGTTCGACGTTTGTGATGGGGCCGGTGTGACCTGCATGAGCATCGTGATTTTCTATTTCCGTCTCTCGGCGGTGATTCGAGCCGTTCGATTGACTTTTAAGCGACCTGACAGCTTCTCCTTGAAGGAGATTCTGTAGGTGGGCCCTCTGAACCCTTCTCGAGAAGGCATACGCAAAAACTTGGGGTACGGGGAACTATGAATTCGATTATGCTGGTGAACAAAAACACCATAGCCGCTGGGCATAGGGTCTAGCGGTTCGTCCAGTTTTACTCAAAGTTTTACACCCGCACCCCGCATCTCTGGTTTTTTTTAAACGTAAGGAGGGGTCAGGCGATGAGGATGTCTAAACAAATAGACACCCTCGGTAGCCCCCGAGCAACGTCCGTGCCTCTGTCATTGCTAGGGTCGAAAGCTTGGTAATGAAATTAACACGCAAAGTAAGTAAACAGAGGTGCTTATCTTTCAGCGGTCGTTCGTTCATTGTTTTACCTAGGCCATTCGATCGACCCAGGAGGCCTGTTGGGCCCCCCTAGGCGAGGGTTCTATCATTTTATGGTCCTAGCCGGGAAAACGGAGAGTTGCCTACATGCAGGTGCACCCCAGTCCTCGTGCTCGGCGCATGGTGGTGGTGGGCCATGACCGGGCAACATTTTGTTTGACCAGGTAGCGCCTCATCGACTAGGGCGCGTCGCGTCGATCCAGGCATGTCCCCTTGGATTCCCGTCAGCATTAATTTCCCATCTGCATTGAATAGGGGAAGGCAGAGAGTTTTTCACCCCAACCTTTCACCTTTCCTTAGCTGTTACGCCTCTTCCTTAAATAGGGAGGGGGAGGGGAGTTCTCGTCCCACTCCTTCGCCAGCCTCTAAGCCGCTACCTCTTCTCCTTCCTTTCCACCGAATGCGTTCATTCGTGAGAGAGGGTAATGCCAGGGAGAGAAAAGCTCACAGATCCGCTCATGAATCCGGAGCGTGATGTCGAGCTAGAGGTCATCCAATGTAGATGAGGTGGTGTTGGCCTCCTTTGCTAAGAAGGGGTCGCTGCTACCGAAGGAGGAGGAGGGGCCCTAGAGGGTGCCGAGCGTCGTTGGCTTTGCCATCGTTCGTTGCGGTCTTTCTTTGGTGAGAGACGCCCTCGCCCAGATACCGTTGTTAGGGTTGTAGCTGATGATGATGGCATAGTCCCTGCATGCCCCGGTGGAGGTGCTGTTGTCAGGGTTATGGCTGATGACACTGATGATGATGGTGTAGTCCCTAGACGCCCTGGTAGAGGTGCCATTGTCAGGGTTGTGGCTGATGACGATGGCGTAGTCCCTGAACGCCTCGGCAGAGGGCACCACAGTCGCCAGCATGGTGCTCGACGTTGCAGATGATGGCGCCTTCGAGGATCCCATGGCGCAGTAGGATGTCGCCGATGGAGAGCGTGGCACGGCGACTGTAGCAGTACTCGTAGTAGAGCTGGTCAGAGACTGTAATTGAATAAGTTTGTGGGAGAGCCCTTGAGTGAATAGTATTTGGTATTTACGAGTACATTAGTCCTTTTTGTGATGAAATCACTTTGTAAGCAATGAGTTTTGTGCAAAAAAATGAATAAGTTTTCAACTTTCACAACGGCAAACAACCTTTTGGCTTTTCTCCCTCTTTTTGTAAAAGAGATTTTGGTGCCTTCCGACCCTTCTCATAGCTAAAGTCACAAAAAAACTAGGAGTGTGGGGGAGGCAGTTCTGATTACGCCAGCGAGCTAGGAGGCCATAGCCGCCAGGGCATGGGTTTCCCACAGTCCTACTGGTTACGCTAAGATTTTGTCTCCCTAATTCCTAGCCTTTAGGACTTGTCGTGAGAAAAGAGGGAAGACTTAGAGAATGTTTACAAAGATAACACAAAGAGTGTTTTGTCAGATAAATGTACTTATATCAGCCCCCGAGTGAGGTTCGACCCCTCGCCATTTGTAGGGGTCGGAGGTTGCTAAAGATCAGGGATTTCTAAAGAAAACTGATAAGAAAAGGTATGCGTTTATTTAAGGGTAAAAACGACATAGCTGCTCAATGTTCCAGACGTTGGTGAAGACCTCGCCGGCGATGGTTTTTAGCTTATAGGCGCCTGGCCAGAGTACTTCCACGACGACGTATGGCCCCTCCTAGGGTGGGGAGAGCTTGTGGCGGTCCTTGTTGCGCTGCACCAGGCAGAGAACAAGGTCCCCAATGTTGAAGGCTCGGTCCTGCACCCATCGGCTGTGGTACCATCGCAACGCCTGTTGGTACTTGGCCAAATGGAGGAGGACGATGTCGTGGGCTTCGTCTAGTTGGTCCATGGTGTCTTTGTGGGATGCCTTGGCTCCCTGTTCGTCGTACGCTCTGATTCTTGGCGCTCCATAGTCGAGGTCCATCGGGAGGACGGCCTCGGAACCATAGACCATGAAGAAAGGCGTGTAGCCGGTGGCCCTGCTGGGAGTTGTCCAGAGACTCTAGAGCACCGTAGGGAGCTCGGTGACCCAGCATCACCGAATTTGTTCAACCAGTTGAAGATTCTAGGCTTGACGCCCGTCGACACCGATTCTCGACCAGACACTGCCTTCGCAAGTGCGTCGGCCACCTCATTGAGGCGCCTTAGGATGTGATTGAGTTCAAGGCCGTCGAACTTGTCCTCCAGCCTTCGGACTTCTTGGTAGTACGCATCCATCTTGGCGTCGTGGCAGCTTGACTCCTTCATGACTTGGTTAACGACCAGCTGAGAGTCACCCTGAATGTCGAGGCATCGGATGCCCAACTCGATGGCGATGCGTAGGCCATTGATGAGTGCTTCATATTTGGCCACATTATTTGGCAAGGGGAAATGGAGCTGAACCATGTACCTCATGCGGACCCCAAGGGGTGATACGAAGACTAGCCCCACGCCGGTGCCATTTTTCATCCGCAATCTATCAAAGTACATCATCTAGTACTCTTGATCGACGACCGTCGGTGGTGTCTAGACCTCGGTCCATTCAGCAATGAAGTCAGCCAATACCTAGGATTTGATCGCCATTCGGGAGGCATATGTGATGCCTTGATCCATCAGCTCGAGTGCCCACTTTATAGTTCTTCTCGTGGCGTCCTGGCTCTGATGACCTCACTGAGGGGGAACGACGACACAACCGTCATGGGATGTGATTCAAAGTAGTGGCGTAGCTTCCTCTTGGTGATGAGGATGGTGTAACGGAGCTTCTAGATTTGGGAGTAGCGGGTTTTGGAGTCAGATAGTACCTAGCTGATGAAGTACACAGGGCACTACACCTTGAGGGCATGCCCCTCTTCCTCCCGCTCTACTACCAAGGCGGTGCTGACCACTTGCATGGTGGCCGCTATGTATAGCAGGAGGGTTTCTCCGTCGCTTGGAGGAACTAGGATCGGGGGCCTTGTGAGAAGTAGTTTGACCATGTCAAGCGCCTCCTAGGCCTTGGATGTCCACTCGAAGCGGTCGGCTTTCTTTAGGAGCTAATAAAGAGGGAGTCCTTGTTTGCCGAGGCATGAGATGAATTGGCTGAGGGCGGCGAGGCACCCTGTGATTCGCTGAACCCCCTTTATATTCTGAATCGGGCCCATCCTTGTGATGGCTGAGATTTTCTCTGGGTTGGCTTTGATGCCGCGCTCAGAGACAATGAAACCGAGCAGCATACCCCTTGGGACCCCAAAAACACATTTCTCGGGATTGAGTTTGATGTCGTTCATCTAGAGTTTCACAAAGGTTTGCTCAAGATTGACAACGAGGTGGTCAGCCCATTTGGACTTAACTACGATATTGTCAACGTAGGCCTCAATGGTCCACCCGATGAGGTCCCTAAAGCATCTGAGCATACATCGCTGGTATGTTGCCCCAGCGTTCTTTAGACCGAACAGCATTGAAACATAGCAGAATGATCCGAAGGGGGTTATGAAAGACATCGCAAGTTGGTTGGACTCTTTCATCGTGATTTGATGGTAGCTGAAGTACGCATCAAGGAAGCAGAGGGTCTTGCACCCTGAGGTAGAGTCGACTATTTGGTCTATGCGTGGCAAAGGAAACGTATCCTTTGGGCACACCTTATTGAGGCCCGTATAGTCAACACACATCCTCCATTTCCCACTCTTCTTTCATACAAGGATGGGATTGGCTAACCACTCTGGGTGGTGTACTTCCCTGATGAATCCGGTGGCTGACATTTTTGCTATCTCTTCACCGATGGCCCTGCACTTTTCCTCGTCGAAGCGGCATAGGCGTTACTTCACTGGCTTGGAGCCTAGATGGATTTTCAAGGTATGCTCGACAACCTCCCTCGGAATGCCTAGCATATCTGAGAGTTTCCATGCAAAGATGTTTTTGTTGTCACGGAGGAAGTCGATGAGCACGCTTTCCTATTTGGAGGAGAGTGTGGTACCAATACGTATCGTTTTACCCTTGGAGCTACTGGGATCTATGAGGACCTCCTTGGAGCCCTCTACCAATTCGAACGACCCGGTCGATTTCTTCGCATCAGGCGCTCCTTCGGTGACCTCCTCCTTGAGGGCGGCGAGTTCCCTGGAGGCGATGATTGCTGTGGCGTGGCCGTAGCACTCGACCTCGCACTCGTAGGCCTGCTGGAAGGAGGTGCCGACGGTGATGACCCCATGGGGGCCTGGCATCTTTAGCTTGAGGTATGTGTAGTTGGGGACGGCCATGAACTTTGCATAGCATGGTCATCCCAAGATGGCATGGAAGGTTTCGGGGAATCCAACCACCTCGAAGGTGAGGGTCTTAGTCCTGTAATTGAACTGATCCCCGAAGGTGATGGGCAGATCGATCTATCCTAGTGGCATGGCCTGTTTCTTGGGCACGATGCTGTGAAAAGGCGCTTGGGTTTGGTAGAGGTTCGTCCGATCGACGCCCATCTTGTCGAGCGTCTTGGCGTACATGATGTTGAGGCGACTGCCTCCGTCCATCAGTACTTTGGTGAGCCACTTTGGGCCAACAATTGGGTCGACAACAAGCGGATACCTCCCCGGGTGTGGGACGATATCCGAATGGTCAGTTCGGTCGAAGGTTATAGCAGACTCCGACCACCGTAGGAAGGGAGGTGTGGCCGGTTGGGCTGTGTAGACCTCGCGGCGTGCGACCTTCTAACGGCGTTTGGAGTCGTAGGCCACCGATCCTATGAAGATCATAAGGCAGTCATTCGGTGTTGGAAAGCTGTCATCATTCTCCTCAGTGTCGTCCATAGTGGGGGCGGGCTCCTTCCTTTGCTCCCCCTTGTTGGAGTTTTCGGACAAGAATTTCCGCATGAGGCTACAATCCTTGAGCGGATGCTTTATGGGAAAGGCGTGGTTCGGGCATGACCCTTCAAGCATTTTTTTCAAAGTGGTTCGGAGTGCCCTCCGTGGGCTTTCGACCACCCTTGCGGCCAGCAGCGGCCACGAGTGAGTCCTCGCGTCGTTACTTCTTACTCTTCCTTTTGGCAGAACGATTGGAGGTGCCTTCGGCCGGCACATCCTCAACGTTGCGTTCCTGCCAAGGTATCGACCACCTACTAATATCCCTAAGTACTCTAGGGAGACAAACCCCGGGCTTTGGCTTGAAGACTATCGGCTTGCTTGTTAAGTCGGTGGTGCAGATAATAACGACTTCATTATCCGCAACCTTCCACTGTTCTTGGCCGATTCGGCTCAGGTGTGGTTGGAATACCTGCCGCCCAACGCAATCCAGAGTTGGGCGGATCTAAAGGAGATCTTTGTGGGAAACTTCTAGGGCACATACAAACACCCTGGGAACCCATGGGACCTCAAGAACTGCTGTCAGAAGGCCGGTGAGACCCTCCGCGGGTACATCCGATGCTTCTCCCGACAATGCAACGAGCTCCCTAACGTCGCTGACGCCGACGTGATAGGAGCCTTCCTGTCCCTTAAAACTATCCAGTGGACAAAAACCGAATCTCATAGCCTTACCCGTGAAGTGTCCGAAATTACCCCCCGGGCGATTTTGCCCGAATCACCCGGGGGCTACACCCGACGGGTGCGCTCGCGCACACTCTCTAGCGAATTGAATTACCCCCAGGTGATTCTACCTGAATCACCCGGGGGCTCGGGGGCTACACCCGTCAGGTGCGCTCGCACGCACCCTCTGGCGAATTAACTCCGACAAGTCAAAACACCCCCTGGGCGATTCTGTCCGAATCACCCAAGGGCTCGGGGGCTACTATCGGGGACCTAATACCAGGGTACCCAATAAGGTGAAACTAATAACCATCGAATGCTAACACTTCCGGTCAGGCAAGAACACTACCGCACTTCTTGCCCGAACGATGGAAGATTGGTTCTGCCTTGCCCGACCACCGAGGGCTAGACCCCGCCTCACCCAATGCCCGAGGGCAGGCTCCGCCTCGCCTGATGGCTCAGGATGAGCTCCGCCTCGCCCGACGCCCAAGGGTGGGCTCTACCTCGCTCGACGTCTAAGGGCTAGACTCTGTCTCGCCCGACCCCCGAGGGCTAGGCTCCGTCTCACCCGACGGCTAAGGACGAGCTCCGCCTCGCCTGACGCCCAAGGGCAGGCTTCGCCTCACCCAACATCCGAGGGCTAGACTCTGTCTCGCCCAACCCCCGAGGGCTAGGCTCCGCCTCACTCGACGCCCAAGGGCGGGCTTGACCTCGCCCGATGACTGAGGGCTAGCTCTGCCTTGCCCCACGACCGCACCCTGATCCTTCATAAAGACGAGCACATGGTACAATAGGACTTTCGAGTCAACCATGATATCGAGGGCCATGCCCTGTGCGCCTATAGGAAGGTACCGTCAGAATACGATGGG
Organism: Miscanthus floridulus; assembly: GCF_019320115.1. Taxonomy (NCBI): domain Eukaryota; kingdom Viridiplantae; phylum Streptophyta; class Magnoliopsida; order Poales; family Poaceae; genus Miscanthus; species Miscanthus floridulus. The sequence goes on along the minus strand of NC_089595.1, from coordinate 79,606,110 downwards.
ACGAGCGCTTTAAGCCCTTTTCGACATAACAATGCCCGAATAGTGTTGTGGGCGCCGACTTTTATCCCAAAGTGTTGTAGGCGCCGCCTTCAGCCCTCGGGCGTGGATACTAACACAGGCATACGATAACCGCTACAATCCAAGGGAAAACTCACATCACCTACAGTAACAGGCGTATAGTCGTCTCCCCGTCCGCTCCCCTCAGAGTCATGGCTCGGCACCCTAACGCCCCACACCGTCTATCGAGGAGGATGGGACATAACCACTCACTGAAGTAGGACCAGGGCGTGGCCCTATCAGGGTCAGCGAACGTGCCATCTCTGGCACGATCTACCATGATAGCAGTACAGGCTCAAGGGAAAAGGAAAGCTTGGCACCTTCGAAGGGCGGCCTCTACCTTAGGTTTTTTCCTCTTTCCCCCATCTATAAAACCCCCTGCTCCCCCTTGGTCTATAAAGGGCAGGACTCCCCACAAGAGGGGGATCAGTTCAAGACACAACACATCACGCATACTGCCAAGCAGCGACCAAGCTCTTGGCATCCTTTCGACCATTCCATCAGAGACTTAGGATCTTTCCCTCTCTCGATCGTTTGTACCCCCTACTACGAACCTTTTTTGGTACTGATAACATAAGTAGCAGCAGACTGGACGTAGGAACATTCAGCTCGAACCAGTTTAAACCTTGTGTCCTTTAGTGCACCATCTAGGCCTAATGTGCAATAATTATAAATTTACTACTCGGTGTTTGTTCAAAACATCGACTAAAGGACACAAGGTTTATACTGGTTTGGGTCGAATGTTCCTACGTCCAGTCTGCTGCTGCTCATGTTAATAGTACCGAAAAAGGTTCATAGTAGGGGGTATAAACGGTCGAGAGAGGAAAAGATCCCAAGTCTCTGATGGAATAGTCGAAAGGATACCAAGAGCTTGGTTGTTGCTTGGCAGTATGCGTGATGTGTTGTCTGTTGAACTCATCCCCCTGGTAGGGGTGTCCTGCCCTCCCTTTTATAGACCAAGGGGGGAGCAGAGATTACAAATGGGAGAAAGAGTTAAGAACCAAAGGCCGAGGAGTCCTTCGATGGCGCTAGGTCTTCCTTTTTCCTTGAGCCTGCCCTGCTGATAGGGTAGACCATGCTAGGGATAGCATATTCCGCCAATCCTGATGGGGTCGAGCTCTGACTTCGTTTCAGCGAGTGGTCATGTCCCATCCTCCCTCGGCGGACGGTGCGGTGCGGTGCGTCAGGGCGCCAAGCCATGACTCTACGGGAGTAGACGGGGAAATGACTATACGCCTGTCACTATAGACGATGTGAGTTCTTCCTTGGATTGTAGTGGTTGTCGTATGCCTGTGTTAGTATCCGCGCCCGGGGGCTGATGGCGGCGCCTACAACACTGTGGGACAAAAGTCGGCGCCTACAACACTATTCGAGCACTGTTAGGCCAAAAATGGCTTAAAGCGCTCATCCCATTGTATCTTGGCGGTACCTTCCTGCAGGCGTGCAGGGCATGGTCCTTGGTACTGCGGTTGACTCGAATGTCCTGTCGTACCCTGTGCTTGCCATCATGAAGGAGCAGGGTGCAATCGTCGAGCGAGACGGAGCCTACCCTCAGTCGTTGGGCAAGGCGGAGCCCACCCTCGGATGTCGGGCGGGGCGGAACCTCAGACGTCGGGCGGGGTGGAGCCAGCCCTCAGTCATCGAGCGAGGCGGAGCCAACCCTTAGCCATCGGGTGAGGCGGAGACTAGACCTCGGAGGTCGGGCGAGGCGGGGACAGCCCTTAGCCGTCGGGCGAGGCGGAGCCTAGCCCTCGGGGGTCGAGCGAGGCGGAACCAATTCTTCCGTCGTTCGAGCAAGAAGCGTAGCAGCGTTCTTGTCTGACCGGAAGCGTCAATGTTCGATGGTTATTAGTTCCACCTCATTGGGTACCCCGGTATTAGGTCCCCGACACCTAGAAATGTGTACAATCAGGATGCACAGTACAAGCAGGGCTTGACACTAAAACATCACATGAATAGACTAATGCCTAAGCACCTAATCTCAGAATTTTTATCAATGTCAATATATACCAAGAACCCCAAAAGCAAATCATCAATTTTGTAGTACTCACTTGAGAAAGACAATGAGTGCAACGAAAATTCATCAGAGATTATAATTTTCCATGGGAGCCGGTAAGTTTACTGTGACCGGTGGATCCAAGCTCAACATCTTCCTGAACTCGGGTACAAACATGAGACATCCATGAAAATATTAACTATGGAATTTCATCGAGCATTTGATTGATTCGAAGTTTGGAACTAAGGCCCGGTTCGCTTGGCTGATAAACCAGACTGAAAAGTATTGTTAGCTGATTTGTTGTGAAAGAAAAACACTGTTCGTTCGCTGAAAAAGTACGGCTCAAAAGACAAGCAAATAGGGCCTAAGTCTAGAAAAAAAAAGAGGGCAAGAAAAAATGCTTAGAGAAGTGCTTACTGTGGGAGACAGAGGAGGGACTTGGGAAAGTGTGGGCCGTATGAACTATGAGGCGAGACTTTTTTTTTTTGCCTCTTATCTAAGTACAACTGTAGTATCTGTTCGGATATAGACACACACCACCACACACACGCACACCTCACACACACACGGTATACAAACAGACCTACAGCTATACTAGACAACTAACGTAGCTGAGAGTTACTCGAAGATCAGCAGACTGCGAGCATGGCGGACACGTCACTTGACCATTGTGACATATCTACGGGAGAAACACCTGAAAAAATTAGAGAAAAACCTCGATGGAAATCATGTGCCGAGCAGCACTCGAACGCACGACCGACAGCTTCCGCAGCTGGAAGACCGACCGACCAAGCTACGGATCGTTCCCCACTATGAGGCGAGACTTGCCAGAGGGATGGGAAGCTCCGGGTTCGCGAGAGCTGCTTAGCCAACCTAGACCTAGGCCATCGGCGCTGTTCTCAAGGGAAGGGATGAGCTTCGTCTCCTAGCGCCGTCCTTATCATCTTAGCGCACGATCAGGCGGCAGACGAGTGCAGCCTGCAATCCTGCACCATCACACACCACCGCAAGTCCAATTGTAATTGTGCGCTGGGGGTGGTGTTGATATGAACCAACTAGAAACTAGCCATCGACTTCCTTTGTTGCGGTATCCCAAATAACTATGAGCCGTTTATTTATTTTGATCGGACGGTTAAGAGGTAATATGTGAAATATATATTTATTTCTGACAAATATGGTGTTCTTCGTAACTATATACTTTGATTACCATGTATTTTTGTACGTGACTTACATGTGTGTAGCGTGTGTATACGTGTTAGTGAGTGGCCGGTAACTTGAGTAGGTGTACGTGTACGTGACTTACATGTGTGTGTTAGCATGTGTATACGTGTTACATGAGATGCCGGTAACGTGACTTGCATGTGTGTTAGAGTGAGTCAGTGCATGCAATGAATTACTGTTTGTGACATTTGAATCTACTAGTAAAAATACAAGATTGAGGGCCTGTTTGGATTGCAGGTTTCTCATAGGAACTTCAAAGGACGTCACCGTCCGTTTGGAATGGAGGATTACAACTTTCCTTTACTGAGGAAAGGTTTGCTTCCCGTCTCAAAACGTAGGAATCAGAAAATCCACTCTGATATTTTGATTTCTCTTCCTATCGCGAAGTCCGAGATAAAACGCTGACCTACAGAGAAGCAGCAGCCAGCGCAAAGTAGATTCTTGTTCACGTGAGGTTAGGTGCTTTTAATACTTTCTAAGTACTCATATTTACCTAACATATTACAATTCCTATATTATAAATTTCTGTGTTCTAAACAGCCTAAATTTTCTCTTTCTGTGTTTTGAAATCCCGTAGTTTTTCACTTTTCATCATACTTTATTCCTGCGTTTTTTCCTATTCCTGTGTTTTGGATTCCTTCGTTCCAAACCTGAAAGGTTTTTGATCCATGTAACGTGTCATGTCACTTTAGAAAAAGGTGTCATGTCATATATATACATATAATCCTCGTAGGCAACATTACATCAGACAACAATTCGGTAAACATGTCACGTGCATATAATCTATTTTATTAGTATTTAAAATAATAGACATTCTGGTCATTCCAATAGGTCCAGATTAAACGGCAAGGCCCATCTAGTCTCGTGTGATTAGGGGGATCACTGATTCACTGCGGATGTTTTCACGGAGAAGAAGATTCTCCATGATCTTTTTCTCCCGTCATTATGGGAATCCGGAGGGATTAATTTGTTTTTCTAGATTTTTTAATTCATTAAGTAAATCATAAAATCAGAAAAATCAATGGCTCAGATTGATTTGAGATATTACCTCCTTAGAGGTAGAGATCGTAGGAATGCATCTCGAATCCCGCATAATCTAGCTCTATGGTGAAGGCCAACGGTTTCTTGGAGCTCGGTGATGGGTCCCTGCGCACCGCTCGCCTCCTCGTCTCGGCTCACCTCGCTACTCCTACTTGTTGATGACAGTGCGGTATATGTGGGGGCTGCACCGCCCGCCTCCCTATCCAGGTAAACTGTCGTCACCGCTCTTTGATATTTTGGGTGTGCTCATGCGCAGGGGGGAGGGTTGAGATTTTAGCACACATTTTGGATTCTCGTGTACGCTGGAGCCCGGGCCTCATCCTTGGAGATGACAATCCAGACGACAAGTACACCTAGGAGCACGAGCCGTCGTCATCGCCTCTGTAACACCCCAGGTGTTTGCCACCAGTTAAGCAATGGGTTTGAGCTCAAACATGACATATTAAGTGATGATGAAAATGTCAAGGTCAAACCTATGGAAATGAGCCCCAACCTAAACGTGGATATTGCACCCTTGCTTTACATATAGGCCCTTTTCAAGATATATGCTTGGCTGGTGTTATTGGAATATCTTCATGTGTCTCACATCAATACCCATCTATATTGATCCATGGAAAAGTTTCATGAAGTTTGGAATCAAGAAGTCACATAAAATGACGAGTTATGTCCTTGCTTGAATTATTTTATAAAGTGAATGGAATTCTCGATCGTCAACCAAATCTTGCAACCATGTCCAAATGACTCTAGCTGAACTCTACAACAAAAGTCATGAAAGGTTCATGTTGAGCAAATGCCAAGAAAATGCTTCAATGGATCACGAAGGATAATTTAAACTTCATCGTGATCCTACTTTGGTCAAAGTAGAACAGTAGGTTCTATACCAGTTTTGAGGTTGGACCTTAAATGAAAGTTGTAGTCCATATCATGTAGAACAAACTTTGTTTTTGGACTAAGAGCTAGATCAGCTTGGAAGTAAGTCAAATCGAGGTCACAAGATCAAATTTGCTGTTGTTTTCAGCACTTAGAATTATTCCAAGTCTGGAATTCATTGTCATTAGGTTGGCATGCCACGTTCTTGAGTTTTTATTAAGCATCATGCTTTGACCCAAAAATAAAAGTTGGAGCTAAGTTCATGGAGAAGATCATGTAAAAGGATGGCACTCGTTTGACCTTGTTATGACCCTCAATTTTGGAGTTTGTTAATCGTCGTCAATGCACCGACAATGCCACTTTGGTGATTAAATTACCCATGGTTATGTTGATCAAATGACTGGAGTGCCTTAATGAAAAATGTAGAGCAGGCCGAGGTGAACAAACTTCATTTTTGGCCCAAGGTTTGATTCGGCCTGGATGTGGCCCAAATTGGCTCCCCACGTCGCCCTCACCGACGCACGCCAGGTGTTCGACAGCAGGTCGACGTGTCGCCCATGCAGCAGAGCACGCCCTCCATTGTTGACGCACGTCCTACCTCGTGCCACGCGCTGCTGAACGCCCTACTCCTCCATAACCGAGCGCCAGAGCTGCCCCATCCCTCACCTGTCCCTTCTCGCTCTCTCGCTCGCGCTCTGGCCGCACCAGAGCGAAGCCGCCATGGCCGCCGTCGCTGAACTTCCTTGTCGCCGCTACTCCCTCTCCTGCAGCCTCTCCAGCACCACCACCAAGCATTCCTATGGCTCCATGACCACCTCTCCAAGCCCTAGTCGTAGCCAAGCCCCACCGCGCGCTCGCTGCCGCCATGCGCCCTCGCCGCTGCCGGCAGTGCCGTCCTGGCACTGCTCAGCTGATGCGCTGCTGCTGCCTACTGCTTGGCCGGCCAAGGCCAGGCGTGGCCATGGCTGGCCACGGCCAAGCCCCAGCGCGTCCCCTCCTTGCCTCCGCCGGCCGCTGCCCCGCTGGCCGAGCCCTCCGTCTCCTCGGCTGACTGCTGCTCTGTTGTTGTCTGATGGAGGAAGAAGAAGGACCTCGCGCGGCAATAAGGGAAAAGGTAGGGGGTTATGTGAAGAACTAGTAACTAATGTGAATAGTACTCATAAGGACCTCTTTGCTGATGTTTGATTTATATTTTCCGCAGGGTCCTCAATGCAAGATTTAAATTTCCTCTCCCTGATTTTTTACAGATTTGAATGCTCCACTTTGAAAATTCATAGTAATTCATAAAAAATCTTAAAATAGAAAATAAGGACTTTTTGGAATCCTTGTGAAATTGTCTATGCAGTAGATCTATAATGTGGCATGTTTTAGTTTAAATATTTTGCTGTAAAAATAGATCTATGCAGCTAGGTTCTTGATACTTGCTATGTCTTGTCTTTTTCATAACTGCAGTTTTTATGCTCAAATAAATGTGAAATTTTTGTGGAGTGCTACTAAGGTGATTGTTGTTGTCTGGTAAAAAGTTCAGGAGTTTAGGACTTATAGTTTAAGAGTTATAAAAATAACAAATGCCCTATATTGCTTTGCTTCTACCCTGAATAGTTCTGCATGTTTGAATTAATTGGCTCAGTTAAGTTATGAATCATGACTTGGTGAAAATACATAAGTTGTGGTACTTTTCTTAAGATTTCCAAAAAGTTAAATATCATGATTTTTGGCTAAGTAGATCTTGAGTTATACTTGCTTAAATTTCTGTGGCTGTTTCTGCCCAAAACCAGAGAGGATTTCCTTGTTCTTATTGTGGGGACTTCTTAGTAGTAGAATTAGCTTTAGGTGTTTACAACAAAGTTGTTTAGAATTTGCTAAGATTTCGAAAAAGTCTAGAACCACATTTATTGGACATGTATAACTCCATTTATAGCTATTTAAAGTGGCATGTCAGTTTCTGTCTATGTTTTGGACAGAGGTGCAATTATAGGATTAATTGACCCTTCTAACTATAGAATCATCTTAATATGAGAATAAGAAAGTTGTAGGTAACTTCCTAATCTTTTCAAAAAGTTATGGTTCATATTTGTTGGAGATCTAGAACTCCAGTTATGCATCTCGGAAGTTCCTATCAGTTTTCTGTACCACTGCTGTTGGACTGGATTTGCGGTTTTGGCTTGTGCAATCCTTTTCATGGTGTAAATGATGTTTGATATAGTTGTAGTGAATACAAAAGTTGTAGAAAATTTCATAATCTTGCTTGCGTTCAAATTATAAGACCATAGGCCTGATAGTTTAGTAGTTACATGACTTTTAAGTCTTCTGTCAAGTTTTGATTGTATTCGGAGTAGATCTGAAAGATGCTAGTGTTTGATTTAGTTAGGATTTGAATCACACCTAGATTATAATAAGGAAGTTGTATCTAAGTCATGTATCTATCTACTGTTAAAATTTAGTGTCATTTGTCCTAGTAGTTTGTGAGTTATGCCTTTTTAAAGTTGGGTGTCAGAAATGGCTGTTCTCTGGCAATTGTGGACCAGTTTCTATAAATGAGTATATTTGACTTAGTTAACTTAAGAATCATGATACGATGATTAAAAATTAATTGTAGAAAATTCCATAAGCTTTCCAGATTGTCTTGTTGCATGTCTTTTGGATTAGTACAACTCCTGTTATGAGTAAAATTAGCTGCTGCTGTTGCAGCCTTGACTTGTGATTGCTGTGAATAACTTGTTTGCTTGATATGAGTTGATGTGAGTAGCTTGCTCTCTATTGTTAGTTGTGTGAGGTTAGTTAAATAGCTATTGGTGTCTATGTCTTGCATAATCTTGTGTTTGTCTTGAATGTTTATGTGATGCATCTTGTGTTACAATTCATCACATTCATACACATGCATCTTGCATCTCATTTAGGTACGCTAGATGAACCACGTGAAGGATGTGATGTGGTGCCGAACTCAAAGATTTGGTTTGGTGGATCTATCCCGAAGATGGAAGGACTAAGCAAGTGCTATGACAGGAGATGTCACCAAGACGGTGCAAGCTAACTGAACTGACTTGTGTCGGATCCTAGGCAAGCCCCGGAGCATTCTAAGTCTCCTACTTTATAAAAGCAATTCTTTCTATATATGAGTTATATATTGTTGCATTAAGTTGTAGGAGTTGATTGAAACCGTTGATGCATTTATTACTATCCTAGCCTACCTTATTACCTTATTACCCTATTAGGTCGGGATCAAATAACTGCTTAGCCTTGCTTAGACCGGTAACGATTGGTGATATCCGGTCACCTACATTTATAGGTGGTTACTGGAAGAATTTAGCTATGAAAAGAATGATATCCTAGAATTAACCAGGTGTGATGGATAATTGGAGACCGGACGGAAAAGTTGGAGGCAACCAGATAGGGTTCTGGGGTGCTGTTAGTTTCCGTCTGTGTCGATTAAGGATCGGCCATTGCTCGTCCCTCTTGTCATGTTGAACGCATGCCTTACATTTAGCTGGCCGAATAAAGTACCTTTCGACCGTGAAGCTAGGAGATTATTCGGGCCGAGTAGATTGCCCGCAGTGCACTATACCGGAGCAGGTGTGGTAGGACATGGGGGCACGATGATAAGACCAAAGGGCAGTCGGTCGGCCCCCGGGTACATGTGGTTCCTGGCAAACTTGAGATTTTCCTGGATAATTGACTCGGTGACCGATACCTCACTTTAGCGGGTCAGTGAGGTTTGTGTAAGGAATAAATCACCAGCTGGTTAGGAATCGATTCGAATCGCCATCGCTCCTGGATAGTGAGCACTTGACTTGAGCTACGACATCGTAGTAATTATTATGGAACAATGATGGTTATCTGGATGGTATGGGATATGCTAAATCTAAATTGGTAACTGGATGTTATTGGTTAATCGAGTGATTGCTATAGTACATGTGCTTACCTAGATGGATAGGTCATAATAAAGATAATGCAAAGTACTTAAAATGGTTTCTTCATAATAGCTTATGCTTTTTGCAAACGAATCAGCTAGCCCACTAAAGAAAGCCTTGCATAATCCTTGGTGTCGTTTTATTTTGGTTTAAGATGGGTAAGTCTGGCTGAGTACATTCGAGTACTTAGGGTTTATCCCACCATGTTGTAGGTGAAGTTCTTGGCCTGTTGAAGATAGAGGCTAACCGCCGATGGGCTCGGTGATTCTATACTTACTTCTCATCTATATGCTTTTGTCGGATGATGTTACTATGCTAGCAATATATTTGGAAATTATATTAATGTAATCATTTGAAAGCTATGTTGTTTTCACTAAGCGGTTTTGAAACCTAAACTTGTACTATTATTTGTTAACCCCTTTGTAATATTATTTCCACTGCAACCCAGTGTATGTGATGTGTATTTGCTTAATCACGCGATCTTGGTTGTGATGTTGATTTACCGAGGTCTTTCGGGACACTCGGCGGACTACTGGGTTTATATGAGTGAAAGTATGGGTGTGTCAACGTGTTAGCGGGGACAACCGTACTTGATCTTGTATAAATTGGGCGGTTCTGTCACAGCCTCACAAGGCAACGACCTCGCCCTGGATGTTGCGCGTGAGGTTTTTTAGTTGCAAGAGTCATGAGATGTAGTTGACTCATATCAATATGTTATACGTGCCCTTAGTAGCAGAGATTAGCGTTCAAAGGTTTTTCGTGTAGGTTGACTTTAGAATGATGATCTCCAGAAGTGTCCAAAACCATCAAAAATATATTTAGAACACAAGAATTTCACATTTAAAAAGAAAAAAAACTAACAAAAGTTGAAACCGTGAAAAAGTTAGATCAACAAAAAAACATTAGAATAAGAAAAAAATTCATGTTCTAAAGAAGATCGAAGAAGATAGGTGAGACTGATTAGGATACCACATGCCATCAACATAGTTGTGGCTGATGATATGCTGAATGTGATTAGCAACTCGGGCACCATGTTTCGACATCGAAAGCGTCACCCAAGTGAGGATGAGCTTCACATCGTGGTCGGTGAATTAAAGTAAGGGAAAAAAGGAGCTGAATAAAAATCAACTCAAGCCATCCGGCGAGAGTTCCAACTTCCAATGCTGCGACATGGGTGAAATTTTTGTATTTTGGTCTCTTTTGAAAACAATTTTTAGAAAAATACCTACGCCAAAACATTTTCTGAAAATAGACCATTTTTAGGCGTCTTAGCACATGACGCCGAGATATGAGGCTCGGCGTCGAGTGACACAACGCCGAGGTATTGCCACGTCATGGACGACCGAGGTCGTCGGTGACACGGTGGCGCGTGGGGTCCTAGACGCCGGCGTCGTGGTAGCCAACTCCAAGGGCCCAACATCGGCACGGCTAGACGGCGCGTTGAGCTATTGGCACCATCCGGAGCGTGGCCCAGGCGGCCCAACAATGCATGGTGGCCCAGTAGCTCAGCGTTGGGTCACTTAACGCTAAGCCTCCAGACCTCGGTGTGGCCCGACTCAACGCCGAGGTCTGATCCCTTGAGGCCAAGGCCCCCTTCTTCTTCTTCCCTCCCCTCCTCCTTTCCCCCATGGCTCCCAAATTCTGAAGACCGCCGGCTCCCAAATCCCCCATGGCCCCCATGAAACTCTAACCCCCAAATACGACTCTAGGTGCCTGGATCTTGTCTCTCGAAGCTTCCTCGAGGTAATGGTCCCTCCCCTCCTCTAATCTATCCGCGTAGATGTGCTTGCATTGTCTCTAATCATGTGGAATCATGGGTGTATGGTGTTTTGGTATATTTGTGTTTGCATTTGCAAAATGTATGGCTTAGGATGATTGAGTGCATTGTTGTTTAACTGTTTTATGTGCTAAACATGTTAGGTTAGTTTGGTTTCTAGTTATTTTGGTCATTAGGGTTCTTTGTTTATTGTAGGTGTCATTAGGGTTAGTTATTTGTTGGTCATTAGGGTTAGTATGTATTTTATTTATTTGTTGGCCATTACATTTCAATTTTTTATGACCAAGGCATTTTGCCAAGGTACTCCTCTTTCCCCTCTTTCATTTCATCCATTTAGATTCGTTTGTTTTTGAACTTGGCATTATAGGTTTGGTTCATGTTCATGTCATTCGTGCAATGTATGGTGGTTCAAATGATTGAATGACCCAAATGTATGGTTGTTGCTGCTGTTGTTGTTGTATATGTTATGGTTTATAATCATTGAGTTAAATTTTGTGTTTGTTGGGATTCAAATTTTCTTAGGGTTTGTAATGAAAAGCTTATTTGGGAGGTGTGATGATTTAGTGTTAGTAGCTTTACATTCGTTGCAAGGTACTTTGGATTGATTTTTTTTCTACGTAATGTTAGGATGCCAAGGCGTGGTAAAGCTCGTATTCCAAGGTAATCCCAATGTTTATTCATTATCTGTGCAACAAATAGAAAACCCTAGGTTTAGGTTTGGTTCTTCGTTAATATGACTAAATTCTTTTAATTGTAGCTATGGTCGCCAGAGGGCAAATCCCTACGACCTAAAGCCTCTCCCTGAAGGTGTTCCTCGACCAATGTGCTTTTGTGGTGATCCTTGTAAGGTAGACATCTCTGAAGATGAGGAAACATATAGACAGAGGTACAGGATGTGTCCCAATTATGCATGGGAACCTACAAAGCAACAGCACCGTGCATCGTTTGTGAGGAATTTTTATTGTGTGTTAATTAATTTTCTTGTGATATTAAGTATTGCTTATTTATTTGTTTTGTAACAATTTGTTTTTCTTGCAGACCGTTCCACCACTGTGTGACTTTGAGCAGTGGATTGACACTGAAATCAAGGAGTCGGACAAGCAACATCTAGAAGGACTGAAGGAGTGGGATGCGGAGGTTAAGGAGAGGTTTGAGCAGAGACGCAGACTAAAGGCTATAGAAAAGGAGCATAAGGAAGAGGAGGAAAGGAGGCGTGTTGCTGCGTACAGGGCAGAGAGGGAGAAGAAGCTTGAGCGTGTGTGCCGAGCAAAGGCAGTGATGGAGGAGAATCCTGATGCCCAGAGGAAGGGAAAGTGGCCTCGTTGCACTCAGTAGGTATTTGGTTTATTCACGAGCGATGTCATGTAGCCCTAGACTTTTTTACTATGTTGTAATGCACTCTGCTTTAATTTCAAATGAACTTATTCCCTGGACTTTTTTATTATGTTGTAATGCACTATGCTTTTATTACAGATGGTCTTATGCCTTGTACTTCGTTAACTATCCTAAGACTGTAGTGCTACTATTTGTATCACTGAAAAGGATACTTGTGCTGTTGCAGTCACTGAAAGGGCTACAAGTACTGTTGTAGTCAATGAAAAGTCTATTTGAAAACTCACTGAAAAGCCTAGATTCATTTACTATTGTATCCGTATACGCAGTGAATTAATATCAGAGTGATGTACTGCATTTAGATGAAGTGACAAAACATAGGTGTAGCCTTTTCAGATGAAATGACCGGTCATGATTGTAGGCTTTTCAGATGAAGCATCTAGCCTTTGCAGATTCAATTAATGAGTACGCACACAAGTTTTTTGTCAAGTAGCATTCATAGTGAACCTGCCTTCATCTCTATATATAGTGGTCCATGTCTTGCTCCACATCCACACAACTTGTTTTCTGGTTTAGTTTTAGGAAATGTCGAGCGAAGGTTCCTCGAGTGGAAAGGGTTTCGGCGGAGGGAGAGGAAAGGGGGTGAGGAAGGGACCTCCGATTGTGTGGGAGGGTTCTCTGGGTCCTGATTCTTTTAAAGAACCAATAGAGGAATTTCCTTTGGAGAGGAAGAGTGACTTCACCCGTGAGAGACCTCTTAGATCATACGACAAGCGCATTGAAGATTGGCCAAAATGCCACCACGGTTTGGATTGCGTTGTGCAGATGTACAACGACTATGATGGTGGAGGCCGTCGTTTCTTCAGATGCCCGCGAGGATTTGTATTTCCTTTGAACTCTCTCCTATTTTAGATTTGCATTTGGTTTCTAGTAGTACTTATTGGTAGATGGGTTTTCAGGATTCAAGCTGTCTAGATAACTATGGCTTCACTAGATGGGTCAACCCTCCTCCTATCTATCCCCATCAACAGTACATCACATATCTACAGGGATGCATCTTTGACCTAGAGTATGGCCCTGGAAGCGGTAACAGGGACAAGTCGGACGACGACAATAGCAATGATGCAGAGGAGGCACTATGCAATAATCCGTACTGCGAGTGCCCGTACCATAAGAAGGACAGGCCTCCTTCTCCACCGCCACCGCCACCGCCACCGCCTCCGTCAACTAGAGGATACTATGGGGAAGGCGCAACTCAGTTCAATATGTGGGAGCATTATTAGGACCAACCTTTGTTAGTCAATCCGAATGTGGAATGCTTGTATGAGTTGTTCTTTTCAATCTCCTAAGGCATGCTAGGTTTAGTTTGCAACATGCCATTGTTAGTTTTCATGTGAGTGTGTACCCTTTGCAATGTTTGTATCACTTGTTTCTTTCAATCCCCTAAGGCATGCTAGGTTTAGTTTGCGACATGCCATTGTTAGTTTTGATGTGAGTGTAATCCTTGTGCATTCGCTATTTCATAAATTGCAGTTTACGTACCTCTAAGTTTCATGTACTATGGTTGATTCCCAAACTGAAAAAAAGATTTGACTCTCTAAAAATAGGGGATTGAAATCGAACCAACATTCGTTTTTTCCTGTAGGAACAAACATAAATATAGCATGTCTACTCTTATTAGTATAACTCATGTTAGTAGAAGAGGAATTGTTGAGAAAGATTTTTCATTTGAATCATGCAAATAGGATTGCAAACCAAAGGTTTACAAGACCTCTGTCTTTAATACTTTATTCTTTCTATTTTATGATTCATAGGCTCGACGTCAAGTCAGACAACACCGAGATAGAAGGCTCGGCGGTGAGTCGGCCCACGCCAACCCTAGGGTTTGGCTCGACTATTTGCGAGTTGGGCTGAGGCTCAACGTCGAGTCGGCCCACGCCAACCCTAGGGTTTGGCTCGGCCGTTTGTGGGCTAAGGCTCGGCGTCGAGTTGGCCCACGCCAACCCTAGGGATCACAACGTCCGGCACCATGTTTGGGCCGAACCTCGGTGCTTAGTCGACCCACGCCTAGGGTTTGGCTCGGCGTCAATTTACGGCACGCCGAGGTTCGAACCCTCGGCGCTTCGAGGCAAAGGAATCCAGTATGCACCAGTGGTCAGCGTCAAATGACTAAACGCCAAGGTGCCCACACTCGGCGTGTGTTCAATTGACGCCAAGCTCCAGGGTTCACCAAAATATATCATCTCTTCTTTGATTTGCTTCACTATTGCCCACTACTCTAATCAGCCGATGATGACCTTGTGCCAACAACGGACCTGAGCTCGCTAGCCCCCCGAGTCTCCTAAGCTGCTTCATCCCCTTTACGTGCTTGCCATGTCACCATGGATCCAACAGAGGTTGATCGTAACATGGAGGATGGGGATGATGACACCCCTTCTTTCTTGTGAGTTACGACAGAGGCCCTCTCTTGATAGCTGGAAACATGAAACATGGCGATGTTCCACATTTGGGGAATATTGTTATGAGGACAATCACATTTTCATTCCAGAAATAAAGTATAGCTTATCTTAAATTAAATATCATGGTGGATACGCCGAGCTTGGGGTTCACCAAAAAACATAATACACAGAATACATAGAATTTCACATAGCAAATGACCACACCGACATACACATTCATTCAACATCCATACATACATAAGGTCCAACACATTCAACATCCAACATAGTCCAACACATTCAACATCCAACATAGTCCATACATATGCTTCATCAATAAACCAACATAGTCTAAACATAGTACAAGGTCCATACATAGTGCATTACATAAGGTCCAATGCATACATAGTCCATGCACAAAATATAGCATATGAAGTCTTTGGATCTTTTATCGCTCCTTGTACCTTAACGTGGACAGCGAGCGTAACGCTTTCCCCTCCCAAATGGATAGGTACCTGGAGTGTACCTATCCACTGGTCTGAGCGTCCTCTGTGGACGTCCAGAACCGGAGGGGCCTTGAGTTCCTTGGGGTGCATCTCCAAGCTGGGACATGCCAATCTCATCATACTCATGATCATAGTACTCTCCCTGTCCTTCATCATCTTCATCATCATAATGACCATGTCCTTGACCACCCTCTGCACTAGTTGCTGCACCATGTGAAGAAGAAGTCCTACAACCATGTGCACCATGTGAAGATGAAGTCCCTCCAACATGTGCAGTAGAAGGTCCAGCACCAAGCTGTTGTGGGACTGCCACATCCGGGGAACGTCTACATCCAAGGCGTGCAGCTACCTTTCAGAGGTGATGCATGGCACGCTGCATTTTGAAAGCACTATTAGTAAGTGGGGTTGGTCACAAAACTATATAAAGATGTAACATCAACTGAATGAGAGGAGACTACCTGAATGTGCTGTCGTAACATGGAGGCCTCATCAGGATCGCCCACAGGAATCATCAATGCCCTTCCTTGCTCGGCCACTGTCCTCATTATCTCCGTGCTCTATGCAACAAAAACAAGAATTTAAGTCTCCATGACAGCAAAGACCTCATAGATGGAAATAGTTGTATCACTTACAGCTCTGGCTAACACAGGGGCGATCTCAACTTACTTGCCTTCTCGGGTAGCTTGGTCATATGGGTTGTTGCCCTCATCCTCGCTCGCAATGTCAGCAATGTCTTGCTCCGTCCAAGCAGGCCTCAATTGAAGCCTTGTTTATTGACCAAACCAAACAAGGTAATCATCGAATGACTTGTCATGATGGACGGCATGGATGCCCATGTTGTTCTGCTCCATCAACATCCACTCATCAATGTAGCGCTGGTGCTCCAGCTACCAGTTGGTGATCTTCTTATTTTTTTGTCTGTTGAACCTGCAAATTTTACACCATAGCGGGAATATGAAGGCCTACCCAATGATTCATTCATGTGAAACAAACAAAATATTGCATGTTACATACTTGTGGAGCTGCCAACCGATGGAGAAATCATTGGGCGGAGAAGGCTGCAGCCTACCAAACTCCCATGCTACACGGTGAGGGAGATGGTACTCCACTGCATAGAAACAAATAAAGGGGGTCCTCATCATCTAGACGTCTACGTCTACCATGCACAAGGAGCTCAAGTTGAGATTCGTGACTTGCCTCCGCTGATATGGGCGCCATTGAACCTGTACACAATGTCATCATCAACTAGTCGACGCTCAATTTGTTCACATATCCTCGATTAGGCCAAAAGGGTGGGAAACTTACATGCTGTGGCAAAAGGGTGTCCAGCTCGTTGGTGAAGCTGATGTACGCGTTGCGTGACACGTGGTAAGTTCCGTGGGCTCGCTCATAGAGGTGTGCCATGGTAGGGGCGACAACTACGTCTCCTTGAGGAAACCAAGGTTGTGGGGGATCAAGCTGATGTTGTCTCCCAACTAGAAGCCTCTCCCACATCCAAATCTACAAAAAAGAATGGAAACTTGAATGTTAATCACTTTTGTTAAGAAAAAACATTGAATTGTAGTGGAAACTTGTACAACTTTGCTTTATTACCTGCAACAGTGTGATGCACCCTGACATTATAGTGTGCGCGCCTCCAAGACGGCGGCATGCCTCGCAAAGCTGACGGTACAGGAAGGCAAGTATAGCCGAGCCCCAACTCCTATTGCCGGCATCCTCCTAGTTCCCAAGGCACGGGATGTACATCCAGGATGTTGTGTCTCTAGTGCCGTCAGGGAAGAGAATCGTACCAAACATGTGCAGGACGTAGGCCCGATAGTAGTATGTCACGGTCTGGGCATCTACGTTGGGTGGGCACTCCCGAAACTACTGACGAAGCCACCTTAGGGACACCCCACTGCTACGCCATTTCTTGCCAGCTTCAACTGCCGCTAGGGGCCATCCCAAGAAGTGCTCAACCCGCTGCTACCATCCTTCAGACTTCATGTCTCCTGTCACTGGGAATCCTCGGATTTTTACTCCAAGGATCATGGCAACATCCTCGAGAGTGATCATCATCTCCCCGCATGGTAGGTGAAAGTTGTGTGTCTCTGGACGCCACTGATCTATCAACGCCGTCAGCGCCGCTGGGTTGAAAGGTGGCGTGCCTCAACGACAAACACGAGCAACGGTAGCAAGGTTCGCCAGCTTCAGGAGGGGCGTGTACCTCTCATCGTAGACCATGGTCGTAGAGGCCTCATGTGTCATTGGCCTCAGCACATTCAAAACCTACAAAAAAAAGAGAAGCATGAAAAAGTATTAGTTCATGTCACTTTATAAAGAGCATGGACTATAGACCAAAAGATGAACAATGCACTGTTTCATACGAATTGTTGAATATACCTCTCCGTTCTCGATCCTCCGAGCCCGGTGGTGCTCATCGAACCTTGGATCAAGAAGGGGGAACCAATCCATCCTGCAACATAAGCAATGCCAAAGCATTAGTATAAGTTAAAGCATGTGTATGTGGTACGAAGTAACATAAAAATAAAAAAACAAAAGTAAACCAATGTACTATTACACAAAGCAATTCAAGTAGCTAGCTTGGTGGATACCTGTTGTCTAAGTAGTTTAGGACATTTTCTCTTATTGTGGCCCGGCTTATGGCAACTAGAGCAATGGCTCTTTTGGGTGTCCTCTACAAAATGTCTCCCAACCTTACTCGTGGTTGATCTACCTTTCGTGGCTCAGTCCATGTCCATCCTGAACCGCTTCCGCCACCTAGGTCCTTTACTCTTCTAGAGTAAACCAAGATCAGCCACATACTTATGGCCATCATAAGTAGGCCATTGACTCTCATCAAGAAATGGCTCGAACTAAGGATTCTAGGTGCTCATTAGGTTCCTCAAAGAGAACTCCGCGGCCATACGGGGAGGAACCTCAGTGTCAACATGTCTAAGGCGACAGGCTGTAATCATGTGGGAGCAAGGCCTATGGTATATGATCGGTTTTCCACACGTACACTTGTTCTCATTGATCACTACTTTATGTTTTCGAGCACCCCGGTCTTCACCACCAATGTTAGTTCCACCACCCTCTAGAATCTCATATCCATGGTTGCTTGGATCGAAACATGAACCCTTCTATCATTTAGACTTTTTCTTTGAGAAAGCTAGTTCCTGAGATGCTAAAAGTGGCCAAGCTTTGCCTGCTGTCCATAGAGACCTCGCATGCTTCTTCCTTGAAATGAACCAAGAATTCAACTTGTAGAAGGTGAATGAGGCAATAGCAGTCACAGGCAGACCACGACAACCTCTTAGAAGGCTATTGAACATCTCTGCCATGTTACTAGTCATGAAGCCCCATCTCCAACCACCGGTGTCATATGCAAGTGACCACTTATCCTTCGACGCCATCAACTCGCTCAAGAATTGCTTGCCATCAACATTTGTGGCTAACTTTAGGGCATCTAACTTGTCTTTGAATAATTGAACCTCTTGCTGCCTATAAACCTCCTCAAATAATTTGAAGTTGTCCTTTGTGTGATCACGCCTTATAAGATTCTGAGCAAGGTGTCTGGTGCACCATCGGTGATGTATTTGGTCGTAACAAGGAATCTCTTGTTCTACGACATTCAGAATGCCAGCATGCCTATCGGATATCACACAAACATCACGTCCCAGACCAATTACCACTTGTCTTACTAGCCTAAGAAACCAACACCAACTATACATGTCCTCCTTCCGAACAATCGCAAAGGCCAATGGCACAAGCTAGTCTTCTGCATCTGTCCCAATACAAATAAGCATTGTGCCTTCAAATTTCCCTGTAAGAAAGGTCCCGTCAATTGAGATGACGGGCCTGCAATGCTTGAATGCTTCGATGCTCTGCCGGAACACCCAAAATGCCCTTCCAAATACCTAGCTACCATTCCTTGTTTCACCCTCCTTAGGTAAATACTCGAAGTGCATCCTAGGATTTATAGCCCTCATTGCATTCAACATTACAGGGAGACGCTCATAAGCTTCTTCCCAATTTCCAAATATTATTTCCAGTGCACGCTGCTTTGCCCTCCA
Organism: Miscanthus floridulus; assembly: GCF_019320115.1. Taxonomy (NCBI): domain Eukaryota; kingdom Viridiplantae; phylum Streptophyta; class Magnoliopsida; order Poales; family Poaceae; genus Miscanthus; species Miscanthus floridulus. Next base: position 79,586,906 of record NC_089595.1, on the reverse strand, counting down.
TGCTTTCCCATACTTGACATAGTAATTGTACCATTGGAAGATGATCTCAACCAATGCAGACACCGTAATGGTTGGCATATGCTTCACCATGGGGCATAACTGCCTTGCAATGAACCTAGAATTAAGTTGTAGATGGTTCTCTTCTGCCTCAGCAGTGGCACAAACATATGGTTGCTTCACTGAGGTAATCTTCCATTTGCCTACCTTCGTCTTCCTAGCACATACTCTCCAACCACACTGTTGTTCTTCACAAGCAACAATGTACCTCTTCTCCTTGAATGAATTGATGACCCTAAAAGGTTGGTTGTGTACAATGGAGTACTCTTGCAACCATGATTTCAATTCATCCATGGTAGCAAACAATATGCCCTTCCATATGATGAGGCAACCGCTAACATCAGGCATAGTTGTATCACATGGCCCACCATTAGCTACTGCCCTATGACCATGGCTAAGGTCCTTGAAATCACCAACTAGTGGATCTCTCCAAGGCAAGACCCTAGACAATATCTCTATTTCCCTAAAATTGAGATGACCAATAGGGCGATCGTCATCAGAGTCTTCGGCTATCTCCTCTACGAAGGATTCATCATCTCCAGCTCTTTCCATGTCAAAACGGTTCATAGCCCTAGCATCACCAAAGTCTTCTTCACCACTGAGATCATCTTCGTCGCTAAGCTCATCCTCAATAGAAAAGTCTCCGCTAGCATCGTCTAAACCTTCTTCTGCATCACCAATTACATAATCATCATCCTCTTCATCACTATCATGATTGCCCTCACCATCGGCAACCGGATTCTCTTCCTCATCTCCACTGTAGCCTAATTGTGTGACAAGTATTTCTTCTTCAGACAAAGGACCATAACCTATGTGAGCGGGGGAAGATGGCCATGCTTTGAAGTTATCATTTCCTAAGCCAGACTCCTTACTTACTACTAAATCCAAAGATCGCACTTCTGAGGCCAATACAACTGCCTTGTAATCATTCCATTCAGTCTCGCTTGTAATTTTGAGCAACCGCTTGATCCGAGGACCCTTCGATGACCCAACATCTATGACACCTTCAAACTAAACATGCACATCTCCTTCATTCCAGCCTAACTTAACCTTCACTCACTCCACTAACTGAGTCAAAGATGGTGTTTCAGAAAAAATCAACAACTCCTCACACATGTCCAGAAATTCCAAACTATCATCTCTTGTCCTAACAATACGGCCTCCATGATGCAACCTCACTAATTTATCCATCTACAGCCATCACACAACAAGTAGTGTCACATATCAATATATCATGCGAGTTTCAATCCAATAAGTAGAAACTAAAATATATTATTTCATCTTTTTCAACCCCAACAACATAATCATTTCTAGTCATACAAAATTGAAATGTAATGACCAACAAATAAATAAAATACAAACTAACCCTAATGACCAACAAATAACTAACCCTAATGACACCTACAATAAACAAAGAACCCTAATGACCAAAATAACTAGAAACCAAACTAACCTAACATGTTCAGCACATAAAACAGTTAAACAACAATGCACTCAATCATCCTAAGCCATACATTTTGCAAATGCAAACACAAATATACCAAAACACCATACACCCATGATTCCACATGATTAGGGATAATGTAAGCACATCTACATGGATAGAATGGAGGAGGGGAGGGACCATTACCTCGAGGAAGCTTCAGGAGCCAAGATCATGGCACCTAGGGTCGATTTTGGAGCCTAGGGTTTGGTGGCGGCGCGGGGGAGAAGAGAAAGAGAGGAGGCCGGCGGTTTCAGAATGGAGGGAGGAAGAAGAAGGGGGCCTCGGCGTGGCCTCAAGGGACCAGACCTCGGTGTTGAGTCGGACCACACCGAGGTCTGGAGGCTCGGTGTTAAGTGACCCAACACCGAGCTACTGGGCCACCATGCATTGTTGGGCCACCTGGGCCATGCTTCGGATGGTACCAATGTTGGGCCCTTGGCGTTGGTTGCCACGACGCCGACGTCTGGGACCCCACGCGCCACCGTGTCGTTGACGACCCCAGTCGTTCGTGACGTGGCAATACCTTGGCGTTGTGTCACTCGACGTCGAGCCTCATATCTTGGTGTCATGTGCTAAGACGCCTAAAAATGGTCTATTTTCAGAAAATGTTTTAGCGTAGGTATTTTCTAAAAATTGTTTTCAAAAGAGACCAAAATACAAAAATTTCACGCGACATGGCAGCCAAAATAAATCTATTTTCAATCCAATTTCAAAAATAGCAAATACTATAGTTATCATATCATGATATATGCTTTATGCCTACCAAAAAAAGCTATTCCTTAATTACAAAGGAAAGTGCAGGGTCCTCATGACACCATGCACTTGGATCATAACACTTCACTTCTTCTGAGAAATAGCTCACGGCTCCTCCGGTCCTCCCATCGGTGCTGGCTGACATCGCGGTCTCGCGGAGACGCCAAGCGGACAAAAGTGCCAAAAAGGCCTTTCGAACCCATCGGGTCTCGGCTTCCAATCCAAAGGACCCAAAAAAACATGGTGGTGCGGCATGGCAAGGGCAAGGCAGCCAAAACCACCCCGGTAGCCGGCCACGGCGCACGTGACCAACCACGCCCACACCTCCCTACCCCACCACAGCCATAGGGCATGGGCCCAAGCGCCGAGCGGCATGTCCAAGGCCAGGAAACACAAACACCCATGCCTCGTGGACCCGGGCAACCGGCCCCTCGCTGGCTCGCTCCGCTCGCATCCTGTCGACGACGCCGTCATCGTCGCCTGTCAACCCTTTCCCGCACAACAGCCGCGCTCCATACCAAAATTTTTATTTTTTAGACCTTTTTTTTTAAAAAAAATCATAAATATGCCTCTGGAGGTAAGATTTTAAAATATGGACCCTTAGCTCGGTGTCGCTCTTGGACTCGACATTGACGTGGCGGTGACTTGGCAGGCAGCTCGACACCATAAGATCTTGGTGCCGAACTCGGCACCGTGGTTACTGGCGCCAAGCCTGTCTTACGTATGGACCCCAATCCTTTCTCTCTTCCTCTCCCTCTCTCTCTCGCACTGCCAGCGCTCGCCCAAGCAGCGCAGCGCACCACCGCTACCACCCTCTCCCGCCTTCGGCCACCCGCGCCCGCGTCGTGCCACCCACACCCACCTGCCGTGCCGTGCCACCCACGCCCGGCCTCGCCCGACATGCCGCCCGCGCCGTGCCGCCTGCGCCCGACGTGCTGGCCTCGCCCCACGGAGCACCGGGCATCCTGCACCCACCATGCGTCACTGCCAGCCCCGATTGCGCCATTGCCGGCCTGGCTCGTCGACCTCACCCACGCCCGGTGTCCAGTGCGACTCCGTCGATGTCCGCGACTCCATCGTCGGATTGGTAAAAATTGTGAATTTGCAATGTACGTACTTAGTTAGCTTTGATTGTAGTGTAGTAATTTTAGCATTTGTTATTTACTAGTTAATGTGATGACTCAGGTAGTTGATTTAGTTAGTGATCTAGTGAAATAGATATGTAAATAGATATAAACATAGATACATCGGTACATAGATATAGTTACATAGCTACTTAGATAGGTAGTTATATATTTAGTTAACTAAATAGGATCTAGCTATTTAGTGAGTACACTGTATATATATACGTAGTTATTATCTTATTTACTTAGCTTATAGTTAGAAAGTACTTGTTAGGTACTATCTATCATCTAATTTGGACTAAGGGACATGTGTTTTGTTACGTGTTTAAAATAGATGAATAACCTAGTGACAATATATCATGGAGGTACAGTTGAAAGCGATTGCTATGGATATATTGAGTTTGTTGACATGTAAAGCGTGCATGTGCTATTCAATGAGAAGCCATCGTTTAGTGAGATGGTTGCAAGGGCTCGGAAGGAGCTGCATTGCCTTGGCGATGATGATGATGGCATTGCAGATGAGGGTGTACTGCATCTAGGTTCTCCTTCCAATATCCTCAGGCGAATGATCCCAATTGGATGTGCGGATCAATAGGAGAACTATATGAGATTGACTATGAAGAGTCAGCTGCAATGTTTGAACATGGTTGTGCGTCGGATGTTAGTTGATCCCATCCCTCATGGGTTTTCCCCACCAATGGGTCAACAGGCACACTTCGACCCTCCTGTCCCGGAACCTGATATGGATGTGGAGGTTGCACCTACGGTTCTCGATGCTCAATCTGCTCCTAATGAGGTAGTTGGAGATGCTTGTTAGACTCATGTTGTTGTAGTAGATCCTCCTCATGAGATCCTTTTAACACAGAATCATCCGAGTAAGTGTCTTATCCGCATGGTTATTAGGAGCTTACCCCATTTCTTACATCCATTTCTTTCATTCTTTTCTCATTTCTCTACTTATGTTGTAGGAGACATTCCTGACAATGTGGATGTGCCCCCTATTGCTGCGCAAGTGCTCTATGGAGATGGATTTTGGGGCTCTAATAGTGTTGAAATTATGAATGATTTGGAGCCATATGAGATGGCAATGACTCTTGATTCTGATGATGATCGCCCTGTTGGAGAGCTAAAAGAGAGTGATGTTGAGATACTAAGGCGTATCTTTCTCGGCCATCGTGATCCAAGAGTTTACGAGTTCAGTGATCTTGCTCATTCCAATCAGGCGTGTGCAGAAGGACATGATGATGAGCTCCTAGAAGCTCCTGAGGCCGGCCCTAACATGGTAATTGAGAATGGGAGGCTATTCAAGGACCTCCCTGCATTGAAGCGGTGGTTACAGGCGTTTGCAGTGATATGAAAGAGACTTTACGAGGCCTTGCATTCATATGTGGAGCGCCGTTACATAGTTGTGTGTGACAAGAAACGCTGCCCATGGAGGGTTTGTGCAAGGAAGCAAAAGGTCACCAGAAAATGAAAGATCACAAAAGTTGTCGGGCCACACAATTGTGCTGACCATGTGCTGACATTGAGGCATCGACAGTTGACATCTACCCTCATTGCCAAGCGATTGATGAGAATATTGTAGGGAGAACACAACATGAAGGTTAGGACAATTATCAGGACCGTTGAGGCATTGTATGGAGGTTATGTGATAACTTATGGTAAAGCTTGGAGGGCTAAGCAGCGAGCATGGAAGATGATATATGGGGACTGGGAGGATGGGTATGAGCAGCTGCCAGTACTTTTCAATGCAATCAAAGCAGTGAATCTAGGCTTGCATTATGAGTACATCCCAAAACCAAATGCATGGAAGGATGGGATGTAGATATTCTTTCATGCTTTCTGATGCTTCCCTCAGTGTGTCGAGGCCTTTAGGCACTGTTGTCCCGTCTTCTTTATTGATAGCATGTTCTTGATTGGCAAATACCAGGGCACACTTCTTATAGCCATATCCTATGACGCGAACAGCAAGTTGGTTCCTTTGGCATTTGCTTTGGTTGAGAAGTAGAACAATGACAATTAGGGATGGTTCTTGAGGCTGGTTCGGATACATGTGGTTGGGCCTGGCAGGGAGGTTGGCGTCATATCTGATAGGCACCAGGGCACACTTAATGCCATGTGAGAGCAGATAGAGGGGTATGCATCTTTGCACCATCGTTGGTGTACTCGGCACCTTGCTGAGAATCTACTCCAGAAGGATGGTGTAAAGGATAACTTTGATCTGTTCTGGAAGACTGCTCGATAGCTTGAGGACAAGTACTTTTAGAAAAAGTTGGAGCAGGTCAAAACCGCATCAAATGCAGAAGGTAGACAATAGCTCATAGGTTTGATGAGGGATTTGGAGAAATAGACAAGAGCTCACGACGCTGATAGATGAAGGTACGAGTTTCAGTGCAGCAACATGGCGGAGTCATTCAATAAGTTGCTATTAGGGATACGTGGCATGCCCGTGAATGCAATTGTTCAATTCACCTTCTACAAGCTTGTTGCCTGGTTCAACGATACACGACCATGCATTGAAGTTGCGGAGTAATAGAGAGATATGGGCTCTGAAACCAGAGGCACACCTAGAGAAGGCAAATGAAAGGGCTGGCACACATGAGGTTACATGCTTTGACCACGCCACAGGGACTTATCAGGTCGAGTATAGGGGAGGTACAACGTCCGATGGCGAGGTCTGAGAGTCGAGGATGCATGTGGTTATCCTTCAAAATTTCACATGCACTTATGGTAAACCAAGGCAGTACCACTTTCTATGTTCCCATTTGGTGGCAGCAGCTAGGCATCGCAACTATAATATCGAGAGCAGGATACCTCATGAGTTCAGTGTTGACACGCTTGTGCACACATGGAGCCCCCGCTTCATGCCTTTTTGAGACCCTAGAGAGTGGCCTCCATATGATGGGCCAAAGTACATTGCGGATCCAGCTTACCATTGGAACAAGCGTGGATCAAGGAAGAGGATAAGGCACAGGATGGTTATGGATTAGATACCCAGAAGAACAGGGTGTGAGAGAGGAACCCCATTTCTTACTGACTTGAGTTGTACGAGTGCGGCAAGTGTGGTAGACTGGGCCATAACTCACGCACTTGCCATTGGCAGATTAGTGAGGTGCGACTATTGGTTGTTTTCATTATTTTATATTTGTCGTATTCATTTAATTAATTATGCATGTCTCCATTTATGCATGTAATTGTGTCAATTACTTGTACATTTCTAAGTTCATGTTTCATTGTATATTGAATTTCTAATTCAATGACTTTTTTTATAGGATGGCATAATTCCTCCTGCTCGACCCAACGTACGAGGTGACCCACTGAGGACATCTCATAGCGGAGGGGCAGGCAATAATCTATACGTTTTATTTAATTTTTTGTGAGCGTACATGTGTTCGTGAAGTAACGGGAGACTATGTTTTATTCCATGTAGGATCTTCTGCTCCTTCGTCCTAGAAGCCATAATGGGTTCTTGGGCATTGTCGATGGGGAACCCTGCGGTCCCCCCATAGACCGTACTATAGGGAAGTGGGCCTTGCTAACAAGGCCCATAGCCCAATCGCTAAGAAGAACATGGAGCAAAGCAACGTGCAAGACCAAAACTCCAATTTAGACTATACAAGGAAAGGCGCCCGAAGCATAGCTTAGGACTCTGACCTTGTATCTGAGTAGAACATAAACAACTCCTCTCAGCACCTGGACTATAAAGGGCTAGTGAGGATATCCCTTGTAAACGACGTGACTGAACACACCCAATACTCAAAGCAATACGACACAAACAGGCTAACACCGAATTGGACGTAAGGTTATTACTCGACCAAGTCGAGGGCCTGAACCAATATAAATCGTGAGTCTCTTTGTGTAACCGCTGAGTTCCACTATTCACCGAAGCCCGAACAACTATCCCGGGTACCCCCGTGGCAGGCTATCGGTGGTAAAACATCGACAACTAGCGCGCCAGGTAGGGGATTTCGATGAATTTTTTCTCGAGAGCTCAGCAGACCTCGACCTCAAGATGACTTATTCGGCGGGAACAACCTTTGTCTTCAGATCCTGGATCTACGAGGCAGGCGGCGACAGCAAGCTGCGTACCCATCTCTGAGAAGAAAAAGAATTCAATGACAAGAACAAATCCCGTCGAGCAAGAACTCGCCGAAAAAATGATGAAACTTTTGACTTCGAATCCAACTCGGAAAGGAGAAGAAAGCGGATACGAAACTGATTCTGAGAAGGAGATGGAGTACAACTCCAACTTGGACAAGGAGATGAAGTGCAATTCCGACTCATACAAGAAGATGGAGCACAATTCTGACTCGGACAAGAAGATGGAGCATGACTCCAACTCGGATAAGGAGATGGAGCACAACCCCAATTCGGATGCAATTTTCAAAACAAAGGAGCCCCACCTGATCGGACTCAAAGACACAACAACTATCATGAAGGAATACAAACCATGCTGTTTTCATCCACACACCCTAAAGAAGAGCTCGGGGATATATGGACTACGCAACACGACATCAATCTATCAACACTTTACCCAAGGCAAGATGGACTCAGCAAGAAAAATACTCCTGGGGGAGCACAAGAAGGAATGATCATGACCGTGACCCCACAAGACTATGTGGTACACTGGCTGGGTTCTTTCACCTCAAGCAAAGCCCAGACTAGCACGTACATTGAAGAACTACCTTATCAAGAAGGAAAAGAACTCGGATCTAGCTCAGAAACTACAGACAGCTCAACCAAACAAAGGATGAAGCACTGCACAAGGAGAGCGTGGAAGAGGTACACTGTATACATGGTGGAGCAATTAGAACAACCTTTGGAACCACCATAGATATTAGATATAAAATCTTTAGATGAATCAGAAGGCAACATCTCGCCGGATGAGAAAAGCGACAGCAACGAAAATGATGAGCAAAGGCTAGCAAGACTAAAGAAGAATAAATTGAAGGCTGGGAGAAGGAACAGGGCTAAACAAAGGAAGCAAATCTGGAATAAGTACAAGGCGGAACTAACGGAATACAACAGAAAGAAGGCAGAAAAAAAAGCTGTAAAGAGTACAAAAAGGGAAAGAATTGAAGAATTAACAAAGGAGTTGTACACCCTCATGAACAATGGAAGAACAAAGAAAGATCAGAAGAAAGAAGTTGGGGGATCAGAAGAACAACCCGACGAAGAAGTTCCACAAGAGCCACAAGGAGAGCAACCACCCAAAAAATCAAACTTTCAAAGGCTAGGACAGACAGAAAGTGCCAATGCTAATGGAAGGCAGGAACATTACTCAAAGCAACAAGAAAGAGGCAAACCAAAATTAAGCCAACGCTACCAAGAAATATCAAGAAGATTTGACAAAGAAGATGACTACGGAGAATCTAAGCTTAAAGAAGATAGGTCTTATTACAGAAGGGCAAGATCGCCAGACTACGGAAGAACGGAACCATACGACAGATTCCCTTGTTTCATAGGAAGACTACAAACATTGAAACTGCCACACAAATTTAAAGCAGCAAATCATTCCAAGTACGATGGCAAAGTAGAACCAAGACAATGGCTAAGAGTTTATTCCCAATCTATTGGGTTAGCCGGAGGAGATGACAACATCAAGGCTTTATTTTTTCCAATGGCCCTCGAAGCAATGCCACTACAATGGTTTAACAAATTGAGGCCAAGATCAATCAGATATTGGGAAGACTTGCAAGAAGCTTTCTGCAACAACTTTGTAGGCATTATTACCCATCCAATGACCGCAACCGAGTTGAAAGGAGTAAGGCAAAGGAGGGGAGAAAGTCTAAGGGAATACTATAGAAGATTCAAAGAATTCAGGGCTCAAGTCCATGACATTACCGATAGAGAAGTGATAGAAGCCTTTGCGGAAGGAATCTCAGCAAACTGGCAATACAAAGACTATTTCAATAAGAACCCAAGAACAAATGAAGATTTCAAGAGGGTTGTTAAAAAGCTGATTTCATCAGAAGAAAGAACCTAGCATCAGTTTGCTAGGGACAACCCAGAAAATAGAAGACCTGATTACATACAGCAAGATAAAAGGCCGAGGCAGGACAACATGGTGGCAACCACAGACAACAAGAGAAGATACAATGACAACAGCAACGGTGGCAATTACAATGGCAACTACAACAATAACAACAATAGTAACAACAGTGGGTACAACAGTAATAGCAACTATCGGAGCAACAACTGCCGAGGAAGAGCACCAGAAAACATAGAGAACATGCCATGTCACATACACCTAGGAACCAGACACAAGTTAGTTGGATGCAGCACTTTTTAGCGGCAATTCATGAAGAGAGAAACAGGAATCAAAACAACTCGGAGCAAAAACAAGAAGAATCCAAGAAGGAGGAAAAGAAAGCTAAAGGAGATTATCAAGAACCCAAATGCCAATTAGCAGTTATATTTTTAGGTGTTCCTAACACACGAAGCAAAAGGCAAGAAAAACTAGCTCATAGAGCCATCATGGCAGCTGAACCAGCCACCCCAAGATATCTAGATTGGTCAGAGTACCCCATCCACTTCACAAGAGAAGACCAATGGACCAGTGCAGCAAACGTAGGATGCTATCCGCTAGTACTGGGTCCAACTATCGCAGGAGTGGCAGTAACTAAAGTACTCATCGACGAAGGAGCCGAGCTCAACATAATTTTTGCAGATACTCTTAGAAGGATGAATCTGGATTGTGAAGGACTAATGACACCAACAAGCACACCATTCTATGGAATAGTACCTGGTAGAGCAACTATGCCACTCGGACAGATAACCCTACCAGTCACCTTTGGCACATCAGACAAATATCGGACGGAATTCATCAAATTTGAAGTTGCAGACTTTGAATCATGCTACCACGCAATACTTGGGAGACCAGCTTTAACAAAATACATGGCAGTGCTACACTATCCATACCTACTACTCAAGATGCCAACAACAAAGGGCGTATTATCATTGAAAGGAGATCTAAAGAAAGCACATGATTGCAACGTACAAGCAGTACAGATATCTAAAAGATTACAAGACATAAAGGAAGGAAAGGAGATTGCAATACTAGCCAACGAAATGAACCCGGATGAGATTCAAATACTGGATAAGAAGCCAAGCAACTTTGCACCACTAAAAGAAGCCGCTACCAAGACTATTGACTTGTTGACTGGTGACCCGGAGAAGACGGCAATCATCAGTACAAATCTCAATCCCAAATAGGAACTCACGCTCACCAACTTTCTTCGGGACAACAAAGATATCTTCTCTTGGAAGCCGGCCGACATGCCAGGGGTCCCAAGAAAGTTGGCTGAGCACATAATTGATGTGAACAAAGAGTCCAAACCCGTTAAGTAGAAGCTACAAAGATTCACTCCAGACATAAAAGCACCAATCAAAAAAGAGATCACCAAGCTCATGGCAGCGGGATTTATTAGAGAAATAATCAACCCGGATTGGCTTGCCAACCCAGTACTAGTTGAGAAGAAGAATTTAAAAGAATGGCGCATGTGCATTGACTACACAGACCTCAACAAACTTTGCTCAAAAGATCCATATGTTCCACCAAGGATTGATCAAATCATCGACTCAACAGCAGGATCAGCTCTATTATCCTTTCTGGATTGCTATTCAAGCTATCATCAAATATCTCTAAGAGAAGAAGACCAAAGCAAGACATCGTTCATTACACCATTTGGGGCATATTGCTACAAATCAATGCCTTTTGGGCTAAAGAATGCAGGAGCAACATATCAAAGAGCAATTCAAACTTGTTTGGGGAATCAAGTCAGAAGGAATGTAGAAGCATACATTGACGATGTGGTAATCAAGACAAAAGAACCCAGATCATTGATAGAAGACCTTGAGGAGACTTTCAAGAATCTAAAAGCATGACAGTGGAAGCTAAACCCCACAAAGTGTGTTTTTGGGGTCCCATCAGGATAACTACTCGGATTTCTAGTCAGCAACCAAGGAATTGAAGCAAGTACAAAGCAGGTTAAAGCCATCATGGATATGAAACCTCCAAAGAAAATTAAAGACATACAGAAGCTTATAGGATGCATGGCAGCACTCAATAGATTCATCTCCCGACTAGGAGAAAAAGAGCTACCTTTTTTAGATTATTGAAAAAGGTAGGAAATTTTGAATGGACAGAAGAGGCAGAAGAAGCATTCTAAAAGTTAAAAGAATACCTGGCATCATCACCAGTAATGACACCACCAAAAGGCAAAGAGGACATGATGCTATACATTACAGCAACCAAGAGCGTTGTCAGCACAATAATTGTGGTTGAGAGAGAAGAACCTGGACATGCTTACAAAGTGCAGAGACCAGACTATTACATAAGCGAAGTACTAACAGAATCAAAAGTGAGATACCCACACGTGCAAAAACTACTTTATGCAGTGTTGATATCATCAAGAAAGCTGAGACATTATTTCCATGAACACAAGATTACAGTGGTAATCAATTTTCCACTTCAAGACATTCTACGCAATAAAGATGCAACAGGTCGGATATCAAAATGGGTAGTAGAACTCGGTGCTCTCAACCTAGACTTCAAACCAAGAACAGCAATCAAATCTCAAGAACTATCCGACTTCATTGCTGAATGGACAGAAATAAGTCAAAAAGAGCCTGAACCAATACTTGATCATTGGAAAATGTATTTTGATGGATCCCTAAAGTTAGGAGGAGTCGGAGCAAGAGTGCTATTCATATCACCAGAAGGAAGACAGTTAAAGTATGTGCTACAAATACTTTAGCAAGCAACTAACAATGAAGCAGAATATGAAGCATTAATACATGGTCTAAGAGATGCAAGCTCACTTGGGATCAAAAGGCTACTTGTCTACGGTGATTCAGCTATAGTAATCAATCAAGTCAACAAGGATTGGGATTATACAAAAGACAATATGGATGCATACTATGCAGAAGTCAGAAAATTGGAGAAAAATTTCCAAGGGCTCAAAAACCATCATGTACTAAGGGATTCCAACGTTGCAGCAGATGTGCTAACCAAACTAGGATTAGATAGAGCAAAAGTAGCACCTGGTATATTTATAGAAGAACTCACAGCCACATCTATCAAACAACCTAGGAACATAGAAAAGGAGAAGGAGACAATAGATCCAATGGAAATAGATCAAGCAGAAGAACTAGACCAATCAACAGATCATGGTCATACAAAATGATTGGAGACAAACATACATTGATTTTACCAAAGAGAAGAAACTACCCGAAGACAAAGCAGAAGCAACCCGGGTTATACGAAGAAGCAAAAACTATGTTCTAGTGGGAGACAAACTATACAAAAGAGCAGCATCATCTGGAGTACTACTTAAATGTGTTCCAACAGATAAAGGAAAGGAAATCTTGGACGAAATCCATTCAGGATGTTGTGGAAATCATGCAGCCTCTAGGACACTGGTCGACAAAGCATTCAGAACCGGGTTCTATTGGCCAACAACACTCAAAGATGTAGAAGAGCTCGTCAGAACATGCAAGAATTGCTAAATGTTTGCTAGGCAATCACATGTGCTGGCTCACAACTTAATATGCATACCACCGACCTGGCCATTCTCATGCTAGGGGCTGGATCAAGTCGGACCACTCAAAAAAGTAAAAGGAGGCTTCGAATACATATTTGTGGCAATCGACAAATTTACAAAATGGATTGAATACAAACCTCTGGTCAAGTATAGTGCAGAAAAACAGTGGAATTCATACAAGACATCATGCATAGGTTTGGCATGCCCAACAGAATAATCACATATCTTGGTTCACCATTGACAGCAAGAGAATTCCAATACTGGGCAAAAGATTGTGGGATAAAAATCGACTTTGCATCAGTAGCACACCCATAGGCCAATGGACAAGTTGAAAGAGCAAATGGACTCATATTACAAGGCTTAAAACCAAGATTATATGAAGATTTGAAAGATTATGGTGGAAAATGGATCGAGGAATTACCAAAAGTAGTATGGGGTCTAAGAACCTAGATCAGTAAAGCCACCAGATACTCACCGTTCTTTCTAGTCTATGGATCAGAGGCAATACTACTAGCCGACTTGATATGGCTATCTCCAAGAATAGAACAATATGAAGAAGGCGAAGTAGAAGAAACAAGGCGGTTAGAAATTGATTCAATAGAAGAAATAAGAGATAGTGCAATAATCCAAAATGCAAGATATCAGCAAGGACTACGAAGATATTATGACAAAAGTACTCAGCCCCGATCACTAAAGCCAGGGGACTCAGTATTATGACTAATCCAGAAGAAAGATGGACGGCACAAACTACTCAGTCCATGGGAAGGACCCTTCATCGTGAAAAATGCAACAGGACCCGGCACATATGAGTTGATGACTCTAGATGAAATACCAGTGAAGAATACTTGGCATATCAGCCAACTCAAAAGATTCTACAATTAGTACAACATACTGTACTCAAGCTTCAAGAGAAATAAAGCAGAAATTCTTCAAGAAAAACGACTTCAGATCTAAGCCCTGTCCAATAGGACAGAACCAACCCGTAATTAGGTTGGGGAAAAAGGGGCTTCCCTATTAACAGCCAACCTAGAAATGGTTGCACTACACGGGCAATTTTTGTCACTCAACCATATGGAGATGGTTTGACTGACAGCCCTATCCAACGGACTGAACCAACCCGTAATTAGGTTGGGGAAAAAGGGGCAGCCTTGCAACAGCTCAACCCAAAAACGGTTGTTGCTAAACAGGTGCAATCGCTTACCCCAAGAGCTAGTACGATTGCTTACTTACCCTGTAAACAGCCAACCCAGAAACAGTTGTGCTATATGGGTCCGATTGCTTACCCCAAGAGCTGGTACGATCATTTATTACGCCCAACAAGCGGCGCTATCTACAAAAACAACTCGGTCGCTTACCCCAAGAGCGGTACGATCGACTACCTCGCCCAACAAAGCAGGCATCTACAAATATACAACTCGGTCGCCTACCCCAAGAGTAGTACGATCGACTACTTTGCCCCAAGAGTGGCACAATCAACAGACACAACATGGTCACCTACCCCAAGAGCTGTACGATCGACTACTTCGCCCAAAGAGCGGCGCAATCAAGAAAACAACCCGGTCGCCTACCCCAAGAGCAGCATGATTGAATACTTCACCCCAAGAGTGGCACAATCAACAGATACAACTCGGTCGCCTACCCCAAGAGCGGTACGATCGACTACTTCACCCCAAGAGCGGCACAACCAAGATTTCAACACGGTCGCCTACCCCAAGAGCGGTACGATCGACTACTTCGCCCCAAGAGCGGCGCAATCAAGAAAACAACCCGGTCGCCTACCCTAAGAGCGGTACGATCGACAACTTCGCCTAAGGAGTGGCACAAGCACTACAACAACCCGGTCACCTACCCTAAGAGCGGTACGATCGACTACTTCACCCAAGGAGCGGCACAAACACTACAACAACCCGGTCACCTACCCCAAGAGCGGTACGATCGACTACTTCGCCCAAGGAGCGGCACAAGCACTACAACAACCCGGTCACCTACCCCAAGAGCGGTATGATTGACTACTTCGCCCAAGGAGCGGCACAAGCACTACAACAACCCGGTCGCCTACCCCAAGAGTGGTACGATCGACTACTTCGCCCAAGGAGCGGCACAAGCACTACAACAACCCGGTCACCTACCCCAAGAGCGGTACGATCAACTACTTCGCCCAAGGAGCGGCATAAGCACTACAACAACCCGGTCACCTACCCCAAGAGCGGTATGACCGACTACTTCACCCAAGGAGCGGCACAAGCACAAAAACAACTCGGTCGCCTACCCTAAGAGCAGTATGATCGACTACCTTGCCCAACAAGAAGGCATCTACAAATATACAACTCGGTCGCCTACACCAAGAGTGGTATGATCGACAACTTCACCCAACAAGTGGCACAATCAATAAAGAAAACTCGGTCGCCTACCCTAAGAGCGGTACAATCGACTACTTCACTCCAAGAGCGGTACAATCACTCCAACAACTCGGTTGCCTACCCCAAGAGCGGTACAATTGACTACTCCACACAAAGAACAAGCGCAATAAACTCTACAACTCTGTCAAGCGATTACTACACCCCAAGAGCGGAACAATCAGCAAAAAACAACTCGGCCATTTACTCCAAGAGCAGTATGGTCGACCACTTCGCCCCAGAAGCAGGCACAAGTAACAAGTACAACTCAGGAGCTTACCCTCAGAACTACCCCGCCCCAAGAATGACGTAGATCTATAGTACAAATCGGTTGATTACCCCAAGAAAAGCAGATAGAGCAAGCATGGAAGCCACATCACAAGAACTCTTCTAACTGCCAACGCGAAAGTTATCAAGTATACAAAAGCCCGGCAACTGCTCAACCTCACACACCAGCATATCTACGAATGAGGAAAGAATTGAAGAAAGAATTTCCTACTCAAGGCGGAACCGCAACCAACAAAGAAGGAAAGCTACATCTGTACCATGAGATCAGGAAAAACATGCTCCTGAGAGCTACTTTACTCAGATAAGTCAAGAAACAACCTGGTTTGATCAAAAAAGAACCTCAATGAGGTGCGGCAAGAACCAAGACAAGCTTAGAAAGAAACTGGATTGATCAAAAAAGAACCCCAACAAGGAGAGACAGAGATCAAGTCAAGATCAGAAAGAACCCATATTAAAGAAAAACAACCCAGACAAGTTGGGAATAGTAATCAAGACCAAAAAGAACCTAGAGTGATCAGAAAACAACCCGAATGAGGTACATACAAGTTCAGAAAGAACCTAGACGAAGTGCAAACAACCTAGAAGAGGTACATCAAGAACCAGAGAAGTCTAGAAACGACCTGGATGAATAAAAACAACTCAGAAGAACATCACGGCTTAGTCAAACACTAAGCTCGGGGGCTCGGCATTCGCTTCAACTACGCCCGGGGGGGCTCGGATTTGAAGACAAAGGACCAAGAATACAAGAACTCAAGACTACAACAAATGACAACACATCAAGACCCTTCATCCGATTTCTTTTCGAAAGAAAAGAACCCAGAGAAGTCTTAGGGGCTGCGGGATACATAACCCTAGAAATTTTTGAAGACAAGAATCTAGACCCTCCAACTTTTGCAAGCAAAAGCAAGAGGCTCGGGGGCTACACTCAGTGAGTGCAATTTTTATGAAAAATTGCACCCACCGAAAAAGAACTCGGAGCAACCAAGAAGACTAAAGGGACCCTCTGGCTTCTTGTCCCAACAAGCAAGAGGCTCAGGGGCTACACTCACTGAGTGCACTTTTTTCAGCAAAAGTGCACATCAGTCAGAAGAAGAATCAAAGAAGATCATCTCAAGATTTCACTTCAAGAAGAACCCGGATCAAGTCTACAACAACTCGGCCCTTGAAGCTCAATCATGAAATGCTCGGGGGGTTGTCGATGGGGAACCCTGCGAGCCCCCCATAGACCATATAGGGAAGTGGGCCTTTGTAACAAGGCCTATAGCCCAATCGCCAAGAAGAACACGGAGCAAAGCAACGTGCAAGACCAAAACTCCAATTCGGACTATACAAGGAAAGGCGTCTGAAGCATAGCTTAGGACTCTAACCTTGTATCTGAGTAGAACACAAACAACTCCTCTTAGCACCTGGACTATAAAGGGCTGGTGAGGATATCCCTTGTAAACGACGTGACTGAACACACCCAATACTCAAAGCAATACGACGCAAACAGGCTAACGCCGAACTGGACATAAGGTTATTACTCGACCAAGTCGAGGGCCTGAACCAGTATAAATCATGAGTCTCTTTGCATAATCACCGAGTTCCACTATTCGCCAAAGCCTGAACAACTGTCTCGGGTACCCCCATGGTAGGCTATCGGTGGTAAAACATCGATAGGCATACAGTACGACGACAGGTACACTCCTTTCCTACAAAGAGCTGGCCTAGGTGTTATCTCTTTTTAGGTTCATCATGGGTTGCTAAAAGGTCCTAATATGGCTAGAGGGGGGGGGGTAAATAGCCTATTTAAAAAATCTATAAATCAACTAGAGCAATTTGATTAGTATAACAAATAGCGAAATGCAAACTTGCTCTAGCTCTACAAGGGTTGCAAGCCACTTATCCAACAATTCTAGTTGATATAATCTCTAGACACACAATTTTCTATGTCACTACTCTCTAAGAGCTCTCACACTTGCTATACTAAAGAGCTCCACTAGATGAACTTAAAACAACAAAGCAAGCTCTCAATTCTAATTACACTAAAGAGCTTGCTACAACTAGTTTGCAAGAATATAAATGAGTGAGTAGGGTGATTATACCACTGTGTAAAGGAATGAACCAATCACAAGATGAATACTAAATCAATCACTAGGAGAATACCAAGGGGCAAGAGACACTCGATTTTCTCTCGAGGTTCACGTGCTTGTCATCACGCTATGTCCCTGTTGTGTCGACCAACACTTGGTGGTTTAGCGGCTAAGTGGTGTTGCACGAACCTTGTCCACACAATTGGACACCGCAAGAACCTACCCACAAGTGAGGTAACTTAATGACATGAGCAATCCACTAGAGTTACCTTTTGGTGATCCGCCGGGGAAGGTACAAGTCCCCTCACAATCACCAGAGATGGCCACGAATAATCACCAACTCATGCCAATCCTCCTCCGCTACACCAAGCCATCTAGGTGGTGGCAACCACCAAGAAAAATAAGTGAATCCCACAGCGAAACATGAATACCAAGTGCCTCTAGATGCAATCACTCAAGCAATGCACTTGGATTCTCTCTCAATCTCACAAACATGATGAATCAATGATGGAGATGAGTGGGAGGGCTTTGGCTAAGCTCACAAGGTTGCTATATCAATGCAAATGGCCAAGAGGGTGAGCTTGGGCTGGCCATGGGGCTTAAATAGAAGCCCCAATGAAATAGAGCCATTGTACCCATTCACTGGGCACAACACGGGGTGACCGGACGCTGGACCCTAGCGTCCGGTCACGTGATGCACACCATGTGTCCCCTGCTTCAAATGATAATCACCAATCTCAATGGTCAAGTGATGACTGGACACATCAGTTAGAAAGTGACCGGACGCTAGACCTCAGCGTCCGGTCATTTCCAGTA
Source organism: Miscanthus floridulus (assembly GCF_019320115.1). Lineage (NCBI taxonomy): Eukaryota > Viridiplantae > Streptophyta > Magnoliopsida > Poales > Poaceae > Miscanthus > Miscanthus floridulus. The sequence goes on along the minus strand of NC_089595.1, from coordinate 79,568,369 downwards.
AGGTTCCAAATGATAAATTTCACGATCGGACGCGTCCTGTCATGCCCGACCGGACTCACCCAGCATCCGGTCACTCAATGTCTCCTCCGTGCGCCTCACGTTAGCGTACGTCAGCACTGACCGGATGCACCCTTCTAGCGTCCGATCACTTTTAGCGCCAGTGTCCGATCGAAGACCGAAATGCCCGCCCTCTGCTGCCACTGATTGGACGCGCCGATCCAATCAAGACCAGCGTCTGGTCACTTATAATGACCTTCATCTTTTCTGTAAAGAGCGTTAGTGGCACCGTCGGACTGTCCACACTCTATGGGCGGACACTCCACCGGTGAAGTTTCTAACCCTTGCTCAAATGTGCCAACCACCAAGTGTATCACCTTGTGCACATGTGTTAGCATATTTTCACAAATATTTTCAAGGGTGTTAGCACTCCACTAGATCCTAAATGCATATGCAATGAGTTAGAGCATCTAGTGGAACTTTGATAACCGCATTTTAATACGAGTTTCACCCCTCTTAATAGTATGGTTATCGATCCTAAATGTGATCACACTCACTAAGTGCCTCGATCACAAAAACAAAATGGCTCCTACTATTTATACCTTTGCCTTGAGCCTTTTGTTTTTCTCTTTCTTCTTTTCAAGTCCAAGGACTTGATCATCACCATGAAATCACCATCATCGTGTTATGATCCTTCATTTGCTTCATCACTTGGAGTAGTGCTACCTATCTCATAATCACTTTAATAAACTAGGTTAGCACTTAAGGTTTCATCAAATAACCAAAACCAAACTAGAGCTTTTAATTTCCCCTTTTTTGGTAATTGATGACAACCCTTACATAAAGATATGAATTGAAATTTAATTGAATCCATGTTGCTTGCCCAAGCATTTTTACCATGTGTAAAAGAATATGGACAAGTTTCATGAACTCCAAATAGTAGCTATTGCTCCCCCTACATATGTGCTAAGAGTTTGGATTGTAGCTTGCACATATGCTTAGATAGAAAATATAGGAGACAATTTCTACCAAATGATGCTAAGGTATAAGAGATGGACCTTTGAAGCGTGATACCAGTCGGAGTGCACTAATATACCATCCTTAGCACCATTAGTAACTAGACATACACAAAAACTAGAATACCCCATGAGATCAACATTACAAGCAGGAGTCTAGTTTTCATAAAATGAACATAAGTCTAGTTACTTTAGCCTATGCATGCTAGTTCTTTATTTCAACATTCAAACCTACAACTAGCATAGACCACACAAGCATGGATAATGAAATTAAGAACTTGTACCATGCAAGCAAATATATTAAATGCACATTCAAATGCAACATGCAAGTTTATAAGCTTGTTCCCCCTACTTGTGTGCAATTTTGATTGATCCCCTTATAATGTCATTTCATTTGTTTGCTCTCCCTATGTTGCTATCTTTGTGAATCTTTCTCCCCCTTTGTCAACAATTAGCACAAAAAGAGGGCTCAAATTTTAGATAGGTTAGGGTGAAACCATGTGAAGTGAGGATCATTCTCCCAATTTGGTTCAATCTAGATTACTTGCAAAAGATCTTTAGCTCGGTTTGATCCAAGGACAAGCTTCTTCATACCTCCAAATAAGGGTTATCTTGTACCATGTTGAGTTAAACACTTATAGCTTATTTTATAGATCAAACACTAGGTTTACAAGCCCACAAACATATCATATGCTACCACTAGATTATTTCAAACATACAAGCAATAGTGATACCATACAAGCATAAAATTCATTTGATTTTCATGAATGAGCCTATTCAAATGAGAAATATGTCTAGATGCACTAAACAGGTTCTTAGCAAGGATGTATGCCATGCCAATCAACTTTTACCTTGGATTGTTCGAAGGAGAGGCATGTCATATAATTGGGGGTGCATCAACACATATTGGAGAAGTCAAGTATATTCAATTCATTCCTTAGCTTGTAAAACCTCTTCTCATCAAGTGGCTTGGTGAAGATATCGGCAAGTTGATCTTCGATGCTCACACTCTCAATGCAAATGTCCCCTTTTTGTTGGTGATCTCTTATGAAATGATGGCGGACATCAATGTGCTTTGTTCTTGAATGTTGGACCAGGTTGTTGGTAAGCTTTACGACACTCTCATTGTCACATAGCAATGGTACTTGCTTGAATTTAATTCCAAAGTCACTCAAAGTAGCCTTCATCCAAAGTAATTGAGCACAACAACTACTGGCCAAAATATACTCTGCTTTGGCGGTTGAAAGTGCCACACTATTTTGCTTCTTTGATGATCAAGACACAAGTGATCTTCCCAATAGTTGACATGTGCTTGATGTGCTCTTTCTCTCAACTTTGCATCCCGCATAATCGGAGTCTGAATATCCAATCAACTCAAATCTTACTCCTTTGGGATACCACAATCCAACATTTTTTGTATGCTTCAAGTACTTCAATATTCTCTTAGTTGCCTTCAAATGACTCTCTCTTGATGAGGCTTAAAATCTAGCACACATGCATACACTAAACATCACATCCGGCCTTGATGCGGTCACATAGAGTAGACTTCCAATCATAGACCAATACATCTTTTGATCCATCATGTTGCCACTAGCATCACTATCCAAGCTTCCATTTGTCCCCATTGGTGTACTAATAATTTTACTATCATTCATTTTAAACTTCTTAAGCATGTCCTTGATATACTTGCCTTGACTCACAAATGTGTCATTCTTCATTTGCTTGATTTGAAGACCAAGGAAGTAACTAAGCTCTCCAATCATGGACATCTCAAACTCACTTGCCATCATATTGCCAAACTTCTCACAAAAATCTTGATTTGTTGACCCAAATGTGATATCATCAACATAGATTTATAATACAAATAAGTCATTTCCAAGCTTCTTGGTGAAGAGAGTGGTGTCAACCTTTCCCATCTTGGATCTCTTAGAGAGTAGAAAATCCCTCAATCTCTCATACCATGCTCTAGGTGCTTGTTTCAATCCATATAAAGCTTTTCTCAACTTGTAAACATGGTTGAGTTTCTTTTCATCTTCAAAACCAGGAGGTTGCTCAACATACACAAGCTCATTGATGTACCTGTTGAGAAATGCACTCTTTACATCCATTTGGTACAACTTAATGTTGTGGGCATAAGCATAGGCCAACAAGATCCTAATTGCTTCCAATCTTGCAACCGGGGCATATATTTCTCCAAAGTCAAGACCTTCAACTTGAGTATAACCTTGAGCTACTAATCTTGCTTTGTTCTTTATTACTATCCCATCTTGATCTTGCTTATTCCAAAAGACCCACTTGGTTCTAATTATATTATGGTCCTTAGGCCTCTCAACTAACTCCCAAACTTGGTTTCTTTTGAAGTTGTTTAGCTCTTTATGCATAGCATTGACCCAATCAACATCCTTCAAAGCTTCATCTATCTTCTTAGGTTCAATGGATGACACAAATGAGAAATACTCACAAAATAAAGCCAATCTTGATCTAGTTTGCACACCTCTTGAAATATCACCAATGATAGAGTCCAATGAATGATCTCTTATAACATTGGTTGGTTGAAGCACTTGCACTTGATTGCTTGTATTTGATTGATCACTTGGTTGAGATGATGAACTAGCCACTTGTTGATCTTGCACTTTGTCATGACTAGTACTTGCTTGAACTTGATCATGAGAACCACTAGTTTACACATTTGAGTTAGAGAGCACTTGATTCTTGTCATCTTCAACATCAATCACTTCTCTAGGCCTTATATCACCAATGTCCATGTTCTTCATTGCATTGACCAATTGAGTGCTTCTTACATCATATAGATTCTCATCTTCCTCTTGGGAACCATTAGTTTCATCAAATTCCACATCATAAACCTCCTCAAGAGTACCACTAGCCAAATTCCAAACTCTATGTGCCTTGCTAGTAGTGGAGTAACCAAGCATGAAACCTTCATCACATTTCTTTTCAAACTTGCTCAATCTAGTGCCTTTCTTCAATATGTAGCATTTGCAACCAAAAATCCGAAAGTATGCTATGTTGGGCTTTCTTCCATTCAATAGCTCATAAGGTGTCTTTTCCATCATACGGTGACAATAGAGTCGGTTGCTATAATAGCAAGCCATGTTGATTGCTTTAGCCCAAAATGAATGACTCACATTGTACTCACTCAACATTGATCTTGCCATATCAATCAAAGTTCTATTCTTTCTTTCAACTAGGCCATTTGATTGTAGAGTGTACTTGGCCAAGAATTGATGTCTAATTCCAAATTCATCACACAACTCATTAATTCTAGTGTTATTAAATTCACTACCATTGTCATTTCTAACTTTCTTGATAGTAGTTTCAAACTCGTTGTGAATATCTTTGACAAATGATTTGAATGTTGCAAACACATCACTCTTGTCCACTAGAAAGAATACCCATGTGTATCTAGTGAAATCATCCACAATCATAAATCTATATTTGTTTCCACCAATGCTAGTGTATGTGGTTGGTCCAAACAAGTCCATGTGCATCAACTCAAATACCTTAGATGTGCTCATCATGCTCTTCTTAGGATGTGTGTTACCAACTTGCTTTCTGGCATGACATGCACTACATAGCTTATCCTTTTCAAATTTGACATCTTTCAAGCCTCTAACTAAATCATGCTTGATCAACTTGTTTAATTGTTTCATTCCAACATGACCAAGCCTTCTATGCCATAACCAACACATGCTAGACTTAGTGATTAAACATGTTGACAATTGAACTTCTCTAGCATTGAAATCAACCAAGTATAGATTCTCATATCTAAATCCTTTGAATATCAAGTTAGAGCCATCTACACTTATGATCTCTACATCATCTACACCAAATATGCACTTGAAACCAAGATCACACAATTGAGCTACCAATAATAGATTGAAGTTCAAGCTCTCTACTAGTAGCACATTGGAAATGCTCAAGTCATTGGATGTTGCAATCTTACCAAGACCTTTGACTTTGCCTTTGCCATTGTCACCAAATGTGATACTATCAATCCCATTGCTCTTGTTTTCATTGATTGATTTGAATATTCTTGGATCACCGGTCATGTGTTGTGTGCACCCACTATCAAGTACCCAATGCCTTCCTTCGGTTTTATAATTGACCTACAAAAGAAGATCAATTCCTTTTAGGTACCTAAACTTGCTTGGGTCCTTGAAGGTTAGTTACCAATGTTTTTAATACCCAAATGACCTTCTTCTTTGGGCCCACAATTGGTGTACCAATGAACTTAGCCTCCACACCATTTGCACCCTTAATAAGCATGTAACAAGAATCAAATTTAATTGAGGATACATTAGATTGCTTGTTCTTGTTAGTCTTGCAATATTGCTCTATATGCCCAACTTGCTTGCATCTATTACAAAACCGACCATTGCCCTTCACAAAGCTAACTTTGGGAGTGACAAAGGCTACCTTGCCTTTCTTGGGGGTATAGCCTAATCCCTCTTTGTTGATAGAAAACATTTGGCTACCTAAGCACTTTAGCAAGTGGGCATCTCCACCATAGGCATTGTCTAAGGCACGAGTGAGCTCATTCACCTCCTTCTTGATGGTCTCATTTTCCACCATTAGTGAGGCGTCACAAGTGAAACCATCACTCAAAAGTGAAGTAGAAGTAGTAGGGTCACAAGAAGTATTAGTGGGAGCAACTACAATGGGCTTATGAAAAGATTCATCAATAAGATCACATGTTAGTCCCACATCACAAGACACGATCACTTGCTCCTTCTTGGCCTCCTCCTTCTTGACTTGCTTGATGAGAGAGAAGTGAGCTTTTTCAAGCTTAGAGTGAGCTTTGCCAAGCTTCTTATGGGCTTCCATTAGCCTCTCATGAGTGGCATTGAGCTCATCAAGAGATTGCTCAAGAAATTTAACTTTCTTGTTCAATTCCTTGCACTCCTTTCTCTTCATCTCAAAGCAAGTATGCACTTACTCACATATGTCCATAAGCTCCTCCTTGGAATACTTCTCATCATCATCATCACTCCTACAAGCATCACTTTCACATTGATCATCATCACTCACATCATATTTTACCTTGGTAGGCTTTGCCATGAGGCATGTTGATGGAGTGTTGAAAATGGAGGGCTTGTTGTTGATGGCGATGCTTGCTAGTGCTTTCTTGATAGATTTCTTGCCATCATTACTAGAGTCATCACTATCCGAAGAACCATCACTATCCCAAAGTGACTATATAGCCTCCACCCTTCTTCTTCTTTTGGAAGGTCATCTTTCTCTCTTTCTTCTCCTTCTCATTGTTGTGCTTCTTCTTCTTCTTATCCTCATCATTGTCACTATTATAGGGACAATCCGCTACAACATGATCGGGGTTCTTGCAATTGTAGCATCTTCTCACATATTCTTTGCTTTTGTTGTGATCTCTTCTCTTTCTTGCACCATAGCCCTTCTTCTTCATGAATTTGTCCATCTTGCACACAAATAGAGCCATGGCTTCATCATCAATGTCACTAAGATCCTCATCATCACTTGATTCTTTCTTGGACTTGCCCTTGTTCTTGGATGATGAGCTAGCCTTGAATGCTACACTCTTCTTCTTCTTGTCTTCATCTTCCTTCTTGTCATCCTTGTCAACCCCCTCCCTTTCCACACGGTATATCTCTTGTGTCATGACATCACCTAGTACTTGGTTAGGGGTAATTTCCTTCAATCCCCCTCTTATGATAAGCAATCTCAATATCTCAAATCTTGGAGGTAGACACATTAAGAACCGATGAGAGACATCATCATCCTTGATCTTCTCTCCCAATGACTTTAAATCATTGACAATCACTTGCAATCGATAGAACATCTCTGGAATGCTCTCATCATCCTTCATCTTGAAGCTTGTCAACTTATCCTTGAGGATGTACAACTTGGCACTCTTCACCGCTGGTGTACCCTCATATGTTTCCTCCAATCTCCTCCAAACCTCATTAGCTCTTTCACAATCCTTGATTTGCTCAAACAACTGCCAGTGTGCCCTCATATGTTTCCTCCAATCTCCTCCAAACCTCATTAGCTCTTTCACAATCCTTGATTTGCTCAAACACATTGGAATCAATGGCATTGTATGTAGTGTTGAGAACCATTGTATTGCATTGCTTGTTGGTCTTGTCTAGGTTGGTGGGATTGTTGGGATCAATGATAACATAGTCATTCTCAGTCACATCCCATACTTGATTATTGATTGAACCAAGATATATCCTCATCTTTCTATTCCAATAATCATAGCATGTGCCATCAAAGAATGATGGTTTGCCCCCCCCCCCCACATGGTTGAACGCAACTTGAGCCATAATTTGACACCGAGGTTGTTAAGCCTTCAATCAAACGGTGACCACGACTCTGATACCACTTGAAAAGTCCTAATATGGCTAGAGGGGGGGTGAATAGCCTATTTAAAAATCTACAAATCAACTAGAGCAATTTGATTAGTATAACAAATAGCGAAATACAAACTTGCTCTAGCTCTACAAGGGTTGCAAGCCACTTATCCAACAATTCTAGTTGATATGATCTCTAGATACACAATTTTCTATGTCACTACTCACTAAAAGCTCTCACACTTGCTACACTAAAGAGCTCCACTAGATGAACTTAAAACAACAAAGCAAGCTCTTAATTCTAATTACACTAAAGAGCTTGCTACAACTAGTTTGCAAGAATATAAATGAGTGAGTAGGGTGATTATATCATAATGTAGAGGAATGAACCAATCACAAGATGAATACTAAATTAATCACTGAGAGAATACCAAGAGGCAAGAGACAACCGATTTTCTCCCGAGGCTCACGTGCTTGCCAACACGCTACGTCACTGTTGTGTCGACCAACACTTGGTGGTTCGACGGCTAAGAGGTGTTGCACGAACCTCGTCTACACAATTGGACACCGTAAGAACCTACCCACAAGTGAGGTAACTCAATGACACAAGCAATCCACTAGAGTTACCTTTCGGCGCTCCGCCGGGAAGGTACAAGTCCCCTCACAATCACCGGAAATGGCCATGAACAATCACCAACTCATGTCAATTCTCCTCCGCTGCACCAAGCCGTCTAGGTGGTGGCAACCACCAAGAGAAATAAGTGAATCCCACAGCGAAACACGAAAACCAAGTGCCTCTAGATGCAATCACTCAAGCAATGCACTTGGATTCTCTCTCAATCTCACAAAGATGATGAATCAGTGATGAAGATGAGTGGGAGGGCTTTGGCTAAGCTCACAAGGTTGCTATGTCAATGCAAATGGCCAAGAGGGTGAGCTTGAGCTGGCCATGGGGCTTAAATAGAAGCCCCATGAAATAGAGCCGTTGTACCCATTCACTGGGCACAACACGGGGTGACTGGATGCTCCAGTCAGATCGACCGAATGCTAGACCCCAGCGTCCAGTCACGTGATGCACGCCAAGTGTCCCCTGCTTTAAATGCTGATCGCCCAATCTCAACGGTCAAGTGATGACCGGACGCATCAGTTAGAAAGTGACCGGACACTGGACCTATGTGTCCGGTCGTTTCCAGTAAGGTTCCAAACGATAAATTTCACGACCGGACGCGTCCGGTCATGTCCGACCGGACTTACCCAGCGTCCGGTCACTCAATGTCTCCTCTGTGCGCCCCACATCAGCACTGACCAGACGCACCCTTCCAACGTCTGGTCACTTTTAGCGCCAGCGTCCGGTCGAAGACCGAAACGCCCGCCCTCTGCTGCCACTGACCAGACGCGCTGGTCCAACCGAGACTAGCGTCCAGTCACTTATAGTAACCTTCGTCTTTTCTGTAAGGAGTGCCGGTGGCACCGTCAGACTGTCCACACTCTATGGGCGGACACTCCGCCGGTGAAGTTTCTAACCATTGCTCAAATGTGCCAACCACCAAGTGTATCACCTTGTGCACATGTGTTAGCATATTTTTACAAATGTTTTCAAGGGTGTTAGCACTCCACTAGATCCTAAATGCATATGCAATGAGTTAGAGCATCTAGTGGCACTTTGATAACCGCATTTTAATACGAGTTTCACCCCTCTTAATAGTACGGCTATCGATCCTAAATGTGATCACACTCACTAAGTGTCTCGATCACTAAAACAAAATGGCTTCTACTATTTATACCTTGGCCTTGAGTCTTTTGTTTTTCTCTTTCTTCTTTTCAAGTCCAAGCACTTGATCATCACCATGAAATCACCATCATCATGTTATGATCTTTCATTTGCTTCATCACTTGGAGTAGTGCTACCTATCTCATAATCACTTTGATGAACTAGGTTAGCACTTAAGGTTTCATCAAATAACCAAAACCAAACTAGAGCTTTTAGTTGCCCAAGTTCAACTCAGCGGCCATAACTACATTGGTTGACAGGTATTATCTTCAATCATTACCTCCATTCATGGCCTTTTGTTCATGTGCTTGCCTTTTTGACATGTAATCTTGCTTTGTCTAAAATGTAGGTGGTGTCCGGAGACTCACAGCTTCCACCTACCTTTTGAAGAGATGACAGTCACGCTCTAGGACTGTCAGAAGATGCTAGGCCTGAGGATTCACGGCAACACAGTCACTGGGCAGTGCAAGTCAGAAGGCTAGAGAGCATGAGTAGAGGCCTTCCTTGGGCATGAGGTTGGCGAGCAAGGGGCTCGCACTTCTAGAGTTCTAATCTCCTGGCTCCGGCAAGAGTACGCACAGTGCCCCGAGGAGGCAGATGAGGAGATAGTTGGGTACTACTATAGGACAGTTGGATCCTACACTTGGTGGATGCGTGTACCTGTTTCAGTTGTGGATGTGGGGTCATCTACCAGTTGACCGTCCTGAGGTTCTGGCTCCTCGTGAGTGGTTCCCAGGTCAGCCTCCACGTCGGCAGCCGACGTGGGCGTACCTTTGGGACTAGGTTAGGGTTCCGCACGTGAGATTATAGCGGGCGTATATTGAGTTCATGAATGAGTTAGACACGCTCACAGCGTCTAGTGTAAGTAAATTTTATTTCCCATGCTATTTTGAAATGGTTTAGTATATCATCTAACATCTTGTTTAGACATGTTGCATATGTCGTGGGAGCCATACGATGGAGAGGGGGCACTTCCTTTTCATTTGAGAAACATGTGTGGATGCGACGATGACTTCTATAGGATGAGGTGCCCTCTAATCTATTTCTATGTTGTCGAGTTCCACCTGCCAGATAGAGTTGCATGTCAATTTAGAGTGAGACAGCTTTGGCCGATGGCTCCGTTCTTGACTGGCGTTGACTTACGCAAGTAAATATTTTGCTATTTCAAATGTCTCGTGATGGTCCATTTCTATTAATATGGTAAGACTAGGAGGCAGTAAGGATTTATGGTAGATGTTAGAATGTACTATTATGGATTTTGTAGTCACTTTCCTATAACTGTTTGGGACTGTATAGATATTGTGGATTATTTGGACTATGCATGACATGTTATGTTGATTATGACGTTTGATGTGGTTGTATTGTGCTCTTTGAAAGATTAAATGTTTAGATTATATAATGATGTCTCTGTTTGTAACTATGGATGCTCCTAAAACAAGGGAAACTCTTATGTTTTTTTCCGTGAATCATTAATTATACTACACTGCTAAAAAGAAACAAATGTACTACACATATTAAATGTAAATTCATTAGAATGTGTATAGTCCAATCGTATCATACAAACACTTTGCAGATAAATCTAGGCTTTTCAGTAAAAGTGAACGAATCTAGACTTTTCAGACAATGCAAGGAAGCACAACTCCACTCCATCTCTACCATTCATCTTATGACTGTTTGATCCAAGGGATATGGTGAAGAGGCACACGGATCGCTGCCATGACACATTGAGAGGCCTCTATTTCTCCTCTCAACCTATAAATAACTCCTCACTCCCTCTCATTCACATACACAATAAGGAAAAAGAGCACTCCTCAGTATTTTCTTTCGTTGCAGTACCAATGTTTGGAGGGTCGTTCAGAGGTAGAGGAAAGGGAAAGAGTACTACCAATATGTGGGAGGGTTCTCTTGGTCCCAATTTCTTTGAGAAAGCTCTTTATGAGAGGTTCTTAGTTGAGAGCAAAAGTGATTTTACCAAAGAGACATCACTGAGAGGCTACGATGAACGGAAAGAAAAATAGTCAAAATGCATGCATGGTGAGGACTGCCTAGTGTAGATGCTCACCGAGAGAATAGATAGAGGTCGTCGTTTCTTTAAATGTCCGCGAGCATGGGTAATTGCTATTACTATCTGTTTCTTTAATATGTTTCTCTTCTATACAACTTACATGACATACTTATTACAGTCTTCCTTGGCCGAAGAAAACTATGAGTTCACTAGATGGGTCAATCATCGACCTATTTATCCGCATGCGGAGTACATCTACTACCTGCAGGACCGTATCTTCGATCTAGAAAGAGAAGTTAGCAACGGTTACAAAGACGAAGGACATGACGACAATAATAATGGTGCTGATTCACAGGAGGCACTCTGCAATGACCCATATTGCATGTGCCTTAACCAAAAGAACAAGGGGCCTCCGCCGTCACCTCCACCACCACCACCACCAACAATAGGAGGTTACTGTGGAGAAGGTGCAATACAATTTGCTATGTGGCCACACTACTATGACGATCCTATCTTATTCACATGTCACATTCATGTGTTTGTTGTTTGGTTTAATTACCTAAGGCATGTTAGTTTTAGTCGAAGTAACTCTGTACCCTAGTTCGGTACATATTCTCACATGCTATTTCATGTGTTTTGTGTGTTGAATTATATAATGCCCTACTTCATTAGGTTGTGTTTGTAGTACGTGATTATATTTCACTACGTCCACAACATTATACTGAATATTATGACCACAAATAATAAATACAACCACATAATGAAAAGTCCAATACTTTGCCACATTAATCAACACAATAATACTAGGAGTACGTGCCAATATTAGACAACATTTTTCATGAATAAATCATAAAACTATCAAGTCATGGAGACTACTGAGTGCAATAAGGCCACTTTCCCTTTCTCATGGCATCGGAATTCTCCTCCATCGTTGCTTTCGCTCAGCATACACGCTCAAGCTTCTTCTCCCTCTCCTCCCTGTACATAGCAACATGTCTTCTTTCCTCCTCTTTCCTTGTGCTCCTTTTTTGCAGCCTCCTCTCCGCGTCTCTTCTCCATCATCTCTATGTCATCTGTCTTCCACCGCAACAGTTTTTGCATCTGTTCCTTGTCTTCAGGCTTGATCTCAGTGTCGATCCACTCCTCAAAATCACAGAGCGGTGGAGAGGTCTGTAAAAAAATGCAATTGTTACAAAATAAAAAAATCATGCAATATGTCATATGACACAAACATCAATTCCTCACCATCTTGTTAATGCGGCGCTGACGAAGTGTAGGCTCAAATGCAAAATTGGAACACATATAATACCTCTACCTATACGTGACCTCGTCATTGGACTTGGCTACCTTGCAAAGATCGCCGTAAAAGCACATGGGCACTGGAACACCACTAGACAGAGGCAATGGGTCGAAGACATTTTCGGTCATTCGGCCATAACTATAATATAACCAATTTTTTTTAAGAACCGAAAGTAGTTAACATTAAACTCTAAACCTAGGGTTTCTCATTTGATGCACAACAATGAACCCATAACATAACAACATATGCTGCGGTTACCTTGGTTTGCTAGCTTTTCCACGCTTTAACATCCTACGATTGTATAATACAAATATTAAAAATTACGTGAAACCCTAAGTAATGACGATTCTTAGGTTAAAAAATTCGACTAATATATACCGAATCGATGCGAAAAAAGTAGGAGGGGAGTGATGATATCTTGCTCTCGAAGATCTACGGATCAAATCAAAACTTCCAAGGTCTAATATGTTGATTCGTGAGGTAGAGCGAAGTGGGGAGAGAAAAAACCTGAGAGGGAGGAGAAAGAAGAGAAAGAAGGCTCAGACAGAAAAGTTGAGGGCGGGGTTAAAACACCACCTCGGCGCCATAGATCCTGGCGCCAAGCTCGACGTCAAGATCTACGGATCTATGGCGCCTACGGCGCTGAGCTGCCTGTCAAGTCACCGCCACGTCTGCATCGAGTCCAAAATCTCGTTACCAGCAACGATGGCGTCGAGCTAAGAATCCAGAATTGAAAATTTTTGAAAAAAAAGTTAAAAAAAATAAAAAAATTCGGCGCGCCATACGGTAGCTAGCCTAGCTTCTCCGCCAGAGCTCACCACGTCGCAGCAACCGGAAGCCCACGCGGGCGACGAAAAGCTGCCTAGCCACCAGCAGAGAGCGAGCGACCACGCGGGGGACCGCGCAACGCAACCGAGCCACTCCCCCCCTCCCTCTCTCTTCGCCTCCGGATCTCGCATGCGCGGGGCCGCCGCCGCGCCCGACGGCGGAGGGCGAGGAGTTAGTGAGGGGCCCTGACCCTGATTGCTGGCCGGCGGCGTGATGGGGGGAGCGCAGCTGGTGGGGAGATGGGTGGAGTCGTACACGGGGATGTCGACGGACAACATCAAGGGCCTGCTGCTCGCGCTCTCCTCCAGCCTCTTCATCGGTGCCAGCTTCATCGTCAAGAAGAAGGGGCTCAAGAAGGCCGGCGCGTCCGGCGTCCGAGCAGGTGAGGGTCCTTTGGGCAGCTCTGCCTCTGCCTCTGCTTGGGACTATGCTTTTGTAGCAGGATTCGACTATGCTTCCGTTCGCTGCTGTTGCGCTGCTGGCGTGCTGGGCTTGCCGCTTAGATCTGAGATCCTTGGATCTCAGTGGCGGTGTCGGTGGGTCGGAGCGCAGTTAGGACTTGGGGTTTAAGCAGTGAGGTGGCACGGTGGTGATAGTTTTAGGTCGTGTGATGTTGGGAGCTGCTTTGTTGAAACTTGAAATGTACTTCAATCAGTAGTTGCTTACTCGGCATTTGATCCCAGAAGATCACTAGCAGTAGCAGCACAGTTGATTGCTGACACGTTGGTGGTTGGGCGATGCATTTTGGCTAATGCTGCTGAATTAGTTACTTGTAGTTCCTATTGCTTCCATGATGCTTTGACGTATTTGAAAATGTCATGCGCATATGGAAATGGCGCGAATGGGAATGTTCAAAGGAAGGCATATTATCAATCGCAAAAGATATGTGAATATCCGTTTTGTCGACTTGTGCCACTCAAGACTTGAATACTTCCATTGATGCTCAGTCAACCATGTACAATCAGCCTCTGTCAATAGCTAGTGAATTATGTAACTCTTGCATAGCCTATTTTGCTTCTACCTTGCTAGATGGGTTGCAACATTGTGTATTTCCTCATTACTTTTGCTTTCCTTTCTGATTTCCATCAGGTGTTGGTGGCTACTCATACTTGCTTGAGCCACTGTGGTGGGCAGGAATGATAACAAGTGCGTCTCTTCCTTCTGATATGAATAGGGTTCTAGCATATTAACCTTGTTCCATTATTTCGTACTAATGATATCCAGTACTCCATTTCAGTGATTGTTGGCGAAAGTCGCTAACTTTGCAGCTTATGCATTTGCTCCTGCTATCTTGGTCACTCCACTTGGTGCACTTAGCATAATTATCAGGTGAGGATTAGACTAATATGTGATCTCCAATTGGTACATCAACATCTTTTATCGCTTAGGTTTCTACAAATCTTATAATTTTAGCATGTCTCATTCAGTGCTGTTCTTGCCCATATTATGTTGCGGGAGAAACTTCATATATTTGGTATACTTGGCTGTATTCTTTGTGTGGTGGGTTCAACAACAATTGTGCTTCATGCCCCTCCAGAGCGTCAAATTGAGTCCGTGGCAGAAGTGTGGGATCTTGCTACCGAACCAGGTACTGCAGCTTTCTCCTGAATTTGGTACCTCGTGAGTCAAAACATACTGGTTTGTTAGACATTTCTCCTTGACTATCATCAGCATACTAATTTATCAGGTACTAAGGTTCAAATTGTGTCCTGCAGCATTCCTATTCTATGCAGCTGTTGTGCTTGCAGCATCTTTTGTGCTCATATTCCATTTTGTCCCTCAGTATGGTCAGACACATATCATGGTATATATTGGCATATGTTCTCTTGTCGGATCTTTATCGGTAAGCTTCTCATGACTAACAGTTATTTTCATGTGAATTCACATAGCTATTCTCGAGATGCTAGGATATAAATGCTCTCCTTATGTATTCGTCTTGGTTTGGCAGGTCATGAGTGTCAAAGCTCTTGGGATAGCCTTGAAGCTTACATTTTCAGGGATGAACCAGCTAGTCTATCCACAAACATTGGTGTTCTCATTTGTTGTAATCTCATGCATTGTAACGCAGATGAACTATCTGAACATGGTATGATCAACGCTATGCCAATGTACAGTAACCTGTAGTTGTGTCAAGAGAGAAGGTTTTTCTTAGTGGTTAGATCATATAAAAAATATTCGCTATTTGGATACCTTATGCATTTTTCTTCTGTCCTACGATTTTGTTGACTTACCAAAATTAAATTTTGCAGGCCCTTGACACATTCAACACTGCAGTTGTTTCGCCTATATATTACACCATGTTTACATCCTTGACCATCTTGGCTAGTGTAATAATGTTCAAGGTCACCGATTTCTGACCTTAAATGTGTTTGTTTACACAATTCTGCACCAAACTCTGAATTATTCATACTAAATTCATTTACTAATCCTGCATAGTCTGAAGATTTCAATCAGTACAATGTATATTAATCTTTACTTTGAATGAGTCAGCTGCTGGTTTTAATGTCAGGCATTTTCATCATTGCGCATTGATGATACAATTCAACACACTAGATTAAACTTAAGTAAATACTTAATATTTGCAAAATTGTTGTGATTTGTGACACGGAACATTTAAAATCTCAGTTTTTCCCCCATTAAACTTTCTATCCATCATGAAAAAGGAAAATCTAAAATCTGTTAAGTCGGTATACGGTATTAGTAAACAGCGAAGAGTTTAAGACTGGAGACCTGTCAGATGTATCAGCCATGGATAGTATCAGTGTCGAACACATTCTTCGAGAAAGCATAGTACTCCCTTCCGTTCCAAATTATAAGACGTTTTGGCTTTTTCTAGATTCATAGCTTTTGCTACGCACATAGATATATGTTATGTCTAGATAAATAATAAAAGATATGAATCTAGAAATGCCAAAACGTCTTATAATTTGGGACGGAGGAAGTAGGAAACATTGCTACATAAGATGAACTGTCATAGTGCACCAGTGAACCCCCCTTCACAATGCTTTGGTACTGTTTTAATATGTAATTATGTACCTGAACCGTGACTTAGGGGCTCTTGGTGGGTTTCAACTCTAGCCTACCCCAACTTGCTTGGAACTGAAAGGCTATGTTGTTGTTTGTTGTTGATTGCATGCAGGACTGGGATCGTCAAAATCCAACGCAAATTGTAACAGGAGATGTGTGGCTTTGTTACAATCCTTTCTGGGACTTTTCTTCTTCACAAGACAAAGGATATGGTGGATGGTATGTCTACATTTACATTCCTCTTGGCCTGTAAAACTACTCATGTTCATAATGTCTTATCGGTTTGCATCACAGGTCTCCCATCAAATCTACCGATTCGGCTTCCTAAACATGCGGATGAGGATGGCTATGCAGCTGAAGGAATTCCTCTCAGATCTGCTGCTGATGGTATTCCGCTCAGGTCGCCAAGGGCTACAGATTCATTTCGTTCAGTCATGACGTCATGCTGAGAGTTGCAAGTGCACTCAAATCATTTCGCTTCAAGGTTTATACTCAGCAGCCGTCATATATACATGGGAAGGGAAAAATAACCCTCCATTCACTCAGTTGGATACACAGCGTAGGTTTTAACTGTAGGATTCAAAAAGGTAACAGCTCGGCTCACCCCCCCTTGTAATTTCTGAGGCATTGGTACAGAATTTTGACGATTATATCAGTTATACTTATCCGGGTAAGATCACCAGGATGACCAAGAATCCAAGTTTTGGGTTATATGTATATCGCGGTGAGCCATATAGGTTATTATCTTGAATTGCTGTATTCATTCAACACAGTTCTCAGAATACAGGAAGAATTGAACAAGCACATCATGCCATTAACCATAAACCGTTTTTTTTATCTGAACACTTGACAATATGTGGCTGTTTCAGCCTTCATTGCTTTGCCATTAAATGACCCGTATAGTTGGACGCACATATGTGAATCCATCGCTTAACTGCCCTGTGAATTTGTGTCCAAGAGCAAAGTTCGGCATATTGTCGAATTAGTCAGTTGTGGCGTCAGGTGCCAAATTCGGCATATTGTCGAATTAGTCAGTTGTGGTGTCAGGTGTCGTATAGTCAAACAATAGAATTACCCATTTTTGTTCATTTGCGTTTTTATTTCAGTATAAATGTAAAACGAAGACAATGCCTTTTACCTTCCGTCGCCGGTCACCTATAGCTACAACATTCAGGTTTCAGGCTGTTTTTTCCATATAAAATAGAAGTAGAGTTGTCCAAAACGCAAGGTCACCACCATCCAAAACGATAGCGATGTCTCACTTTCATATTCAGTTGGCGACTGGAGCCAGATTGGTCAGCCAAGTCTTCATTCAACCTCTTTGGTCCAAAGCTGTACAAGTTTTTTTTTATGATGCACATGCACCTCGATAAATACCCAATAAATTAATATTCAAAGAGAGAAAAAAGAAGTCAATATTGTTTTTTAAAATGAAAATATTCTATCGATGTTTTTTTTTTAAAAAAACAATGCTGTATAAGGATCTGTTCTAGTAGCTCACTAATCTTCCACAATTCAGCTAGTACAGAGCCGAGTGCCAGGGTGAAGCGTTCTTGCAACAAGCTGATCGAACCATGGAGCTCTCTTCCCTGCTTCTCCTCCTCCCTTTCCTCCTGGTTTCTTCTTCCTCACTAAGGTCTGGGCCGCCGGCCGGAACGCACCTCGCCTCCCTCCATCTCCCCCGGGATTGCCTTCTGATCGGGAACCTGCACCAGGTGGGTGCTCTCCCCCACCGCTCCCTGCGCGCGCTCGCCACGACGCACGGCGCGCCCGACCTGATGCGGCTCCGCCTGGGCCAGGTACCCGCGGTGGTGGCCTCCTCCCCGGCCGCCGCCGCGGCGCTCATGCGCGAGCACGACGGCGCCTTCAGCACGCGGCCTTACTTCCGCACGGCCGAGATCCTGACGTACGGGTTCCAGGACCTTGTGTTCGCGCCCCACGGCGAGAGCACTGGCGGCACGTGCGCCGCCTCTGCTCCGCGCACGTGCTCAGCGCCGTGCGGTCGCACAGCTTCAACGGCATGCGGGAGCGGGAGGTCGCCGCGCTGGTGCGGACCATCCGGGAGCGCGCGTCCTCCTCGCCCGCGGGCGTGGTGGACCTGAGCAAGGCGCTGTACGGCTTCGCGAACGGCGTGATCTGCCGGGCGGTGTCCGGGACCGGGAGGCTGTCCCGGGAGGAGGAGGGCAGGAGGAGCGAGCTGTTCCGGGCGCTGATCGAGGAGAACACGGCGCTGCTGGGCGGGTTCTGCGTCGGGGACTACTTCCCGTCGCTGGCGTGGGCGGACGCGCTGTCCGGCGCCGGCGCGAGGGCGTGGAGGAACTTCAAGCGGTGGGACGAGTTGCTGGAGAAGGTGGTCCAGGAGCACGAGGCGCGGCGCCGCCATGGTGAGGGCGGCGACGGCGAGGAGGAGGATTTCGTGGACGTGCTGCTGGCGGTGCAGGCGGAGGAGAAGCAGGACGACGGGTTCGAGCTCACCAGGGACGCCATCAAGTCTTTGCTGGCGGACATGTTCGCGGCCGGGACCGAGACGTCCTTCATCACGCTGGAGTGGGCCATGTCGGAGCTGGTGAGGAACCCTGCGGCCATGGAGCGGCTCAAGAGCGAAGTCCGCGCATCGGCGGCCGGCAGCGGCACCGTGGCCGCTGGATGCGACGACGCGCTTGGCGCGACGACGACGCCGCCGTATCTGCGGGCCGTGGTGAAGGAGGCCCTCCGTCTCCACCCGCCCGTGCCGCTGCTCCTGCCCCGCGAGTGCATGCGCGACACGACCGTGCTGGGCTTCCACGTGGCGCGGGGCACCCGCGTGTTCGTCAACGCCTGGGCCGTGGGCCGCGACCCGGCGTCGTGGAGCGCGCCCGACGAGTTCCGCCCCGAGAGGTTCTTGGATAGCGGCGAGAGCGAGGCGGTGGACTTCCGGGGCGCGCACTTCCAGTTCGTCCCGTTCGGGGCCGGGCGCCGGGTCTGCCCCGGGATGCAGTTCGGGCTGGCCACCGTGGAGCTCGCCCTGGCTAACCTGGTGGGACTGTTCGACTGGGCGCTGCCGGGCGGCGCGGCGCCGGGGGACCTCGACATGTCGGACGCGCCCGGGCTGGCCACGCCCAGGCAGGTGCCCCTCCGGCTCGTGGCCAAGCCGTGTTAGGATTGGACTATTGGACACATACTTTCGGATGATTTCGGCTGATCCACTTTCGGATGATTTCGGCTGATTTCGAATGATTTAATAGTGTTCCGTGAGAGAGAATTAGGGCGATGCTGGTACATCTATATCCACCTACGGCCCTACGGGCACTAATAGGATGTGATGCTTCATGCTTGAAACCATGACCATACTGGTGATATTGAGGAGTTTTTCGGCGATGGTGGCCTACGGGCCGGGCCGTAACGTCTCTCACCTACTCATCGTCATTGTGGTTGCCGGATAGGAGATGGCCCAGGGTCCTTTCAAAAGGGAGGAGATGGGCTAGGGTCATTTATTGCTTGTATTATTATGTTTGTTTGTGCGATGGACCAAGCCCATGGCCTAGATCAGAACAAGATAAAATGGGCTGATTGGGCCATGGAAACGGGAGGAATGAGGTATCTCTTGTTGTTTTTTAGTATTCAACCATAGCTCAGGCCGTTTCCAAATTTTTTTTTGCCTTCTACAGTAAAAGAATATGTTTGGACACATGCATGGAGTACTAAATGTAGACAAAAAAAAAAAAAAAACTAATTGCACAGTTCTCGGCGAAATCGCGAGACGAATCTTTTAAGCCTAATTAGTCCATAAAAAGCCGTAAGTGCTACAGTAACCCCACATGTGCTAATGACCGATTAATTAGTATCATTAGATTCATCTCGCAGTTTCCTGATGGGTTCTGTAATTTGTTTTTTTATTAGTATCCAAAAACCCCTCGTGACATCCTTCCGATACATCCGATGTGACACCCAAAAATTTTCACCTCCCCAACTAAACACACCCTCATTCAGGTTCCAAGGGCTTGTGATGGTTTGATTTGATACACAAAATTCATCCTGTTTTAATAGTTGGAGGGCGTCTTATACCTAGCTTCGTAGTTTGGAGATGAAAAACAAACTTCCGTATGAGTTAGGGGTTAAAAATAGATTTGACCCAAAATTTTATATAGGGTTGACAACACAGTTTTTACATCATTTGATTCATTACTAATAATATTTTAATAAAATATACATATTTCAATATAGGTGAACTCTCCTTAAAAAATCGTGTACGCCTCTCCAAGGTATAAAAGGGACATGTTTGGTTCCAGGGACGTAGCCAGCGGTGGGGCTAGGGGGGCTTCAGCCCCCCTACCCATCCTGAGCATGTGGAGTTTTCCTAAGTCATCCCTTAAAATTTTATACATACATGTATTATGTAGGAGGGGCTAAAGTTAAGAGAAGATAAAAAAACCTCTATTTTTTTGTTCAGTCCCTCCTAAATTTTTTTCTGGCTTCGTCACTGTTTGGTTCCTACCCTTGTATAGGTAGACCAATACATAGACATCGTTCTGTCATCTGTAGAAGAACCACCGCACCATTTGCCGATGAGTCACAAAAATCTGTTTTGGAGCAACAGATACTCCACACATTTTCAGTTCACAATGTAGTACGTCGATCGTACCCTGAAGCCGCTCTCTTTCAGCACATTGCAGCATATATCTACTACTAGCGCATCCAATAATGCACGCATGCCCTCCAAGTCTCCAACCCTCATCGCATGGCATCTCACAGGAGAAAACAGTGCCGGAATAGCGTGTAAACACCATCCGTCAAAAGCAAACAGGAAGCTGCAAGCAACGCATCCTGTACTGATGATGGGATAAGAAGCGGACAACGCAAACGGTTAATCGATCCCTCGCCGTCGTCCCCGATTAATTCCAACTCCGGATTATTCCCAGTTTCGTTGATTGTTACACGCACGCATAAATGCATATATCCAATGCTGTTCCAGTCCCACCTGGGCTAGGCTTCTAGCTAGCTCGCCTCTCGCTTTCCCGGCCAAAATAATGCAGGCCAGTCCATTCCATGACACCACTTTTGAGCTTTATTTCGCGGCGGTCATAATGCTTCTGCTGATGTTGAGTTGAGTCTCATCTTTGTGCTTTTGTTCGCCATGCATGTGTGTGAGCGCACATTCTCTGGCCTTGGTTTAAGGTTTCACATCAAGAGCAAGCACTGAACCAGGCAGGACAGGAGTGGCAACATCTTGATGCTTTTTCCGTACTAGCTAGCTCAGCTGGTCGCCTGGCCCACTCATCAGTGGCTCTGTAATACTAGCTGCTCCCGCTCTTAGCTTCCGCTCATACAGGTGCTGTTGAGTAATGGAATCCACTTATCCAACAATTCATGTACCTATTTTTCTTGTTGTGTGTGGTGTGATCCAGTGATCTCATTAGCTTGGTTTATCTTCTTTACCTCTTTCTTTGTCTCTTAATTTGACTCTCCAGACGTTTGTACTTCCTCTGTCTCTGAATAAATAGATTTTTAGATGTGCCTTAAGTCAAACTTTTTAATCTTTGACCGAATTTGTACGAAAAAACGCTAAGATTTATGGTCTGAAATTAGCATCATTAGATTTACCGTAGAATATATTTTCATGTCATAGATGTCGTTATTCTTTTATATCAAGTTAGTCAAACTTAAAAAAGTTTGACCGGCACGGATTTTAGGATTTGATTTATTTGGTGATGGAGGGAGCAGTTCCCTGTGTTAGTTTTCAATAAAATTCCGGGCATGCCCTCTTGTTTGCAATTGCAGTCCTTGGGGGTTGAGGCAGCCGGAGTTTAGAACTCTTGTCCCAACAGCAACCGCCAAGTGCCAACTGAACGCGATCGCAGGGAATGCCCAATCGATCGCAGCATTCCGCTCCATCGATCTCGTCCACCTCCTTCGGAATATATGCACGTCTTTTGAGCGATTGCTTGACCTGGTAACAACTTGAGCCCGCCAGGCAGGACCTGACCGTCGCAGTCCTACTCCCAGAGGCCATCCAGAACGGCATCGGCACATGTCGGACGTACAAGGATTCAAGGAACCAGGGGCAGCAGGCAACCAACACTCCAACAGCCGCGTGCGAACGAACATTCCCGCGCTCCAGCGCACGGCCACTGGCTACGCTCCAGCTCCACGGCCGCCGCTCTTTCCAGACTGGATCGGAGGCGGACATGATATTTCTGCTGTTGTTAATCCCCGGGCGACGGCGTCGGCAGAGGAGCAGAGCGGCCGGGGCCCCGGGACCAGCAATGCGCCACCGCGCCGGATCACTCTGAGAGTGAGAGCCACGCGCCAAAGAGAGTGGATTATTGTACAAGTTGGTTGTTGGCTTGTAGCCTTGTAGTGGAGGTGGAGCCGAGCCGAGAGGAGGGGAGGAACCGAGGAATCCTTGGAGATTCTTCAGGGAACCTTCCCTTTGCCGCCACCGTTGGCGCCATTATTACTTAGCAATCGAAAAAGCTCGACCGTAATGCGGCGTCCGTACTTTCCTTCCGTCGTCTAATCTAATCAGCAAAGGAGGGCAAAAAGCAGGGGCGGAGCGGAGGCGCCGTGTGATCCATCCGACCAGTCGTGGTGGACGGGGTTGTTCAGGCTCAGGCCACGTCGCGTCCCAGGCTCCCAGCCCAGGGGATCCTCCGCTGCTGACACGGCGGCACGAGGAGATCTCCGCGCCCCTTTCGCCTACCCTCCTGGAGCCTCGGCGGCTGCTGGCCCCGGCCGCCGGCCGGGTCTTTCCAGCCCGCGTGGAACGTGCTTGGCTGCTTGCTGCCGCGGAAGTGGAACATGCACTAACAGGGCCGAGGGCGAGTGCGCGGTCTATTGTCTCTTTCCCGCTGGAGGCGAATCGAAGCCCGAATCTTCTTGGAGCAAAATTTACTTTACTGAGTGAGCGACAAAAGAAGAAAGCGAGATGTATGTTACTGCCGCGAAAGGCGAAACGTTCTAGTGCCTCCGTCGTCGTCGTTCTGCCTTTCGGGGGGCTTTCTCGTCGCCTCCTCCGCGGATGTGCGTGGGCGGGCGTGTGGCCGCAACGCCGCCGCGGAACGTACCGGTGCCTCTCCGTCGTGTCGCCGTCGCGCCATTGCGCTGCCCTGCCCTGGTTGTAGGCGTGCCTCTCGACGTTATCTCGTTTGGATCACACAGGAACTGTCACTCACGACTCACGAGTCACGTCCAGTTCCGTCCGGCTCGTGCTCGCCGGGAGCCCGGGACAAACCGTGCCGTGTAGCAGAGGAGCCTAGCTTACCGGGGAGTGTAAATTCATAAGGGCCCGTTCGTTTCAAGAGGAACTGGAATCATTCCTACCCGATTTGTTTACATAATTTATATAAGTTTTGATCATTTGGATTAATTCCAGGAAAAATACTGAGTAACTGAATAAAGCCTAAAGCCTCGTTTGGTTACTATATTTTCTGGCCAGATCCATTCCTGTCCTCTCCGTTTCTTCATTATTTTCTATAGCACGGGACTGTTCCTGCCCAGCGAAGACCGGGCACGGCAAAACCGAACGGACGATTAGCTTCTTTCCGTGCCTTTTTCTTTTCTTTTTTGTTTCCGGATGCACCCTGTACTGGGATCATTTTGTATTCGGTTCACAAACTCTGGCGTTGGCGTCTAGCGTGAGCCATCCTTTTTCCTTCGCTGCACGGCACTGCAGACGATGCTCCACCTGTTTTGCTAGCTGGGACTTTATCAATTGGGAGACGCATGAACGTCCAAATATTCGGCCTGTTGGTATAGAAGTCTGTCTACTGTACTAACGTGTGTTCTATACAGTTTTAACACATTAATTTTTTAACATCATAAAATTAAAATCCAACAACATCCCCTCTTCTTCTATCTTCAGCCTCCAGCCTTCTTCTATCCCGAGACAATACAGATCACAAGAAATAATTTTTTTTTCTATATAAAGACAAATCACAGATCGCAGAGGTGCTTATGTGTTCGTTATGACATGTGGGCCCCAGACATCATAGATATAAAAAATCTATATGTTTTTTATGCTAAAACACATGTGTGTGTATAGCATTTCTGTTGTATAGAGGTATGGCGAAGTTATCTCGGTTAGATAGCGCTTCCAGACGTCCGATTTTAGATTCCTAGGACCTTGATCAATTGTTTGCTCGGGCAATACCTGAAAGGCCACACAATCTAGGTTGCTTGTACCGGGCAAGTTTGTCTGGCCAAGCAGCAATCCAAACCATTGATTTTGGGGGAAATTGTCTGAATATCCAAAGGGATGGTTGTTTGCTGGCGGACACCCCGTTTTGTGTAGTTTGCCAGAAGACACCCTGGTTCGGTGAAATTAGGCCACAAGACACCGTGTACCGGTTGCAGCCGGTTGAGGAGAGAGAAAAATTTGTTTTGGACATCCGGTGTCTTTGAGCCACACTTGGGTCTGCCCCTCTCCCTCTAACTGACGCGCGGGCCCCACCTATCATCTTGTTCTTTCTCCTCTTCTCTTCTCTTCTTCCATTGCTGAGCAGCAGCCACCGTCGTCGACCAGCCCTGGCCACACAGGCACACGGACGAGCTGGCGAGCTGCCGCAGCCGCAGCCATGCGGGCTTGCGGGCGAGGCCATGACGAGCAGAGGCCATCTCCGGTCGCAGGCTCAAAGCCACACGGGCCATGGCGTGGATGTCGTCTCCGGCTGCAGGAGCGAGCAGGGGAAGTAGACCGTCCGTGCGGGCGCACAAGCCGCGGGCGCGGAGCCACAGCGAGCGGAGGTCGTCTCCGGCCATGGTGGAGCGCGGCCATGGAGGTCAGTGAGCTCCGACCTCTGAGCATGCGTGGGAGGGAGGCGAGGTTAGCAGCAACGTACTACTCCGACTTTGCCACCACGCACAGCGCCCCCCTCCGCGCACCCGCACTGGCGGTCCAGCGCCACCAGGACGAGCTCGCACGAGCGGCGCTCCGCCCCATCGTCGAAGAGCATGTCGACGAGCACGGGCACCGCGCCGGCGTCCACCGCATTGACACGATTGCGTCCCCATGCCGCCGTGCGCACCAGCACGTGCAGCGCTGCCTTGTCGCGGGCCTAGAGACGGCCAGCCTGTCGTGGAGCAGCTCCACGGCCTCACTGAACACCTGCTATGGGAGGGACGCCAGTCTGCTGGGCGGCAGCGCGGCCATGACGCGCTCCAGGAGCAGCGCCGCGCTCACCCTAGACGTGGCGCTGGACCGCTGCAGCGTGGAGACGAGCGCCGCGTCGTGGAGCGCAGGCACTGCTCCGGAACCTGCAGCGAGGGGATGACCTCGAGCGCCTGTCCACCTTCTGACTTGGTGTTGGCGGACGCCGCGAAAACCGCGGCCAGAACGTCCACCGCTGAGCACGTAGGGCGCGAGGCTGGAGCGTAGACGTCGGATGCGCGGCGCCGGAGCAGGCCACCGGAGGTGCGAGGCGCGGGCGTCGGAGGCGCAGCCGCCTGTGACGGCGTGATGCGCGATGGCGGGTGCAGGAGGCGGAGAGGGTGGCGGGGACAGGAAACAGAAAAAAGAGAAAGAGAGAGAGGAAGAAGAAAGCGGTAGGAGCAAGAATGTCATTTCACCGCTGTTCTCTCTCCTCAACCGGCTGCAACCGATCCGCGGTGTCTTGTGGCCTAATTTCACCGAACCAGAGCGTCTTTTGACAAACTGCTCAAAACAGGGTGTCCGCCAACGAACGACCATCACTTTGGATGTCCGCCAGACAATTGTCCCTTGATTTTGAGTACGTACTGGCCAGAATTTCTTATCTGACAGATGTATGTCAGGGCAACAACCAAATATACCCTAGCTTTCAATAATCTTTATATGTCTATTTAAGCTCTAGCATAAGAAATGATGGATGCTGAAAATTTGCCCTTAAATACCACGAAGAAATAGGTAGCCTCAAATTCTGTAACCATGGCATGTAAGAAATTGTTGTAGAGTCTCGTAGGAACAAGCATGTTTTCCCCCTTATGAACACAATTCTGGATTGGAACACAGACACTTTACATGAGTTCTGTACTGATAACTTTAATAATGCATTTGGCTTGGGAACGCACACTACTACGATTTGATTTCTCTTAATTCACTAGCATTTTCAGTCAACCAGATCACAAACAATGGAAATTAGCAAGGACACGGTAAATCAGCGATGCAAGCTACGCATCACTAGAACACCGTACCAATAATCACCTTTTTCTTTCCCTTTTCTTACCGTGTGATAGTAATTAATTAATGCCTAGTTTAATTAAAGACTGCACATACTAGGCGCCAATTAATCATCTGTGCATGCAAATGTTTCGACTGCACCGAACGATCGATCAGTCATCAGTAGGTGGTGACGAACGGTTTGTACACTTTGAGGTCAGAGATGATTCCGGCGACGGAGCCCGTGGCGGAGGCAACGGTGATGATGAGGCAGGCGAGGCTGAGCAGCTGCAGGCACACCCACCGCGTGCTCCACCTGGGCACCTTCTTCTGCACGATGTACATCTCCACGGGGAAGTAGACGGTGAGCGGCCAGAAGCCGAGCGCTCCCAGGAGCCCGACCACGTCGTTGAAGAAGGGCAGCAGCATGGACACCACGGTCGTGGCCACCACGAACGCCGTTCGCCACGACAGCCGGAACAGGTTGAGCTTGTAGCACCGGCCGGCGGCCCCGGCGAGGGAGAGCGGGACGTCGACCTCGCCGGTGACGTAGCGGGACTTGGGCCACCGCTGCTGCGCCCACTTCTCGACGAAGGCGAACAGCGGCTGGCAGTAGACCTGATAGGCGCCGACGAGGTGGACGACGATGGCGGCGTTGGCGACGTCGAGGAGCCAGAAGGGCTCGTAGAAGCCGAAGCCCGTGAGGAGGTTCCCGGGCGCGTTGTCGCCGAACGCGGCGTAGCCCATGCACCCGCACAGCATGTAGAAGAGCGTGGTGACGGCGACGCTGACGATGGTGGCGCGGCGCATGACCTTGGACTCGGACGGCGGCGGCGCCTGGATGGTGTCCTGGATCTCGATGAGGATGAGCGAGTAGGAGTAGGCGAAGGCGATGTCGCCGAACGCCTGCAGGCTGCGCCACACCTTGTCGAGCGGGGTGACCGCGCCGACGCTGATGCCCGTGAGGCTGCCCTGGATGCCCTTGTTGGCCACCACCTGGACGATGCCCAGGCCCAGGCCGATGGTGGAGTAGGTGAAGGACATGACGGCGGCGAGGATGGAGAGCCACGAGATCTGGTCGAAGTCTGGGATCTGCGAGAAGAAGATCTCGGCCACGCCGAAGATGATCATGTACGGCGTGCTGGAGATATTGCACGGGTCCCCGTGCCCCTCCACGTGGAAGCAGTTCGCCCTCTTGATCGCCCTGTGGATGTACACGCAGCAGCACACGTCAGTTCGTCACGTCACCAAATTAAGCTGAGCTCAGCTCGGCTCGGAAGGTGCGGTCGGTTCTCGTGGTCTTTTTCTATATACTCACAGCATGCTAATGGAGGCGGCAATGGTGTAGCCGATGGCGACTCCGACGATGTTCGCGTACTGCAGGATCCCGCAGAGCTGCACCTTGATGCCACCTGCTCGACGAAACGACCGACAGCAGGGAAGGAGAAACAACGAGAGTCATCAGCTCTTGCTCTGCAACGGCCAACGGGCCAACGGCGGCGGAGTACAGCGAAGAATGGCGCATGCGTGCGCGGGGGTTTTCGCACGTACTGAGATTGGCGTTAACCGCGTCCATGTAGGTGTAGTTGCGCTTGCCGGTGCACGCGTCGCCGGAGCGGTAGCAGTCGGCGAGCAGCGCCGACGTGTAGTAGGTGACGAAGGAGAAGAGCAGCATGACGGCGGGGCCGGCCACCCAGCCGAGCTGCGCGATGGCCCACGCCAGCGACAGCACCCCGGACCCTATCACGGCCGTGATAATGTGCGCGCTCGCCGTCCACATCGTCCCTTCATGACAGACCATCAGCTTTCTGCATCTAGTTTGATCAAGAAGAAGCACGGCAGGCAGGCGTAGCATGTACAGCTGGCCGCTTGTTGCCAGGCAGCTAGCTAGCTGATCTCCTTACCGGTGCGCTTGAGGCGACCGTCGTCGTCATAGCACTTAGAGGCCGCCGTGTGACCGAGCTCCACCGAGGTCACCTCCATGGCCGCCGCCGGGTAGTAGTGCTTGGCGGGCACACGGTACCGTTCACCCCTATCTGCACGAGTTACAAATACAACGCCTGAACAGTGAGACTACAACACCGGTGCTCTAGATGAAGTGCTCAGCAACGTGACTCACGCAGCAATTTATACAGCCACCGATCGACAAGACGAGCGAGCTAGAACGTGCTGAAAGACACGGAATTAGACGACGTAGAAGGAAGCGCGCAGGAAGACTCAGCGTGGAATTCAGAGGCGGCCGACGACCCCAGCACTCACTGAGCTAGCTATAGGCTATAGACTATAGGCTACCACTCCACTGGCTCGTGGTTGGCTAGCTGGTGAAGTGAGTGAGTGTGTGGGGACGACGGCGGCAGTTTATAGCCTGTTGCCTGGAAGGTGTGGCCGTGTCCGTGTGGGTGACCACGGCAGGGGAACAGGGGATCTTGCACTTGCACAGTTGCACGGAACCATCGTCCTGTTTATATGGGTTTGTTTGGCTTATAAATCGTATTTTTTCAGCCAACGAATAATATTTTTCTCTCGTACCAAATCAGCCAACGATATTTTCAGCCATGACTTATCAGCCAAACAAACCGAAACGAACAGGGCGTCGTGCTTTTTTTCCCCCTTCTGGCTATCTTTGGGGTGAAGTTTATGTATATGAAAAATAGTGTTATACTGTTGGGTATTTTTGCTGGCTATTTACGGTATAACAACTTGCCTGGATGCACCGTCCCGATCAGAGATCTATCTCACGGGGGGTGGTGGGGACAGTGTCCACTGACTGACACAGACCAAGACCATGCACCGAGACCCGGACCTTGCAAG
This sequence comes from Miscanthus floridulus, assembly GCF_019320115.1. Lineage (NCBI taxonomy): Eukaryota > Viridiplantae > Streptophyta > Magnoliopsida > Poales > Poaceae > Miscanthus > Miscanthus floridulus. Next base: position 79,539,156 of record NC_089595.1, on the reverse strand, counting down.
AAGACGCATCACACCAATATAATGCAAGAGATAGGATAAGATTGCAACAGTGGTGGGCGTACGTACTACAAGCACATGCCATGCGTGCTTTGAAGGATTAATTACCTTTGCAGAAGTCCACCTCTCCTCTTCTCCTGCCTTCTACCTCTTGCAACAATGCAAGAAGAGCTGCTAGCTTGAAGAGAGAAGGTGAGAGCTGCTACAACTTCAAGGGTAGATGTGTTGCTGTGCTGTGCCATGTATGCAGGCTGGCCGGGTTTTTATAGGGGATGCCGTGGCAGGCCGGCCTGGTTAATCAAAAGGCCTAGTGCCAGGGATTTCTGCGTTGTATAGGAATAGGATCAGTGAACGAAGAAGCTAGGGACGGAGGGTGCTGAGGCGTTCGCGCCCCACGGCCGCTCTCGATCACCCTTTCCTGCCCGTGGAATAAGTTCCGCGAGATCGAACAAGTTGAGGGCCCACTATGGATCGTATCAATAATGCACTGTATCATCATATGTACTTTGTTCCCGGTGGCGATCGAATGGAGATCATCATCCCGCTTGCTTGTATCGCGCGCAGCAAATGGGAAGACTCTGCTGCGTTGTTGGTTTTGCGCATTTCTGGCGCGTCGAACAGGCAAGTAAAGACTGCAGTACAATAAATCAATAATGTTAAAAAAAGATCACACGTTAAAAATTATGAGATGAAATTTGTTGAAAAATATATACGCATTAATTTTTTTTGACGATTCAACAGTCTAGATTTTTAAACAAAAATTATGCCTCATACGTTCTACGTTTAAATATTTTTTGTTCACACCTATGATGTTTCAAATAAACTAAACAATGTTCTTTCCTAATAAAAAGTACCTATCGGTGATATGGACCCATGGTACCTCATCGCCCCGATATAAGCCCACTACCATCGTCGGGATAGGCCGAGGCCGGCGAAGAAGAGGCCCACCCGAATTAGGGTAGATCATCGGACGTGGTGATCAAGTAACCCGGCATAGGAAGCTTGGGCGCCGATTTCCACATACGATAGCGTGTTATTATTTCCATGTAACTAATTAGAAAATATATCTGTAATACCATCTATGTAACCCTACCCCGGGGTATATAAGACGAGTAGGGAGCTCTCGACTGGTACACATTAGAATACTCGCGACTCGCGAGTATTCTAATCGCACAGATAGTCACACGACTCGCACAATACCTGGCCGTCACGACTCGCGACTTGCCTAGCATCGCCACCCCGCCTTCCACCAGCGCTGGTCCCCCTCCCTTCCCCTCCGGCATCTCGCCGGAGGCCAGAGGAAGTGAGGATCCATCGTTTTTAATAAGTTTTTCTAGTAAATCGAGTCATTATGATTAGGGTCTCTCCATGCCAAATTTTTTGGTATTGGGGGATTTATCTCCTCTCCGGCAACGACGAGGGGACATGGTGGAATCGTTTTCTTCATGGTGGCTCTGCTGAAGATGAGGACGACAACTACGACATCAACAATTTCATTGGATGGTGACATGGAGACTTTTCTTTTCGGACGACATCAAGGCGGAGATGATGTCGCCGCTATGGAATAGTTTTCCCCGGTCTCTTCTCTGCTTTGTTTTGGTTAGATCTGGCCACAATAAAGGACTAGGGAGAATAAATTTCAGATCAGTCTTCCTCATTCTTCGGTGGCGGAAAGAAGAAGGAAGTCAGAAGAAAGAAGAAGTTTCTCAACTCCGCCTGCAGGAATGTTGGCCGTCGTTCGTTGGGCATATGTTCTCAGGACTTTTGCCGAGTGTTTGTCTGTGCAGTCATCCATATGAAGTGTCAATACAGGTTTGGATTCAAGATTTGGAGCTATTCACAGCATTGGTACAATTTAGATGAAAATCAGTTTCTGGATATATGTAATGTATTCTAGAGTGCTTGTGACGTGATGATGTACCTAGCTATAATCTAATATACAATTCTTCTTTCATCTCAAGCAACACCCCTTATAACTCGAGCACGCCGAAAGAGAAGAGAGAGTTCAGATCTGAGAGAGCAGGTTGAGAGAGAAGCCGAGGAGCATCCAAATATAGGTAACAGTCCTCTTATGCCTTTTCCTTGAGAGGCCGGTTGCTATGTTTGGAGGTGGACCTCTTAAGAGACCAGCCTCTATAAATGTATTTTAGAAGACAGACACTTTTTACTGCCTTTGTAAATTTATTTTAGAAGACTAATGATTTGTGACCGTCTTCATAAATAAAATGTCTGTCTCCAAAAATCCTCAGATATTTTAGGAGACACCTAAATTTTGTGGTCGCCTTCCCAAAATTATTTTTGTAGCAGTGAGAACTGAATTTGAGGTTAATCGAAGTGTAGACTTAAAGAAGCGGGCTGTGGATCAGAGGCGCGCTAGGAGAAATTCAGCCATACATGTATCTCATGTCAACAATTGAAGAGTAGGATCCCTCACTGAGGGATATATATATGCGGACGTCACAGAGGTGTCAGTACGTTGGCAGTGAGCAGGCTTGGCCTCCTTCCGTCTTTTAGCACATTGTCCAGCACTAATATTAAACGCACAACTAGCCCAAGATCAATAAGGTGCTGAGGTACTCCATCTAAGTTGTAAGTTTTAGCTTTTCAAGATACCTACTGAATCTAGATATATAACAAAAATTATGTAACTAAAAAAATCAAAACAAATTATAATTTAAAACATGAAAGACTAATCGCCGGTTACTTTTCTGAACAATGTGTTCAACCATGTGCATCTATGTCATTAGTGTGGCCTTTGCAAACAATTAATAGAATGACCGTGAATACGATGGACGTGGTGCTCAGCGTGTGCATCCAGAGATAACATGTATGTAGTGGCGAAGCTTGAACAAATTAGATAGGGAGTGCGCTTGCCTTGTGGATACATAGACATGTGTTATATGAGTGCATATATGGTGGAATTTAAGACATAATCACTATTTTACAACTTTTAGGGGGCACATTTGCACCCATCTAATCTCTATGTAGCTTTGCCTCTGCACCCTGCCTTACGAGCACCCTGGAAAATGAAAAATAAGAGAATAGTGTTGTTAAATTTAATTCTAGAAAAATGCAAGCACTCTTGTCTAGTCGAGGACTTGAACTCGGTTCGACAGGCTCCACTATTAAAGCTTTAATCAAATGAGCTACACTTTGTTTGAAAAGAAATTCTTAACCAATGATACCACTAGACAACATATAGGACTGAACTCTTGTATATGATTGCCCCACCCTTTGCTATCTCTGGGATAAACTTAGCAAGCGGTTCATAGTCCTGTATAATCCAAATTCGGTTGCATTCTAGATATATATAAAAATTGTATTCAATGAGCTAGCTAGCTTGAATCTTGATATATATCCTAGCACCTATAGAACCTTAGGTTACATCAACATTGCATTATTATCTACTGATGCCCAACCAAAAAGGCGAGCTGACACGACAAACTCAACCCTTTTTTTTTAATGCCGGACTACATCACCACAGGTCACACACAGCATACATCATGGTAGTAGTACAAACACAAATTCCCTCCTTTATCATCTTTTGAGTTAGGTTAATATTTAACACAGTACCTTTTTTACACAGATTCCTTTCGATTACATACACTAATGTCTAATCCTCTGTCTCTTTTGACCTGCCCAAAACCTTTTGGAGGAGGAGAGGGAAGAAAAGCAACGGTAAGGAGCCAATATTCTTTCCTGACCAGAGAGGATCATGTCACTTTGACAAGACATGGCTTAAACGTATATTTTCCTGTACACCAGTGGGATTACCTACTTAGATATGATTAACAACAACCGAGGATGTTCTTAAATCTTAATCTACACTTGAGCGCAATATTGGATTCCACATTCTATAATAAGGGAGTACCTGAGTGGTGAATGCCGACGTGGATGAACATGGAACGGTCGATGCGCTGTCGGCTAACGCCATTATATTATCCTTCTAGGATGTTTTTTTAGATCAAAGGCATTCATCCGACTTTTATTGAAAGCTTAACGAAAGCCCAAGATCCTACTGGGAAAACCAGCTTACAGATTAAGCACTAAACCCTTTAACGAACTCTATAAACTACCATCAAAAGATCTATCATCAGACCTCTAAACCCAAACAACAAGTTTAAACCACCAACATTCGGACCAACAAAAGCAGACAAAAGACAACCACTCGCCACAGCTACATTGCCACAGTGGCATTAGAAGCAACTAGATCTATCATCTCGTTCACCACAGGCTTCAGATTGGGCTTCAAGAGCGGACGCCAAGATTTCACCACCATCAACGTCTTGTAAATGATTGCCACCGGGGAAGTCATCGTCTTCTTGTTAAACACCACATCATTGCGCGCCTTCCAGATAGTCCATAACGCCCCTGCACATAGGAACAATGTTACCTGTTGTTTTTTTCCTCTAAGTTTTGTCAAGATCTCTAAAAAAGCGCTGAACAACTTGTTGGCGACAATGGCCAACTAAGACTTTCACGAAAAAATGACCACAAGAAAACAGCAATGGGGCATTGGAACAGAATATGATCCGACGTTTCAAGTCTTTCACAACTGAAACATTCCTCCGGTCCAGACCATTTCTTCTTCTTCAGTTGGACCCCACACTGGATTCTATCATGTATGGCCATCCATAAGAAAATTTTAACCTTCAAAGGAATATTACATTTCCAGATAAGCATCATTTGCACATCTTGAACCCCTCCCAAAGGTCATCAAGTTATAAAGTGATTTTGCTGAATATTGCTGAGATCTCTCTAAAGCCCAAAACACCTCATCTCTGCCATCTGACAAAGAAACTTCATCTAACAACAACATCAGATTGCTCCATTCTTCCCACAAAATTCCATTCAACTGCCTTCTAAATTCTAAAAACCACTGACCTTACACCCAGGCCTCTGCCACCTCCAGGTCTTGGCGAACAACAATATGAAACAGGTTAGGAAAGGTTACTTTCAGTACACAGTCTCCTAACCAACAATCATGCCAAAACCTTGTTTGCATCCCTGATTTTATCCTAATACACCTTCCCATTTGAAACCACTTTCTGACATCCAACAAAGATTTCCAGAATTGAGAGCCCTTCCTATTTCTGACTTGGAAAATACTTTTGTGGCCCAAATATTTGTTTCTCAATATGTTACAACACAAACTATTATCTCCTCTTTTAAGCTTGTCAATCCATTTACCAAGTAAACAAGTATTCATAACTCTAATGTCCATAAAACCAAGACCTCCAAACTGCTTCGGCCTGTTTAGAGCTTCCCACTTAACCATATGATACTTCCTTTTCTTGCTTGTCCCTTCCCAGAAGAATCTAGCTCTAATAGAATCCAACCTCTGAAAATTACCTTCATATAACTGATACACACCCATCGTGTACATGGGTAAGCTAGACATACAAGAATCAATCAAAATGGATTTTTCCCCTGATGACAGATACTCACATTGCCAAGTTCCCAGTCTTTTCTCTGTCTTCTCACAAACATAACTCATTTGTGTTTTTGATATCTTATGACAACTAACCGGCATTCCTAGATATTTCATCGGAAGCTTTTACATCCCAACATCTCTGCTGCAACATTCATCTCCACTGCAGACAATCCAACTGAGAAAATCTCACTTTTCTCAAAGTTTATCTTCATTTCTGACATAGCCTCATAGCAAGATAGAATTACTCTAACATTTCGCAAAGTTTGTAAATCAAACAACAGGAGCAGAATAGTATCATCAGCATACTGTAAGTGTGTTAACCCTCCTTCAACTAAGTGTGGTACAAGCCCCTTAATCATCCCAGCAGCACAGGCTCTCGATAACATAGCAGAAAGGGCATCTGCTACAAGGTTAAACAACAATGGAGACAATGGATCACCCTGTCTAAGTCCTTTGAAGCTTCTAAAATAGTCTCCTCTTTCACCATTCAGATCAATGCACACCTTTCCCCCTCTAACAACTTGATTCATCCATTGAATCCATTTCATATCAAACCCTTTTCTATGAAGAACTTCCTCTAAAAAATTCCAATTAACTCTATCACACGCTTTTTCAAAATCTAACTTGATGATAACCCCACTTGTTTTTGTATCTTTAAGTTCATGCATCACCTCCTACAGGATCACCACTCCCTCTAAAATATTTCTTCCAGGTATAAAAGTTGTTTGAAAAATACTTACCACCCTACCAACCACTGATGAGAGCCTTACAGTGAGAGTTTTGGTGATAATCTTGTATATTACATTTAAAAGACAAATCGGTCTAAATTGTTTGACACTATTTGCCAGTTTAACCTTAGGTAATAGAATAATAACTCCATAATTTAGTCTACACAGCTCCAACTGCCCATCATATAATCTATTTAGCATTTCTTTGATATCCCCTCTTATCATATTCCAAAAAGCTTTGAAAAATTCTATTGAAAAACCATCCGGGCCTGGAGCTGTATTATTTTTCATCTCCTTAATCACCACATCAAGTTCTTCTAAAGAGAAGGGTCTAGTCAAAAACTCATTCTCTTCTTGCTGAATTTGCTGATAACTCGGCCAAAGATCCCTGTCCAAATGCATATCAGCCACCTCTTCACTCCCAAACAATTTTTTATAGTACTCCGTAATGTGATCTCTAAGGCTGCCAGGCTCAACCACTTCTTGACCATTCACCTCCAGCATTGAAATATGCATTTTCCTTCTCCTGCCATTAGCACATTTGTGAAAGTAGCTAGAATTTGAGTCACCAGCCAACAGCCATTTCTCACCACCTCTTCTTTGCCATTGTAACTCTTCTTCTAACAGCATCTGGTTAAAAGTTTGATCCAAAGCATATCTTTCCTCCCACTCCAAATGAGCCAGTTCCCTTTCCTCACTCCAATCATCCAATATGACAATTCTTCTAATAATTTCTTCCTTCTGTTTTCTTCTCTGGCTATTCAGATTCTGACCCCAGCCTTTTATAGCTCTCCTCAACTTACTTGAAATCACATGCCAATGATCTAAAGGATCATATTTAAACATTGAAGGCCATTTATCTCTCACCCATACTCTAAACCCCTCCTGTTGGAATTAATGAGCACTAAATCTGAAATAAAACTGCTGACCTGGCGCATTGCCTCCCGTATCCGCTATAAGAGGGTAGATTCTCAATTTCGCAGGGAAGTCAGCTGTAGCGCGCTGATGGCCGAGCTGGCTGCTAGATGCACTGGCCGACATGGCTACTCCTCTGTACTACTAGTAGATAACCTGCACTGCAGTCTGCAGACTGTAGGAGTAGATGTATGTGTGCATTTGGAAAGGTCAGCATAGGGCCCGGGTGCACGTGCTCACCACGATCCATCCATGGAAAAGTGTCACAAAAGGTGCAACGCCGAATTCGTAAACACAGAGCACTGTTGTTGGCTGTTGGGCCTGTTGCCTCCCTAAATTCCCCATTATTAGCTGCAGCTAGACGTAACCATACTACTACTTACAGATAACTGATATATTGAGTAATTGGTGGAGCACAAGGTCTCGGTTCGTCGGCACCACCGAGCTCACCGCCGCCGTCACCCTCTGGGTACGGTTCTGATCACTACTACCCAAATTCTTTTGCACAGCGTTTGGTAAAGTATCTCAAAGGCGGTCAGACATTTCAACCGCCTCAGTTAATGCCTGGATTAACCGAGGCTGTCATTTTTTATTAACCGAGGTGGTGCCTCAGTTAATATGGCCGAGGCCTAGCCAAAGCCCATAACGACCCCTCCTCTCAGGCTTATATAAATACCAGAGTTAGGGTTTCACTCCTCACCCTCACTCCCTCTCTCCCAACCGTCGTAGCCCGGCCTCCCTCGTGAAGTTGAGTCACGGCGCCCCCCTCTCCATCTCTCTCATTCTCTCTGTCTTCATCCTAGGCGCTGCACTCCCTCCCCTCTCCAACTTCTTCCCAGGCGCCCCTCTCCCTCCCATCGCGCCCCCTCCCCTCTCCTCTCTCCTAGGCTGCGGGCGGCACGAGCGACACGGTCGTGGGCCCGGCCGAGGCGGTGGCGGTGGCGAGTTCCTCCTCAGTAGGGCGACAACGGCGGCGCACACGAGCGGATCCAGCGCCCTTCCTCGGATCTAGTGAGCCTCCTCAGCAAGGTGGCAACGGCGGTAGTGCGCATGGGCGGAGCGACAACGACAGCATATGCGAGCAGATCCGACGAGCCTCCTCAGATCCGGCGCCCTTCCTCACCCCTGAGCTCGCGCGGCCCTTCCTTACCCCTGAGCACTGCGAGCCACCTCGGATCTAGCGTGGGCACCTCCACGTCGGCGGATCCATGCATCAGCAGCTCCTGCTCCTTCTCCGGTAGCAGATTCGGTGCCACCACCTCCACATTGGCGGCTGCGTGCATTGTCATCAACCCGTGGTGGCTGAATCCATCTATGGAGGCTGGATCTACCGGATCTAGAGGCTACGAGGACAGCGAGGATGGTGGCGGTGGCGGTACGCTGGGCGTGGGGTGGCGGCAGCAGTGGATTGGGCTTGGTGTGCCCATTGATGGGCTTAGCGAGCTCGTTGACGGGCTATTTCTTTTTTTTTCTGATTTATTTACCGAGGTGGTCAAGCGAACGCCTCCGTTAAGGCTTCATTAACCGTGACCTTTGGTCGGAGGCGTTTGGCTTGTGTGTCTCGAAAAATCGTTTTTGCTCGCCTCGAAAAAGATTTCTGTAGCAGTGGATAGGTGACCAAGTTCGAGTTGTCCTCTTCCTCACTCAGCTATTACATAGAGGGGCATCGATGGGCTGCCTCTGGTTCTAGGCCACGTAGGGCTGATACTCCTACTTCGCCCATTCTGGGTCAATCATGCCCGGGTTGGGCCGTCGGCTTCTTGCCATCCGATCCAATATCGCAGCTCCACGGTCGGAGGCGCCTTTTTGAAGTACGCCTCCCGCCACCGTATCATCATCTTCAAATTCTTTAGGTTCCTTGTCAGCTACAATCATCGGGGCATCAACGGTGACAACCCTTCCTCCTTTAGAATCAGCTTGTCCCAAGCTGGTGCCCGCAGAAACTGTTGCCGCAAGGGTTCTTCATCTTCCCAAGTACTCAGATCTTTAGGAAAGTAAGACTTGTGTACCAAAACTTGAGGTATCATCGTTTGCTGGTGTCGACGAAGACGCCTATCTAGAGTTGCTATAGGGACCTGCTTCTGGTTAGAAATATCTGGTAGCTCAGAACTTACAGTGGTACTTGGAGAAATAGCTCTCTTTAGCTGAGATACATGAAAGACCGGGTGAATATGACAAGTGTCAGGAAGCTGTAGACGATATGCTACAGTCCCAATCTTCTCCAGGATGGTGAAGGGGCCAAAATACTTGAATGATAATTTGTTAGAAGAGCGAGGTGCCAGGGATGTTTGGACATACGGCTATGCCTTGAGATACACTGAATCACCCACCATAAAAGATCGAGTTGTTCTATGTTTGTCGGTCTGAGTTTTCATCTTTTTTTGATCCCTAATCAGGTGTTTCTCACCAATTGTTGCATGAGCTCCCTTGACTCCATCCAATTCTAGAGATCAATGTTTTGACAAGACTGTGCAATATTAATGCCAAAATGTCTGGGTTCGTGACCATACAGAACTAGAAATGGGCTCTGTCCAAGTGATGAATGGAAGGAAGTGTTGTACCAGTACTCAGCCAAGGATAACCACTGAGACCATTTTGTTGGGCAAGCTTGAACAAAACATCTAAGATAAGTTTCTAGGCACTGGCTCACCCGCTCAGTTTGTCCGTCAGTCCGTGGGTGATATGCACTACTCATTTTTAGTTCTGTACCAAGCAGCTTGAAAAGTTCTTGCTAAATGGTACTAGTAAACACCTAATCTCGGTCTGATACCATTGCCTGAGGGATACTATGTAGTTTGAAGACATTGTTCATATATGTAAGTGCTACTTGAAGTGCTGTGAAAGGGTGAGATAGTGGAAGGAAATTAGCATCCTTTGAGAATTTGTCCACTACCACCAAAATATAGTTGGAGCCACCTGACCTGGGAAGTCCTTCTATAAAATCCAAAGTCATAGTTTGCCAAGCACCTTCAGGTATGGGCAATGGGGCTAGCAAGCCTAGATAGGGTACTCTTTCTGATTTGGCCTATTGACAAACTGTACACTGAGCCACAAACTCCTTGACAAAATTTTTGAGTTTTGGCCAGGCAAAAAGATGTTTAACTCTCTTATATGTGACTTCATAGCCAGAATGACCTCCAATAGCCCTAGAGTGTAATGCAGCCAAAATTTTTGTTTGAAGGTGAATATTAGAGCCAACCTAGATTCTATCTTTGTACCTGATGAGACCATCTTGAAGAGTATAAGAGCCCTGTGGAGATGATATAGAGAGACTAGCCAGTAGCTACACAGATTGTGGATTAGTGTAAGAGGACTATATTTCCTGAAGCAAGAGAGGTTTGACCATTAAAATTGTAGATAATTCATAAGTTGTGGTTGAGGATACTCTTGATAGGGTATCTGCCACTTTGTTATCAACACCGTTCTTATAAACGATCTTATAATTGAGTCCCATCAATTTGGTTAGGGCCTTGTGTTGCCATAGAGTAGAGAGTCTTTGATCATCTAAGTTTGTGAGACTTTTTTGGTCTATCAGAATAATAAACTGGGAGCTCTGAAGATAATGGCACCGATGTTCCACAGCCATTAGAATGGCAAGGCATTCCTTCTCATATGTAGATAAGCCTTGAGCTTTAGGTCCTAAGGACTTACTGACATAAGCAATGGGATGACCTTGTTGTTGAAGTACATCCCCAATGCCTTTAGCAAATGCATCAGTTTCCACCACAAAAGGCAAGGAGAAGTTGGGTAGAGCCAAAACTAGGGCTGATATCAGAGCTTTCTTGAGAGTTTGGAATACTGTTTCTGTTTCAAATGTCCATACAAACAAAGTTCCCTTTTTGAGCAGATTAGTGAGGGGTTTAGAAATGAGGCCAAACTATGAGACAAATCGTCTGTAGTATCCAGTCATCCCTAGAAAACTCCTAAGCTCCTTAACATTAGAAGGTGTTGGCCAATTACTGATGGTTTCTATTTTGGAAGGATCAGTGGCCACTCCATGTTAGCTAACAATGTGTCCTAGATAACACAATTGTTGTTTAGCAAAAGAACATTTGGCTAACTTGACATGAAACAGATGATGTTGTAAAAGTGATAGCACTGCTTTGATATGTTGCAAATGCTCCTCCCAAGACTTACTAAAGATTAGTGTAAGGAAAATGGACCCTAGGCCCATTTACTTTGGATTTTGGTGTTTGATGACCAACACAACCAAATTGGACTAATGAATTTGCAAGTGTTTGTTTTGTAGTTCGATAGGGTGCAAGACGTGACATGGACAAAGGTGACGTGATGATCCGATGATCAACACCACAAACAAGACCTTAGGAGCACAAGAGAAGACCCAAGATATCAAGCATAGTCCAAGCACAAAGATAGGAACCAAGCCGCACATAAGATCATGAAGAAATGAGCTCACAGAAGCGACCGGATGCTGGACCGGACGCTGGAAGAAAGTAACCAGATGCTCCGATCAGTGGCTCAGCAATAGCAGGCATCAGTAGCAGTGACCAGACACTAAACAAGTGAATCAATCGGATGCACCAATGGTGTTGTTCATCAGTCCAGCAACACACTCAGCAAGTGACCAGACGCTGGCGGCAAACCGACCGGACGCAGGACAACAGTGTCCCATCGAGTACAGAAAGGTTCTAGAGCGGCGAACTTGCGACCGGACGCATTCAGTGGCAAGTGACTGGATGCTGGCAGCGTCCGATTAGTTGTTCGCGGCTCCAACGGTCAGGACGACCGGACGTGTCCAATCAGGATGACTCCAGCGTCCGGTCAGTAGCAGAAAAGCAGGATTTCATCCCCAATGGCTACTTTCTCAGTGGGGCTTATAAATACAAACCCCAACTAGCCATTTGACATGTGTGGAGCTAAGGAAACATACCAAGGGTGTTGATGCACCATTTTAGTGATCTCCACTTGCATAGTGCTTAGTGTTTCATTAGGTGATTAACGTAGGTGCTTTGCAAAGTGCTTAGGTTGATTAGATCACTGCTTATGCGCTTGCTCTAGGTTTAGGCCTAGTGTTTAGTGAGGTTTGCATACCTCTTACCACTCGATGCTTGCGCGCACCATTGTTGTACATCGGAGGGGCTTGTAGTCTTGCGAGATCACACCAACCGCGTTTGTGGTGTGGCCGCCACCGTGTACCGGAGGAAACAAGGCCCGCGGTGTTTCGACCGGAAGCTTGATAGTGAAGATGGTGGGGAGCATCCGGGAGAGTCTTGCCGGTAGGCATGTCGGAGACCCACTTGTGGGTGGAGAAGGCCCAAGGCTATCTATGGAGTTACCCGACCGGGAGCTTGGCCCTTGCGAGGGATTCCTTGCGAGGGGCTCCAACGAGGACTAGGGGAAAGCTTGCGTGCTTCTTGATACCTCAGCAAAAAATACCGAAGTCGTCGACGATAGTTTGCATATCTCTACCTTGCTCTTTAGCTTTTGCATTTACATTGATTGTATTCCTCCTTTTGTGGTAGAGATAGCAACACACTAGCAAAATCGTAGTTGCATATTTAGATAGTTTTATGTTTTGCATAGGTTTTGCTAAGGTTAGAAAAAGAGGCCATAGTTTAGAAGTAGATTTTTAAGTTGCCTAATTCACCCCCACTCTTAGGCATCACGGTCCCCTACAATTGGTATCAGAGCCAGTTGGCTCAATTTGGACCTTTGGCTTAACCGCCGTTGAGCCGACGTCATTTAGAGTGGTTGGAATGGATACCTCTAGGCCTCCGCACTTTGATGGCACCAACTTTCCCTATTTCTCATTATAAAGCTAGAATGGCTTGCTATCTTGAGGCGGTTGATTTGGGAGTTTGGAGAGTCACTCATAACGGGATGAAACCCATTAAGAATCCCGATAAACCCACAAAGAGTGAAGAAAAGGAAATTCATTTCAATGCTAGAGCTAAGAATTGCTTGTTTGAATCATTTAGCATGGATGTGTTTAACCAAGTGTTTACTTTAAATATGGCACATGAAATTTGGTTAAAACTTCAAGAGCTCCATGACGACACATCTAATGTTCATGAGCAAAAACATTGTCTAGCTAAACAAAATTATGATTCCTTTACAATGAATGATGATGAGCTTGTTCGTGACATGTATTCTCATTTGAATCTAATTACCAATGAGCTCCATTCAATAGGATTAACAAAGCTAGACAATGCAGACATCATGAGAAAGATCATCTCCGTGCTACCACAAATGAAATATGCAAGCATTATCACCATCCTTCACAACATGGAGAACTTGAGCACCATGACCCTGGGAATAGTCATTGGCAAGATAGTGGCATTTGAAATGTCATGTAACATAGGTCAAGGCGATGCCTCTTCATCGAGCAAAGGCAAAGCTCTCGCATGTAGCGGGAAAAAGAAGATGAAGGGCAAGCAAGTTGAGACAAGCTCAAGCTCAAGCTCCTCAAGTGAATATGAAGAAGAAGATGAGGATGACGATGATGATGAAGAAGATTCAAGTGAAGATGATGAATCTTCCTCCTCCACCTCCAACCTTGATGAAGAATCAATCAAACTAATCAACAAGGTGCAGAATATGATCCAATGTCTCAATGTCAAGGGTGTGCCCATCCAAATCCATGATCTCATTTTCACCAATCAAAGAAATGAGCAAAGAAAGAGAGGATGCTATGGATGCGGCAAGTTGGGGCACTTTGTGGAAGTTTGTCCAAACAAGCCCACACCCAAGACAAAGAAGAAGGCGTGCAAGAATCAAGCCCTCACATCAATAAGGTCATGGGATGATTCTTCAAGTGAAGAAGAACACCATCACAAGAGGCGAGGTCGCAAGCACTCATCATCAAGCTCTTCTTGTGTGTGCCTTATGGCATGAGGTAACGAAAGCTCATCCTCTAGTGAGAGTGATAGTGATGATAAAATGCCTTCTTATGATGAAATTGTGTAACAAAATCTTAATTATGCTAAAGTTTGCACTAGTCAACAAAAGAAGCTCGAAAAATTAAAAGAAAAGCTAAATAGTTCACAAGAAGCAAACAAAAACTTTGCTTGAACAATATGAGAACTTTACTAATCTCAATGTTGAACTATCTACTAAAATTGAGCAACTTAAGGCTAGTGCAACAACAAATGCATGCACAATCAATGATGAGCAACTTGTAAAGAAAAATGAAAAATTAAAAGAAAAGTTAGCTAGCTCACAAGATGCTTATAAAAGTTTGCTTGCTAAAATGGAAAACATGTGCAAACATTGTGATGAGCTAACTAACAAAGTTGCTAAGCTTGAAGCCGTTAGTACAACCCCCACCAAGGTATCTAAAAAGAAAAGTTCTATCTTTAACATGTCCAAAAAGGATGCCTCCACTTCTTGCAATGATTTATGTTTAGACTCACTCTCGTGCAACCAAGTTTGTGTTGAGAAAGTTATTGTAGATACAGCACACAAGAGGTTGCAAAGGAGAATGAGCAACTCAAGCAAGAAGTAGCTCGTCTCACCAAGGACTTGACTCAAGTAAAAGGCAAGACAAAGCAAGCCCAACTTCATCGAGATAACACCGTCAAGGGAGTGAAGAAGCTTGATGAAGGACAAACCGTGGTTTGCTATGTATGCCATAAGGAAGGCCACAAGTCCTATGAGTGCAAGGTGAAGAATGGGGGAGGAGTAAAGAAGAAAGAGAAAAAGCAAACAAGCAAGCTCTCCAACACCTACACCAACAAGGTGGACAAGAAGGCCTCCACACCTTATCTCTTGAAGAAGAAGAAAAATGACAAAGTGGTGGCCATCAAGGTAAACAAGCAAGCCAACAATAGGGTCAAACGCTTTTGGGTGCCAAAGGAAATCATTTCCAACATGAAGAGCACCAAGAAGGTTTGGATCCCAAAAGGGAAGTGAGAAGTCCGACGGACTTCAGGGAATTTGGAGACTTCTCAAAGTATGGGTGCATTTCATAGGGTGCATCATGATGAACAAAATCATTGCCAAGTGGGTTAGTGAATACTATGGACCCAAATTCCCCTTCCCATGTTAGGTAACTAGATATTATTTCTTTCAATTGGTACTTCCTTCAAGTGGTATTTCTTACAAATTGGCATCTTGTAGCATCTAGTTACTTTTTATGCCTATGTTTGCATTTGCTTGCTTATATCTTTTGTCATGCATACACTAGGTATATCTTATGGTAGGCTAGCTCGGTTTCATTCTTATTCCTTGGAGCAAACCTACATGGTTTAAAATTATTTAGGAGCATGGCACATAGCTTGCATTACAATTGTTCATCTAATATGTGCCAAAGTCTAAATTGTAGATGATTTCTCCAAAATATCATCTTTGAAAATGATTCTCACATTCATGAGATGTCATCTTTCAAGTGGTATTATTGATTCTAAAATCAATGTGCATGATTTCTACAAGTATCCCACACTTGTGTGCACAAATTTAGGGGGAGGTTACACTACAGGTTGGATGCTTTGAGACTAACACCTTTTCAAGCTTATCATGTGTGTAGTAGTCTCATTGCAAGGAAAATGGAGTCTTCGGAGCTAAGCATCATACTTCAACTATCCACCACCTATTGCAAGTGGTAGAAATCAAATTGGTTTCCACATGTGGTATTTCTAAACTGATATCATCATATTGATTTCATTTTAATACTTATATGCTTTCTCCATGCATTATATAAATTAAATTCCCTTAAGAAATAACTTGCTAATTATGCATATACTTTGCCTTCTATCATATGTATGCATATATTTAGGGGGAGATTAATCTATATAATATGAGAGTCAAATTTTGTGACCTATTCCACTCTACACACAAAGGATCACAAAGTTTGACCCTCCCTTGTTCTACTAATGTCTTCCTTTTTGGTGTTTGATTCCAAAGGGGGAGAATTTAGAGGACCAAAAGCAAGCATTAATTTGTAGGGCAATAAGCTAGATCAAAATAATTTACAAGTGGTAATAGTCTACAAGTGGTAATGGTCCAAGAAAGGGAGGATAGTGGATTATGGATGAGGAGAATCTATAGGAAGCAAGGCTTATATCCATAATGCACATGGGGACATTTGCAAGGGCAAGATAAGTTTTTATATAGTATCTTCTAGTCTTACAAGTAGTATCTTTTAGCATCATATTACCTTGCCCCTTGCATTGCATCCTAGCAAGTAGATAGATTTTAAATTGCAAATTTTTATCATTTGCTTGCTTTGGTCGTGTTGTCATCAATCATCAAAAAGGGGGAGATTGTAAGGAAAATGGACCCTAGGCCCATTTACTTTGGATTTTGGTGTTTGATGACCAACACAACCAAATTGGACTAATGAATTTGCAAGTGTTTGTTTTGTAGTTCAATAGGGTGCAAGACGTGACATGGACAAAGGTGACATGATGATCCGATGATCAACACCATAAACAAGACCTTAGGAGCACAAGAGAAGACCCAAGATATCAAGCATAGTCCAAGCACAAAGATAGGAACCAAGCCGCACGTAAGATCGTGAAGAAATGAGCTCACAGAAGCGACCAGACGCTGGACCAGACGCTGGAGGAACGTAACCAGACGCTCCGATTAGTGGCTTGGCAACAGCAGGCATCAACAGCAGTGACCGGACACTGAACAAGTGAATCAACCGAATGCACCAATGGCGTTGTTCATTAGTCTAGCAACACACTCAACAAGTGACCAGACGCCGGTGGCAAACCGACCGGACGTAGGACAACAGCGTCCGATTGAGTACAGAGAGGTTCTAGAGCGGCAAACTTGTGACCAGATGCGTTCGGTGGCAAGTGACCGGACGCTGGCAGCGTCCGATCAGTTGTTCATGGCTCCAATGGTCGGGACGACCGGACGCGTCCGATCAGGATGACTCCAGTGTCCGGTCAGTAGCAGAAAAGCGGGATTTCATCCCCAACGGCTACTTTCTCAGTGGGGCTTATAAATACAACCCCCAACCGACCATTTGATATGTGTGGAGTTGAGAAAACATACCAAGGGTGTTGATGCACCATTTTAGTGATCTCCACTTGCATAGTGCTTAGTGTTTCATTAGGTGATTAGCGTAGGTGCTTTGCGAAGTACTTAGGTTGATTAGACCACCGCTTATGTGCTTGCTCTAGGTTTAGGCCTAGTGTTTTGTGAGGTTTGCATACCTCTTACCACTCGGTGCTTGCGCGCACCATTGTTGTACATCGGAGGGGCTTGTAGTCTTGTGAGATCACACCAACTACGTTTGTGGTGTGGCCGCCACTGTGTACCGGAGGGAACAAGGCCCGCAGCGTTTCGGCTGAAAGCTTGATAGTGAAGACAGCGGGGAGCATCTGGGAGAGGTTTGCTGGTAGGCACGTCGGAGACCCACTTGCGCGTGGGGAAGGCCTGAGGCTATCCATAGAGTTACTCGACCAGGAGCTTGGCCCTTGCGAGAGATTCCTTGCGAGGGGCTCCAACAAGGACTAGGGGGAAGCTTGCGTGCTTCTCGATACCTCGGTAAAAATACCAAAGTCGTCAATGGGAGTTTGCATATCCCTACCTTGCTCTTTAGCTTCCGCATTTACATTGATTGTATTACTCCTTTTGTGGTAGAGATAGCAACACACTAGTAAAACCATAGTTGCACATTTAGATAGTTTTATCTTTTGCATATGTTTTGCTAAGGTTAGAAAAAGAGGCCATAGTTTAGAAGTATATTTTTAAGTTGCCTAATTTGCCCCCCCTCTTAGGCGTCATGGTCCCCTACAATTAGGATATCATCAATGAAAACCATTGCACATTTCCTTAATAAAGATTCCAGAAGCACATTCATAACTCCCTGGATGGTAGTAGGTCCTCCAGTAACCCCATAGGGCATAACCCTATATTCATAATACCAACTGTGTGTATGGAAGGCTATTTTATACTCATCACCTACAGCCATTCTGATATGGTCAAAGCTAGAACAAAGGTCCAATGTGGTAAACCAAGTTGCACCTTGCAATTTTTCTAAAAGCTCTTCTATGATTGGAAGTGGGTACTTGTTTTTAACAATGAGAGCATTAGGGCGCCTAAAATCAACACATAGACGCCAGTCCCCCATTTTCTTTTGAACCAATAAAACAAGAGATGAGTAAGGACTAGTACTAGTTTGAATCCACCCTTTGTCAAGTATTTCTCTAATTTGTTGTTCAATTTCTATTTTTTGAGCTGGATTATAAGGATAGTGAAAGTGCAATCAAGGCCTTAAAAGCATCTAGGCCCCTAGTTGGGTTTCGGTGATTAATGACGACACACGATTACTATGACTAACATGTGTTTTGCAGAGACAATTTGAGTTAGGTCATGGTAATGGAAATTGATTGGGCAATCATGGTTGTCATGCACCTATCAATGGAAATCATTTCGGTTTTCAAAGGATGGACGACAAGGTAAAGGATGAATTAGTTCTAAGTGTTGTTTGGTGTTGGAGAGACACTTAGAGTAGCTTATGACTTTATTTTTCCTTTGGCCATGCTATTAAGGGGGGTATGGACTAGTACCTTGACCTAGGTAAGTCTAGTGGGTTAGGTGTGGTGCACACTTGTCAAACCTAGCACTAGGTAGCTCAGGAATTGCCCTAAGATCAATTGGAGTAAACTTCATTCACATAGGATTTCAAGTTGGAAGTGAATGGAGAGTCAAATGACTGACTGAGGGTGAGTCCGGTCAGTTCATTTGATCAACTATAGTTGTCCAGTACTGACCAGACACTAAGTGGAGGAGCACCGAACGCTGGGGTGCCTGTGTCTAGTCCACTCCAAAGAGGTTTTTTCTTGACCGAACACGTTTGGTGTGTGCTGACCGAACGCTAGTGACAGTACGATCAATCAACAACAGTCATCTGGTACTGACCAGACGTTGAGTGTAGGATCATCGGACTCTGGGGTGCCTACATCTGGTCCACTCCAGAGAGGTTCTAGAGAGGTTTTTTCTTGACCGGACGTGTCCGGTGGGTGCTGACCGGACGCTGGTCAGAGTCCAGTTAGAGCTTAACGGCTCTCTCTGACACAGTGGCGGGCACAACTGACCGGAGCATCCGGTCACCCAAATCGAAGCATCCGGTTAGCCCGCAGAGTGGTGACTTAGCCTTTAAATGTTATGGTTTGAATGAGGGGGTATAAATACATATCCCACTCATCCATTTGAGGTCTCTTGCCCATTTGTTTAGCTGAGAAGTACCTTTGGAGTGCAAGGGAGAGCAAGAGCCTAGTGGGGTGATTGAGATTTGATAATCCAAGATTAAGGACCTCATTAGTGCATAGGGAGTAGCAAGTGTGCATCCACCTTACTCATTAGGCTTGTCTTGGTCAAGTGAGAGTTTGTGCTTGTTACTCTTAGTGATCGCCATCACCTAGATGGCTCGGTGGTGATTGAGAGCTTGGTGATCATCCAACGGAGCTTGTGGATGACCCAAGTCAAGTTGTGAGCGGTTGTGGGCGATTAACCGCGACGGAGGGTCAAAGAATTAGCCTATATAGAGCACTTGATCCTTGCGCGGATCAAGGGGGAGCTACACCCTTATGCGGGTGCTCCAAAGAGGACTAATGGGTAGTGGTGACTCTCCGATACCTTAGAAAAATGTCACCATGTTCCTTTCCCTCTCTTTACTTTAAGCATTTACATTTGAGCAATTCATTTCATGTCTTTACATTCCTAGAATCGCCATGCTAGAGTAGGATTGGAACCTAGGGTGCAAAACTTTTATGTGGGAAAACAATAGAAACATATTTTAGGCACAAGGGGTGAAATGGGCTAAGTGTAGGACTTAAGTATTGAAAAAAATTAGAATTAGCCCAATTCACCCCCCTTTTGGACATCTTGATCATTTCAATTGGTATCGGAGCCTCGTGCTCCCTAAATTGGGCTTAACCACCTAGAGCAAGATGTCCCACAGGGATGGACCCCCTCCTATCTTTGAGGGAGATAATTTTACTTATTGGAAAATTCACATGGAGGCATATTTAGAGGCTTTAGACGTTGGAGTTCTTAGAGCCGCCTCACAAGGCTTCCCAAAACCTAAGGATCCCGCCAACCTTCAAGGTGATGAAGTTAACAATGAGAAGTGGAATGCAAAGGCTAGAAACATCCTCTTTAGAGGCCTTTGCAAGGATGTTTTTAATCGTATGTGGAACCACAAAGATGCCCATGCACTATGGTCGGACATTTGTGCGCTCCATGAAGGAACCAAGTGTCGATGTTTCACCACCGATAGCCTACCATGGGGGTACCCGAGATAGTTTGTTCGGGCTTCAGCATATGCAGAACTCGACGGTAAACGCAAGAGACAGTCGATTTATCCTGGTTCGGGCCCTCGATCGTGATCAAGTAATAGCCCTACGTCTAGTCGGCGTTAGCCTTTGCGTTGAATTGATTGTAAAGGTGTTGTGTTATCTGTTTTTCTCCAAGAACTCCACCCTCCTTTATATAGTCAGGAGGCTAGAGTCCTAGTCAGTTTACAATGAGGTTCCTAGTAGGATCACAGAATAATACTACTACTAAGATTACAGGGAAAGAAATCCTAGTTAGATTAGATCTTCTCCCTTCCTTATGAGTTATCCCATGGGTCCTGTACCAACAAGCCCCCGAGCACTTCATGGTTGAGCTTAGGAAGCCTCATCTTGTTCCTTCAGGCCTTGCCGAGCAGGAACAAGCGTCGTCCGAGTACTTTCTTGAGTGAAACCATGTAGCGTTTCTTGGGATCTTCGAGCGGTATGTGCTTTTTTGAAGAAAAAGTACATCCGTCTGGGTGTAGCCCCCGAGCCTCTTGCTATTTGGAACAAGGAGCTAGAGGGTCTTACCTTGAAATTGTTCTGATTCTTCGTCGAAGGGCTCCCGAGCATATACCTGGGGTTTTTATCAAAAAGAACTCGGATATAGCTCAGTCCGGGTTCTTTTTATCGTGAGTCCTTGAAGTGGTTTGTTTTGAAGAAGTTTTCTTGGTGACGTGTGCTTTTTCGAAGAAAAAAGTCCACTCACTGAGTGTAGCCCCCGAGCCTCTTGCTATTTGGAACAAAAAGTTGGAGGGTCTTGAATCTGAGTTGTTCAAAAAACTAAAAATCTTTCCTGTTGTAGCCCCCGAGCATTTATCCTGGTTCTTTTGTTCTGAAAGAACTCGGATGCAGGGTCTTGGCATATTCTCTTGTAGTCTACTGTTGTCAGACGTAGTTGTATGGTGGTGGTTGAGTGTAAATGTTGTTTGTTCACGAGTTGTATAGTGCTGGTATATCCTTTCGAATATGCTTGTCCTTGAGTACTATTCCTTCACGTCTGAGTCCTCTTTTATTGAATTCTGTCTTTTTACTTTGTCCTTTGTTAGATTTATTCCGTTGGTGCTCCCGGTCCATGTGCATCGCTCCTTTGGTCTATAAATACCCTCCTGGTGTGATGTTTTGATTCATCAGGCATTTTGCTGCGTGGTCTGAAATCTTCGTAGTCATGAATATGATAGTTTTTGAAGTAGAGCAGCCCCCGGGCGTATCTTGTAGTTCTTGTATATCTTGTCATGGCTGGAGGGAGTCTTTTGATGGAGATTAGAGGTAGACTAATCTCACAGCGGCATTGTACCAGGAGGTATGTAGTGGTAGTTGGAGGAAGTCTTGTGATGTGGGATATGTTCCTTCATCCAGCAGTTCTGGGTAGATCCCCCTTGCCTATTCTGCGACTGTCTGGTGTAGATCAATGCCTGATCTGTTATTACATCGGACTTGGGTAGACAGATGCCTACTGGGCTTCCCTGTTCCATGTTGTCTCGCCATGCTACTAACTTCCGCCTCGGATGTACTATGTCCGTCCTTTGAAGAAAACATTGTAGCCAAGTGCGATTTGTTCTACTGAGTAGCAATTTGGAACACGTAGTCATTCCAGAGCCTAGTTGTGTTCGGGTTCCTTTTTGCTACCTTGTTCGTCATAGTACCAAGTTCGTTGGGTCTTGTAAGATGTGTAATCTTGTATTTTTTGAAGCCATTTATAATGGAAAGAATCTTATCTTCTGGGTTGTCATTTCTTTTTCTACTGATTTCTTGGTTGTTTGTGAGATTTCTGAGTTCTTTCTATAAGAATCGAGTTCTTATGTTCCTTGTGAGGCAACCCTTCGTTGCTTCATTGTTGATGAGTTCTTTTTGTAGCGATATGTTAACTCTGCCTTGGTGCTAGATGGATAAGTCTGAAATCTGCCCATTGAACTATGCCGTTGTGTAGAAGTGTGCCGCCCATCATTTTAGCTTTGTTAGTTGTGTTGGGAAATGAACCGTTGCATTCTCATGCCGTATTAAAATGGGCCTAATGGGCCGTAAAAATCTATTTAAAGGCCTTCTTTCTTCTTTTTCTTTACTGCCCTGCTTTTGCCTTGAAACCCTAGTTCTTACTCTGCCGTCGCCATTATCACCGTCATCTGAGCGCCGCCACCTGACCGTCGTCGTTTCTTAGTGCCTTATTGCTTTCACTAGTATATGGGTAGGAAGAAATCCACGAGCAAGTCCTAGGCAACCTTTGTAGACGAGGAGGCATCACTTTCTTTGATAAAAAATCAAGAATTCATGGTCATGAGGGCTGCTCAGAAGGTCTGACCGGCTCCGACTATGACTGAGGATCAGTTGCACGAGCTGGTTAGTGATTGCCTGATCTAGGACAAGGAGATTACTGAGTGGAGAGCTCCAGGCCAGCATCGGGTTCCAACCCTAGGCTCTGGTGAGATTGTTCTTTTTGTCTCCTTTATGCGTGCTGGTCTTTGCCTTCCTGCCTCCGCTTTTCTTCATCGCTTTCTCAATTATTTTGGGATTAGCCTGAACCATCTTACTCCCAATGCTGTCCTTCATCTTTCTATTTTTGTTCATCTTTGTGAAACTTTTCTTGGAATTCCTCCTTCTTTTTCTCTTTTTCATTACTTCTTCCGTCGTAAGCCCCAACCCCACAGCAATGACACCATGTTCTTGGTGGCTGCGGGATTTAGTTTCATCAGGGTCGTAAGGGTAGATTCTTTGATTATGATTTGGTTGATTCTGTGAGGGATTGGTGTGCCGACTGGTTTTATGCCGCCAATATGATCCCTCATCTTGCTGTCCATTCTTCTTCTAGTCCTGTGGTTAATGACCGATGGGAGAAGAATCCCATGACGGCGGATGAGCTCCAGGCGATCAAACCATTTTTGGAGAGGATATGTGCTTTGAAACAGCAAGGCTTGACCAACTTTGGTATCATCTCTAGTTTTCTTCGCCGCCATGTTTAGCCTCTGAAGGAGCGAGAAAACAATGGTTTTGAATACTCTAGAGTGGAGGACCCTTCTCGTATGGTCCCTACCCTTGAGTTGACCGGTGAGGAGGTGCTCGAGCACCTCTAGAAGATGTTGAAGGGAGTGAGCCTCGTCCCGCATACTGTCCCCAAGTACTGTGCTAACAACC
Source organism: Miscanthus floridulus (assembly GCF_019320115.1). Taxonomy (NCBI): domain Eukaryota; kingdom Viridiplantae; phylum Streptophyta; class Magnoliopsida; order Poales; family Poaceae; genus Miscanthus; species Miscanthus floridulus. The sequence continues at coordinate 79,515,700 of NC_089595.1, read as the reverse complement.
CGCCTCCTACTGTGAGTTGTTTTTTCTTATGCTGGTACTTTTTGTATTTCTTTTGTTGTCTCCACTTTTCACTTAATAGTTCTCGTCTGGTTGTTTTACTCTTTTATAGGAATTGGGGCATAACTTTGTTGACCTGATCCCCCTTGATGACTACCCTACCATTGTGGAGTTTGGGGAGAATCTTGCTGGGGCATCTTTAACCAGTAAGTTTCAAACCACCACAATATTTTCTGGTGTTTCTTCCGTAGTTCTTGGCACCCATGTAGAGTATGTTCCTCGTCCAGTTCATCGAGCTCCCCACAGTGGTGAAAAAATGGGGCGAGCGGATTGTTCTTCTTCTGGTTTGCCTTCCACCAAGAAGTCTCACCAATCGAGTACTCATCCAGGTACTCAAGTTATAGGTAGCGTGCTCCTAGGTGAGCATATTAATATGTTTTGTCTTTTTGTTGTTTGCTTTTGCCTCTGACTGAGTACTTTTCTTCTTTTTTAGATGGTGCTGTGGTTGCCATGCTTGAGAGTGAGGGAGAGCAGGATGATGATGCGGCCCTTATTACGCATCGGTGAGTTGTTTTCCTATTTTTCTACTGTTGAACACTTCTTTTTGTTCTGACTTTGACCTTGTTCTCTTGTAGTAAGCGGTCATCGACCTCGAGTTCTTCTAGAGCTCCGGTACCGACCACGCCACTCTAGTTGCAAGGTGGTGGTGATATTTTTGCTGCCACAGTTCCCCCTCTAAGGTCTTCTGTTAGTCTTGTGGGTTTTATGAAGAAGAAGATAGCTAAGTGAGTGAATCCTGATTATGTTTCTCTGTTCTGTTTTTCCCCTTCTCTGATTCATATTCTTATCATCAATTTTCTTTATCATTTTGCAGGCCTTCGCCTTCCCTCAACTCTCAGTCGACTGCTTTTCAGTCTTCTGGTGCACCCCTGTGTTCTGAGTCTCTGGATTCGGAATGTGTGTTTGGTGAGGTTGTTGTGAGGGTGACAGGGTTCTCTGATGATCTTGATTTGCTTACTCCAGAGGTGACCGTGGCCATGGCAGCGGAGCCATCTAGGGAGGTAGCTGGGGCTTCCTAGGGTATGGCTCTGGTCTTGTCTTCTTTGCCTCAGTCGGCTTCTCCCTCTACTCCTCTTCCTAGTGGCGTTCAGCGTCTGGATGATGATGTGGTGCAACAATTCGATGCCACTCATCGGTTGTCAGAGCTGACCACTGCCTAGGGGACCTTCGCGGCTTCTTTTGATGAAAACTCCAGGTAAGTCTTTTCTAAAATTTTTTCTTTGGATGTTCGTCTTTCTTCTGTTCTTATGTCTTGTTTTTCTCTTTCTCTTTTTGCTCAGTCTTTTTCTCGGGATCATACTGACTTCTTTTTCTCGTCTGAAACCAAGAAAAAGTTGTCTTCTGAGGTTAGTGCCCTAAAAATAGAGCTTGATCTCTGTCAGGCTAAGATGGAGACCGAGCGTCAGACGCACCAAAAGGAGGAGAAAGCTCTCCGTGCTCAGGTGGTTAAGGCAGGAAAGCAGAGGGATGCAGCTGTGGAGGCTATGAAGAATGAGTGCAATGGTATTGCGGGTTCTTTTTGTTTCCTCTTGTATTCGAATTTGCCTTTCTGATGACTTGTTTTTGGTGCCTGGTTTAGCTCTCCGAGTTGAAAAGCAAAAGCTTTCGGAGGGTATTGAGGAAATAAAGACACTCACTCGCAATAGTCACAACAGGGCTGAAGAGGTAATTATTCGTGCTAAAGAAGAACTCGCGCTTGCTAAGTTGATTAGGCAAGGAGCTGACAGGGATCTTGTGTTGGCCCAAAAAAATAGTTGAAGTCTTGACTGGTAAGTTGGCGACGGCTACTGAGAACTGGAATGCTTTGTGGAAATCATTTCGGTCAGTAGCCGATCTTCTCCGGACTCCATCGGATGATGGTCAATCTTGGGCTCAGTTTATTCCCCAAGTTCCAACCCATTTCTAGGAGTTCGTGAAGAGATGCGCCCAACTATGTACCAGAAATGTTCTTGCTTAGGTCCGGGTTCTTTCTCCGGAGATGCCCCTGTCCAAGATTGCAGAGGAAATCGAGAGTCAAGAATATCTTGATGTTGTTGAAAAGATGGAGCCTGAGGTCAAAGATTTGGCTAGGAGGATTGTAGATAATCTTGATATTGATATTTCTTCTCCTGATGGCGATGCTTGATGTATTTTAACTTTAGCACTCCAGCTTCTATAAAAAGGATATTATACTTCTTTTTAAATGAAGATCCTTTATTTTTTGTTGATGTCTTCTTTGCCTGGATGTCTTTGATTTAGTCAAGTGTTTGTCATGCTTTTGACTGCGCTGTGTAAACAACTCAGTATTTATAGATCGTTGTCTTGACAAATTTTCTTGATTTGTCGAGCACTTGCCTGGCTTCTATATGCGACGTGAAAACAACTCGATTTTTGTGGATCATTGTCTTGACAAACTTCCTTGCTTTGTCGAGTACTTGTCTGGCTTCCATATGCGTCGTTTAAACAACTCGGTTTTTGTAGATCGTTGTCTTGACAAACTCTCTTGATTTGTCGAGTGCTTGTCTAGCTTTCTTCTGTTTGTAGGAACATCTTAGGATTGATTTGGGTGTTAGCTTATTAGCTACCCTCATTGGCGGGCTCAAGTATCTTTTCAGCTTTTTTGCTCTCAGTCGGTATGCTCAGGCATAATTTTAGCCATTTTGCTTTTTTGGATCGGGTGTTAGCTTATTAGCTGCCCTCATCAGCGGGCTCAAGCATCTTTTTAGCTCTTTTGCTCTTAGCCGGTATGCTCAGGCGTGATTTCAGCCGTTTTGCTTTTTGGATCGAGTGTTAGCTTATTATCTACCCTCATCGGTGGGCTCAAGCATCTTTTCAGCTCTTTTGCTTTCAGCCGGTATGCTTAGGCGTGATTTCAGCCATTTTACTTTTTGGATCGGGTGTTAGCTTATTAGCTACCCTCATCGGTGGGCTCAAGCATCTTTTCAGCTCTTTTGCTCTCAGCCGGTATGCTCAGGCGTGATTTCAGCCATTTTGCTTTTTGGATCACGTGTTAGCTTATTAGCTACCCTCATCGGCGGGCTCAAGCGTCTTTTTAGCTCTTTTGCTTTCAGCCGGTATGCTTAGTGAAAACAACTCAGGAAGATTCGTAATAAGACATCTGCTATCAAGGAGAACCATCTTTATTGATCATGATCGTTTACATGGTTATTGAAAACAACTAGGGGAAATCCATAGTAATACACGTATTGTCATGGAACACCATCTTTATTGATCATGAACGTTGATCTCTTATGGCTTGTACGTGTATTCTTCCTTGATTTGCTTTTCACGCGTAGAATCTTCTTAGTTGGCTGATGTGCCATGTATTGTTGACTTCTTTTCCATCTTCATTTATCAACTTGTACGTGCCTGGTCCGGTGACTTCTGTGACAATGAAAGGACCTTCCCATGGACTGAGTAGTTTATAGCGTCCATTAGTTTTTTGTATTCTTCTTAGTACCAGATCTCTGATTTGGAGTGATCGAGGCTGGGTATTCTTGTTGTAGTGGCGTCTTAAACCTTGGAGGTATCTTGCTAATTGAAGGGTAGCATTTACTCTGACTTCTTTTGTACTGTCGAGTTCTAATCTTCGGGTGTGTTCTGCTTCTCCTTTGTCATACTGTTCTATTCTTGGCGACGTCTAGATCAGGTCGGCAGGTAGTACGGCTTCTGATCCATAAACTAGGAAAAAAGGTGAGTATTCGGTGGCTCTGCTTATTTGAGTTCGTAGCCCCCATACTACCTTGGGTAATTCTTCGATCCACTTGGATCCATAGTCCACTAGTTCTTCATACAATCTTGGTTTTAATCCGGCTAGTATGAGTCCATTAGCCCTTTCTACCTGTCCGTTGGCATCTGGATGTGCGACCGATGCATAATCTATGCCGAAGCCGCAATCCTATGCCCAATTTTGGAATTCTGTAGTTGTAAAGGGAGAACCCAAATCTGTGATGATTCGATTGGGCATGCCAAAGCGGCGCATAATGTCTTGGATGAACTCGACTGCTTTGGCTGTGATGTATTTTGCAAGTGGTTTGTATTCAATCCACTTGGTGAACTTGTCGATTGCTACGAAGATGTACTCGAAACCGCCCTTTGCTTTCTTGAGAGGTCCTACTTGATCTAGCCCCTAGCAGGAGAAAGGCCAAGCGGGAGGGATGCAGATGAGATTGTGAGCTGGTACATGAGCTTGCCTTGCGAACATTTGACAACCTTTGCATTTTCTAACGAGTTCTTCTGCGTCTTTCAAAGCAGTTGGCCAGTAGAATCCAGTGCGGAATGCTTTGCCGACTAGTGTTCTTGAAGCGGCATGATTCCCACAGCACCCTAAGTGTATTTTGACTAAGATCTCTTTGCCTTCTTCAAATGAGACACATTTTAGGAGTACTCCTGAGGATGCGGCTCTTCTGTATAGCTTGTCCCCTACTAGGATGTAGTTCTTGCTTCTGCGAACAACTTGGGTAGCTTCTGCTTTATCTGCTAGCAACTTATTCTCCTTGATATAATCGATGAAAACCTAGGTCCATGAGGTGGTGATTACCAAGATCTGGGTGCCTTTTGCTGGGAGTTTAGGGGTTATCTCACCGGGTTGTTTGATTGAGGGAGCTAATAACTCCTCTATGAATACACCGGGTGGGACCTTTGCCCTGTCCGATCTGAGCTTGGCGAGGAGATCTGCTGCAATATTAGAATCACGCAGGACATGTAGAATTTCCAATCCTTGAAAATATTTTTTGAGTTTTCGTATCTCAGCGCAGTAAGCGCCCATATTTTCTTTGGTGCAGTCCCAATCTTTGTTGACTTGGTTGATGACTACTGTCGAATTGCCGTATACGAGTAATCGCTTGATTCCGAGGGTAATTGCTATTCGTAGTCCATGGATGAGGGCTTCGTATTCTGTTTCATTGTTTGTAGGTTGCCATAGTATCTGAAGGACATACTTGAGTTGTTTTCCGTCTAGAGAAATGAAGAGAATGCCTGCACTGGCTCCGCCTCGCTTGAGCGATCCATCAAAGTACATCTTCCAATGGTCAAGGATGGTATTTGGCATGGGTTGTTGAATCTCGGTCCACTCGGCCACAAAATTGGCAAGGGCTTGAGATTTAATTGCCTTCCGTGGGGTGAAATCGATATTGAGAGCACCAAGTTCAACTGCCCACTTAGATATGCGCCCTGTTGCGTCTTTATTGTGTAGGATGTCTCCGAGTGGGAAATCTGTCACCACGGTAATCTTGTGGCTTTCAAAATAGTGGCGAAGCTTGCGTGAAGTGATTAGGAGGGCGTAGAGTAGTTTTTGCACATGCGGGTACCGGATTTTTTATTCTAACAGTACCTCACTGATGTAGTATATGGGTCGTTGTACTTTATATACGCGCCCTTCTTCTTCTCTTTCTACAGCTATCATTGTGCTGATCACAGTAGAAGTTGCCGCAATGTACAACATCATGTCCTCGTATTTCTTTGGAGGTGTGAGAACAGGTGAGGTTGTGAGGTATGTCTTGAGTCTTTTGAAAGCTTCATTGGCTTTCTCTGTCCACTCGAACTTGTCTGTCTTCTTTAGTAGTTTAAAGAAAGGTAACCCTTTTTCGCCGAGTCTTGATATGAAGCGATTGAGGGTCGCCATGAAGCCTGTTAGTTTCTGCACATCCTTGACACTTCGAGGAGGGTCCATCTCTGTTATGGCTCGAATTTGCTTGGCGCTGGCTTCGATTCCATGATGGCTGACCAAGAATCCTAGTAGTTGTCCTAAAGGAACTCTAAATACACACTTGTTTGGGTTCAATTTCCACCTCCACCTCTTTAGGTTTTCGAAGGTTTGCCTTAAGTCTTCAATTAGTGTGTCTGGGTTCTTTGTTTTTACTACTACGTCATCCACATATGCTTCTACGTTTTCGCCAATCTGATCACCAAGGCATGTTTGGATAGCTCTTTGGTAGGTAGCTCCAGCATTCTTGAGTCCAAACGACATGGTCTTGTAGCAGTAGGCGCCGAACGGAGTGATGAAAGATGTCTTGCTCTGGTCTTGTTCTTTTAATGCAATCTGATGATATCCTGAATAGCAATCAAGAAAGGATAATAGGGAAGATCTTGCTGTCGAATCAACTATCTGATCAATGCATGGTAGCCTGAATGGATCTTTTAGGTAGTGTTTGTTGAGATCTATGTAATCGACGCACATGCACCACTCATCCGTATTCTTTTTTTGTACTAGGACTAGGTTTGCTAGCTAATCTAGATGAAGGATTTCTCTGATGAATCCGGCTGCCATTAGCTTTGTGATTTCCTTTTTAATTGCTGCCTTCTTGTCGGGTGAGAATCGTCATAGCCGTTGCTTCACAGGCTTTGAGCCTTCATTGACATTGATTCTGTGCTCAGCCAACTCTCTTGGGACACCTGGCATGTTGGCCGGCTTCCAAGTGAAGATATCTTTGTTGTCCCAAAGAAAGTTGGTGAGCGCGAGTTCCTATTTTGCTAAGAGGTGGGCACTGATGGTTGCCATTTTGGAGGGATCTCCGGTGCCTAGGTCGATTTGCTTGACGTCGGCTTCTTTTGGTGGAGCAAGGATGCTGGGCTTTTTAGCCGGTATCTCTAGTTCTTCTGGGCTCAGTTCTGTGGTAATAGTGGCTATTTCTTTTCTACCATCAGTGGCTTGTGCCTTGGCTGCAATTTGAATTGCCTGAACATCGCAGTCAAAAGCGCGCTTCAAGTCACTTCAAAGGGAAAGGACACCATTAGGTCCTGACATCTTAAGCAATAGGTACGGGTAATGCGGTATTGCTATGAATTTTGCTAGTGCTTGGCGCCCGAGGATTGCATGATATGATAAATCAAAATCTGCAACTTCAAATTTGATGAACTCTGTTCGGTAGTTTGAGGGAGTGCCAAAAGTAACTGGTAGAGTGATTTGTCCAAGTGGCATAGCTGCCTTACCAGGTACTATTCCATAAAAAGGGGTGCTCGTTGGAGTAATCATCCCGGTGAGTTGTAATCCCATCTTCCTTAGCGTCTCTGAAAAGATGATGTTGAGTCCGGCTCCCCCATCGATTAGTACTTTAGTGACAGTCATGCCAGCGATAGTTGGATCTAGAATGAGTGGGTAATTGCCTGCATTTCCTACACTAGTCCATTGGTCTTCTCTTGAAAATTGGATTGGATACTGTGACCAATTGAGATGTCTTGGGGTAGCCGGTTCTGTTGCCATGATGGTTCGTAGAGCTAGCTTTTCTTGATGTTTGCTTCTAGAACTTGAGGTCCCCGTGAAGATCACTGCTACTGTCCCCCTGGATTTTTGGAATCCCTTGTCTTCATAGTTGTCTTCATCTTTTTTCTGATTGTCTTCTTTATTGTTTACCTTATTATCTTTTCTCGTATATCGCTCGTTGAATGTGTAGCAATTTCCAGTGGTGTGATTTCCTTTAGGATGCAAAATGCAATGCATGTTTTCAATGTTGTCATACCCTCTGGGTTTGGAAAACTTTCTTGATTTATCAGCCATCGCCACGGTATTGTCTGGTCCATATTTTGTTTCCTGATGTCTAATGTTTCGATGATTTCGCTTGTTCGAGTTGTCTTGGTTGTTTTTATGTGAGAACCTTTCTCGTGTCTTCTCTTCTACAGTAATCATCTTTTCTACCGCGCGTCTGAATTCTTCATTGCTTCTTGGGTTTTCTTTGCAGAAGTCTTGAAATTGCCACCTAGCCATAATTCCATGAGAGAAAGCTTCGATTACCTCCTGTTCTGTGATGTCATGTACTTGAGCACGTAGTTCGCCAAATCATTGATAGTAATTTCTGAGAGTTTCACCTCCTTTATGCTTGAGTCCTTTTAATTCTGCGTGGGTGATGGGGTGCGTGATGATTCCTATGAAATTTCCACAGAAAACTCTTTGCAAGTCTTCCCAATTTTTGATTAACCCTGGATTTAATTTGTCGAACTATTGGAGGGGCATGGTTTCCAATGCCATGGGAAAAAATAAGGTCTTGATATCGTCGTCTCCTCCGGCTAGTTCAATCGACTGTGAGTAAATTCTGAGCCACTGCTTTGGTTCGGTCTTGCCATCATATTTAGAGTGGTTGGACGGCTTGAACTTGTGGGGTAGTCGTATTGAAGCAAGTCTGTTTGCAAAATAGGGGAATCTATCACATGTTCCGGCTTCTTTGTATTCCAATTCGGCACCTCCTTCCTGCCAACTGTCGTCTTGGCGAGAATAGTCCTACGGGGATGTCTGAATAGATGCTTCGCTTCTGATCTTCCTTGGTTGTTCAATTCGGTAATTTTGACTATGGTCCCTTCTACTTTCTTTGTTGTGACTTCCGCCTGGCCCAAGTCTCTCAAAAGCGGACTTCTTTTAGTTTTGATCTTCCTTTCGATGGGATGTTGACCTTGCAGGTAATCTTGAGCGGGCTCTTCCATCGTGCGTCCTTAGGGCTGCTGACTAGAGGAGGTCTCGGAGCTGTTCCTATTTTTCATTAGGAAGTGATGTCGCTCCAAGTTCTTCTAGTGCTTCTCGGATCCTACTGTAGGGTGTATTCATCGCGCATCTTTCTTTGACTTCTTATTCTGATTTTCTTCTATCGTAGTCAGCCAGATCTGACTCATATTTAATCCAAGCTTCCTTGCACTGCCTAGCACGGTGTTGGTGTCCTTGTTTCAATTTGTTTCTTCTTTCTCTGGCTTGCCTCTGACTCTCGGTCTCACCATCGTGCTCCTAGATAAAGGGTGATATGTTGGACTCAGATTCATCTGATGATCTAATGTTAGGTGCCTCTAGGGGGGCCAGAGGTGATCGAGGATGGCGAACCATGAATACTTCTCGTGTGTGAATTGTTCTGTTATTGGTGTTGATTTCCACACTGTCGGAGTTGTTGTTGATTTTAGTAGAGGCTTCAAGGTCGCAGATCGAGTCTCCCTCTTGGTAGGGTAGAATTGCCATCGTCGTCGTGCTGATTAGTTGGGTACTGCTGTCCTTAAGAACCGAATCTGGCCAGTGGACGATGCAGTCTTGAGATGTTATAGTCATTACGAGACCTTCTTGAGCTCCTTTTAGTGGCATTCTAAGCACTGGATCGAGGGATCCTTCGGGCCGTGCTTGATAAGATTTGGCCATGTTGTGGAGTCCGAACAGAAAAGGTCCTGACTTCTTGGAAAGAGTCTGAGTGTATTCCGAGTTGTTTTCTTGATAGGCTGAGGCCATGTACCAGAGCCCTGTCGGAAAAGAACTTGGTTTCTCGAAAGAACTCGATAGAGATTCCATCTCGGATGCAGAGCCTGAGTTTGAGTCGGATGTGGAAATCCACGAAATTTGAGTTAGATCAGATATCACGAGCCACGCGAATCTTCCAACGATTCGATCTGTCATAGTCGCTGAAATAGAATGGTCTTCATGGTGAACCGAATCTTCAAGGAGACGGCTTTGGAGCTTGCCATCGTCATCTACCTCGCAGATCCATGAACCAAAGATGAAAGTTGATCCTATCGAGAAGATCATGTTGTCGGGGTCCATCGAGCTCTCGGATGCAGTTTCGCCAAAAGCCCCTACCTGGCGCGGCAGCTGTCAATGTTTCACCACCGATAGCCTGTCATGGGGGTACCCAAGGTAGTTTGTTCAGGCTTCAGCGTATGCAGAACTCGACGGTAAACGCAAGAGACAGTCGATTTATCCTGGTTTGGGCCCTCGATCGTGATCGAGTAATAGTCCTACATCCAGTCGGCGTTAGCCTTTACGTTGGATTGATTGTAAAGGTGTTGTGTTGTATTATCTGTTTTTCTCCAAGAACTCCACCCTCCTTTATATAGTCAGGAGGCCAGAGTCCTAGTCGGTTTACAATGAGGTTCCTAGTAGGATCACAGAATACTACTACTACTAAGATTATAGGGAAAGAAATCCTAGTTAGATCAGATCTTCTCCCTTCCTTGTGAGGTATCCCATGGGTCCTGTACCGACACCAAGAGTGAGTGTGAGGAACGCTACCACCTTGTGATAAAAAGCTTAATTCATTTGAGATGCTTCCTAGAGAAAGTGCTAATGAGATGTATTTACGCTTGAATGTTTTTGTAGAGGAAGTCTATAGGCTTGGACTCACACAAATGCAACCCTCCAATGTTGTGAGAAAGATCTTGAGTGTCCTCCCCATTGACAAATATGGGCATATTGTGATGGTGCTTCATCAAGGTGATCTTTCCATCGCTACACCAACTCAAATATTGGGGAAGATCAATGCACATAAGATATACATGCACATCACTCCACAAGATGGCTCTTCTTCCACCAAGAAGAAAGATTTGGCATTCAAGGCTAGCCAAGAGAAGAGGGGCAAAGCAAGAGTTGATCATGATAGCTTAAGTGATGATGAGATTGATGATACAAGTCTTGCTCTCATGGTGAGAAGAACTACCAAGATGCTCAAGAAGCTAAATAAGGATGGTGTCAAGTTTGATGGCAAGAAGAAGAAATTCTTCACCAGCAATAGAAGGAAGCCTATCTCCAAAATGGATTGCTATAATTGTAGAGAACTTGGTCATCTAGCTCATCAATGCCCCAAACCTAAGAAAGACAAATACAAGAAGAAGTACAAGGGCAAGAAAGATGACTCAAGTGATGAAAATGATGATGAGAAGAAGAAGAACAAGCCATACAAGAAGGATGGCAAGAAGGAATTTCACAAAAAGAAGAAGAATGGTAAGGCATATATTGTTGATGATTGGCTAACGAATATTGAATCATCAAGTGGCTCATCCGATGCTGAAAGTGAGAATGAGAACGAGAAGATGGTCGCTCTTGTGATTGATTCTTCACTATCTTCACAGACACTACCGCTGTCATCCTCTATACACCTATGCCTTATGGCCAAGGGTGAACGAAAGGTAGAAAATGATGATGATAGTAGTGGTGATGATAATGCTAGCAATGATGAAAGTGGTAGTGATAGTGATGAAGAATTTGAATCACCTTCTTACGATAATCTTGTCAAGTTGCTAAACCAATACACTAAAATCATTAGAAAGACAAGAGCTAAAAATGAAAAGCTAGAACTTGAGAAGGACTCACTCTTAGCAAGGTATGACAGCCAAAAAAGCTAGTGTTGAGCTTAGAGAAGAAAATAAAATTGTGTCATCCAAACTCAAGGAGCTCAAATCCTCTAAAAAGGAGCTTAGAGAAAAACATGATAAACTTGAGGGGATACATAATGAGCTCACCACTAGTTACAATTTACTAAAAGAAGAGTACACTAATCTCAAGATTAATCATGACAATCTTGTTCTTTCTCATGAGTTATTATTCAATGAGCCACATGATGCTACTAACAATATTGTTAATATTGATATAGCTACATCATGTGATGACTTTATTGTTGAGAGCATTGAGCAAGGTTCTAGTATCAAAGTCAAGAAAGTGGTTGAGTCCAACAACTATGATGATTATGTCAAGCTCAAGAATGAGAATGAAAAGCTCAAGAAAGATCTTGAAAAGCTATCAACCACCAAAACAATTGTGATAGAGAATCTTGACAATGATTATGGTATAGCTCTTGAAAATAAGATGCTTAAAGAAGAGAACAAGAAACTCAAGATGGAGAAAAATCATGATGAACTTAGAGAAGAAAACAAGAAGCTCAAGTTAGAGAAAGAACATCTCAAGACCGGTTTGAGCAAGTTCACAAGAGGTCAATATCTCTAAAGTGAGTTACTCATGAACACCGTGATGACGATGGATAGAAGTGATATTGGGTAGTTGGCAAATCAAGAGATGAAAGTTCAAGCTCAAAATCAACATCAATACAAGTCAAAGCCTAAGCCAAAGAGATGTTTTGAGTGTGGACAAGAAGGCCACTTTGCCCATGAGTGTCAAACTCCACCACCACAACTCTTGCCCAAACGTGCTAGACCCTTTGCCTTCAATAGTGGAAAAATGAAAGTCATGTTCTTAGGTCCACCCAACAAGAATAGGCATGAGCAAATTTGGGTTGCAGGTGCACACTAGGGGCATAAGGTGTAGGAGCAGGTGCATAGTCACTAAACCCAAAGTGACTCAGCACCTTTTCCACATAGTGGGATTGTAACAGAGTTACCCCACCATCACCTTCTCTCAGAAGCTTGATATTAAGAATAACATCAGCCCCTCCCAAATCTTTCATCTCAAAATTTTTAGATAAAAATTCCTTCACCTCCTCGATCACTTTGAGGATGGATCCAAAGATCAGTATGTCATCAACATATAAGCATAAAATGACTCCTTCACCCCCACCATACCGATAGTACACACATTTGTCAGCTTCATTCATAACAAAACTAGCAGATGTTAAAGTTCTGTCAAACTTCTTATGCCATTGTTTTGGAGCTTGTTTTAGGCCATATAATGACTTTAATAATTTACACACCTTGTCTTCTTGATCATTTGCTACAAACCCATTCGACTGATCCATATAGATCTCCTCCTCTAACTCTCCATTTAGGAAAGCTGTCTTAACGTCCATTTGATGAACGATAAGACCATAAGAGGCTGCCAGGGAAAGCTAAACTCGAATGGTGGTCAATCAAGCAACCGGTGAATAAGTATCAAAGAAACCCTCACCTTCCTTTTGAGTATAACCCTTGGCCACAAGTTTTGCCTTGTACCTCTCGATAGTATCATCAGGCCTAAGCTTTTTCTTGAACACTCATTTGCACCCTAGAGGCTTGCACCCATAAGGTCGATCAATAATTTCCCAAGTTTCATTAGACATAACAAAATCCATCTCACTTCGTACTGCTTCCTTTCATAAGTCAGCATCAGGAGAGGAATATGCCTCTTCAATGGTCATTGGTGTGTCATCCACAAGGTACATAATATAGTCATCATCAAAAGACTTTGCAGTCCTCTGTCTCTTACTTTTCCTTGTGACTATAATGTCATCCTCCTCAGGATTTTGCATATAGGGTTCCTCAGTTTGTTCTATCGGAGTAAAATTTTCATGCTCATGGGGAATTATAAATTCATGACCAGTCGTGCTAGGTGCATTTTTCATGGGAAACTCATTCTCAAAAAAAGTAGTGTCTCTAGATTCCATGATTGTTCAACAGCCATCTTAGGAACACTAGAATTTATAATTAAAAATCTATAACCTACGCTGTGAATAGCATAACCAAGAAAAACACAATCAACAGTCTTTGGTCCAAGCTTTTGCTTTTTGTTTATTGGCACATTCACCTTTGCCAAACGACCCCAAGTTTGCAGGTAAGAGAGATTTAATCTCTTCTTCTCTCATTCCTCGAATGGTGTAATTTCTTTATTCTTTGTGGGCACTCTATTCAGGACATGACATGCTGTTAATATAGCCTCACCCCACCATTCCTTAGATAGTCCCACAGTCTCTAACATGGCATTAACAGTTAGAGTGCGGTTCTTTCTCTCTGCAATCCTATTGAACTGTGGTGAGTATGGTGGTGTCCTCTCATGAATAATTCCATGCACCACGCAAAACTCAGAAAATTCATTTGAGAAATATTCTCCCCCACGATCGGACCACAAACGTTTGATTTTCTTCTCAAGTTGATTTTCTACCTCGACTTTATAGACGTTAAAATAATGCAACGCTTCATCTTTAGTTTTCAAAAAATACACATAGCAAAATCTAGTACAATCATCTATAAATGTCATGAAGTATCATCTACTGCCTTTAGTCAATTCGCCATTCATTTCGCATAAATCAGAATGAACGAGTTCTAATGGTGCCAAGTTCCTTGCCTCAACAGCCTTATGAGGTTTGCGCGGTTGCTTCGATTGCACGCACACCTGACACTTAGAATCTTTGACTAAGTTAAATTTTGGAACAACCAAAATTAATGTGACAAAGTCGTGAATGCCATATATTCGACTCATCCGAAATATTAACATTGTTCACTACTTTATTACACACATCATCAAGCAAAGATAAGCGGAACAAGCCTCCGCAATCATAACCTTTTCCAACAAATGTTCCATGTCTCGACACAACACACTTATTGGACTCAAGCACAATTTTAAAGCTATCGCGACACATCTGAGAACCACTAACAAGATTCTTCTTGATGGAGGGGACATGCTGCACGTTCTTTAATAGCACCGTCTTTCCCGAAGTAAACTTCAGAACGGTCGTACCAGCACCAAGAACACGCGCATGCGAACCGTTTTACATCAGTAAGGCTCCAGTCCTACCGGCCTGATAGGAAGTAAACAAAGAAACATCAGCACACATATGAATATTAGCACCACTGTCCATCCACTACTCAGGTGAAAGACAAACTAAAAGAACAAAAGGTAAAGAATTACCATACCCAGATGTTCCTCCACCAGTCCCGCTAATCACCATGTTTGCTGTCGATGAAATATGGTCGGCAGTCTACCCAGGGGTATGCCCAAGGTAGTAGATTATCGGCAGACAGATGCGCAAGCCCTAAACAAGACGGTGACATAAGACAGACACGAGGTTTTATCCAGGTTCGGCCGCCGAGAAGGCGTAATACCTACGTCCTGCGTCTGATTTGTATTGCTGTATGTCAATGAGAGATGTTTTTTAGAGGGGTCCCCTGCCCGCCTTATATAGTCCAGGGGCAGGGTTACAGATCTAGAAACTAATCCTAGTCAGCTACAATTGCCATATGTAGTCGGATAAGGATTCCTATTCTAACCGACCAGGATCCTGCTTGGTCACCAAATCCGTCTTGATTCCTTGTGCGGGACTCCGATCAGGTTAACTGAACCACACGTCGTCTTTTGGGTGGACCGAACCCATCGATCCAAGCTAGCCCAAGCTTAGCCGTAAGGGTATAGGGGTTAATACCCCCACAGCTAGTCCCCGAGCATCATGTATTATGCTGCGACACGCCATTTTAACCTTCTCCGACAAGTGAGGCTTGAGCCCTTGATGCCTCCGACCACCGTTATCACCGGAGAAGTAGGTTGTCCAAAGAATGTATGGTGCTCTTAAGAAAAAAGAAAAAGATTGCCATCCTGGGAAGTGTGCCCACTTGTATTTCTGAAAAGAAATGTAAGTGGTCTTGAAGCTTAGCGTCCTTGAACATCAGAAGCGTAGGGGTCGAAAAACCAACACATTCACCACAAGGTGAAGTGTGCCCACTTAGTCCCCGAGCCTGGTAGTAGGTGACGTAGGCACGTGGTGCCAGGGTCTAAAAAGAATTCCTAGATTAGTTGAAAACCAAATTGCCGCACAGGCAAAAACGAGATGCACCGGCAGGTGCATCGTACCGACGTAGTCCCCGAGCTTGCTGGAAGGCGAAATATGAGCCTTGTAGCAAGGTCTAAAGAAATGTCTCTTAACTGTATGTGAGTACAAATCACATGTAGCCAAGGAGAACCTTTATTCAAGCAGTGGTCGGGGCAGTCCCCGAGCATATTATTAATCCTTACAATTATTCAAAGCATAGGGGTCGAGTAGAGAAACACATTCACCACAAGGTGAAGTGTGCCCACTTAGTCCCCAAGCCTGGTATTAGGTGACGTAGGCACGTGGTGCCAGGGTCTCAAAATAATTTCCGCTGACGTAGAAAATCCAATTGCCGCATAAGCAAAACAAGATGCACCAGCAGGTGCATCATACCGACGTAGTCCCCGAGCTTGCTGGAAGGCTAAATATGAGCCTTGTAGCAAGGTCTTAAAGAAATGTCTCTCAACTGTATGTGAGTACCAATCACATGTAGTTGAGGATAGCAAACTCCAAATAGTGGTCGGGAGAGTCCCCGAGCACGGCAGTGGTCATAGCATTTACTGAGTACGGTAATGATTGGAAAAGTTACCATGGTCGGAGTATTCCCCGAGCAAGGGAATGGTTCGGTCAGTCCCCGAGCACAGTAGTGGTCTAGGCAATCCCTAAACATAGTAGTGGTCTGGGCAATCCATTATCGCGTGTGCCGCTTGTACTATTATTTGTTGTATTTATTTGTCGCCGCACTCTGTCAAGTCCAAACTGACACGTCTTGGTCAAAAAAGCAAACAGGTATAGCACGGCATTCTGCCCTCTTACTCTTTCTATCAAATTGTCGCTTGGCACCTGTATAGAGGTGCGTCAGTGTGGGCCCTCTGACTTTATCAGCGAAGAGGCGCGTACACTATAAACGAAGGGGCGTGTTTATTGGCATAGATCTCGAGGTGGTGTGAACAACCGTCCGCTGCACGTGCGCACATCTCCCCAGAAACTCGGGCGAACAAAACGATGGAACTCTTCGTTATTTATAATGTAGATCTGGCAAGCTACTGTCACCATTCCCCATTGTCATTCGCCGCCACCACCTTCATCTTCCTCCTGCCAAACCCTATTCCTCCGATAAACATTGCCAAATCCCCTTGCCACCGCATCCACCCCCCTAGAAAGGATAGAGTAATGGCGAGGAGAGACACCCAGAAGAAAAGCGGAATCATGGCGAAGGAGTGGTGGAAGTCGCGGAGCAACGAGCAGACCATCGAAGACCTCGTCGCCATGGGGGTGCTTCACAACAAGGCACTCGCTGGATGGCGCGCACCGGAAGGAGAAAGCTTCCCCGATCCATAACCAGGTGAGATTGTGGTCTTCAAAGATTTCTTCAAACGGGGTTTTGGGATTCCAGTGCACCCTTTTCTTTAGGGTCTCTACTTGTACTATGAGATTGGGATTTGCAATCTGCATCCCAACTCGATTCTTCTCGTCTCCACCTTCATCCATCTCTGCGAGGCGTATGGTGGCTTCCAGCCCCATTTCGACCTCTTTCGCCACCTGTTCTGTCTTTGGAAGAAAGGGAGCGGTGGCTCCAAGATCGTTGGAGGTGTCTACCTGAACCTGCGTGACGGCATGAAGGCTCAATACCTGCATTGCCCCTGGAACACCTCATTGGACGAGTGGTACAAGAAGTGGTTCTACATCCGTGAAGAGCCAAACACCATCACTCTGTGCGACGTGGGGCTAATTCCAGAGAAGAAAAATAGCTGGTCGGAGAAGCCCGAGAACTTGGAGCAGATCGCCGAACTGCTCGGGATGATCCTGTGGGGAAGGCTTGATGGCCCAAGCGTGGTCGGTAACTTCATCAGCCGAAGAATTCAGCCCTGCTAGAAAAGGATTCATCCTGGCTTCGAGTACCAAGGAGGCGTGGATCCAACAAGGACTAGGAAAGAGCCGCTCGACAAGATGGAAATCAAGGCCAGGATTGGAGAGCTGTTCAACCTGGCCGACCCCAATTATGTCGCGCTGAACGCCATCGAGCACGCCTTCAAGCTGGCTCGACCTCCCCCAAAGGTAAATGACGCCTCCTTTTAACTGTAGAGTCATGTTGTAGCAAGAAAATAACTGTTTGCCCCCATTTTGTGTCTCAGTGCAATGGTCGTGACTGTAACACCTCGGGTGTTAGCCTTGCATAACTTGACTTGCATAACATGAGCATGAGCATCAAGCATCCATAAATCATCATTTACAATTGAAACATTTGATCGAAACATATGAAACATTGCTTGTTATTTCATGTTTCTTGGAACATATGTATATGATCTTGTACAAATGAATGCAAGTGGGTAATGCTAGTCACTAAAACACCTTAGCTATACTTAGGTTAACAAAGGGAACCTTGTTCATGAAGGCCATATTTCTTGATCAAGCATTTAAGTGTTATTTCATGTGTTGACCTGAATAGCTATATGAGTGACTACTACTTGAAATGCTTAAATGACCTTGCAAATTGTTTTAACATGCTTAGGGTATCATCATGAACAACTTTGGTATTTAGGGCTAGGGCTAGTTTGGTCATTTAGCCATGGTTTGAATGTGTATCATGATTTCAAAATGACAAGTTTGACTAAAGTTGAACTAGGTGTTAGGGACCTTGCATGGAGGAGTTCACTAAAGCAAAGTTGTAGTGTTTGACATAAGGAACAACTTTTATTTTTGGGTCATGGACTGATTTTGCTTCTAACATGCTTGAATGGGCCCCACAAAAACCAGCAAAACCAAGCTTTCATTACTTAACAAATTTTTCTAAGTCCTTTTTACAATGGCAGTTGACAGGCTCAACTTAGGATCGATTTTTCTCCCTATCTATTGCAAATTAGAACGAAGTGCTTGAACCAAAGTTGTAGCTGGTATTTCAGGCTACAAAAACCATGTAGATCGTTTTCGCTGAGAAGCTACGGATTAGCGGTTAAAGGAGCGTCAAAACTCGCTGTCAGGCCGTTCCGATCGTGTCTGACGAAACTGAATCGCGAGCGTCAGTGGCCGACACCGGCAGAGTTCGCGCGCCGCGTGTCCCCGGCGACGGCCGCGCGTCGCCGTTGCCCTGACCGCGCAGGCCACGCCGCGCCTGGGCGCGCCTTCTTCACGCCAGCGTGCGCCCGCTCCATTTCCACTCGCCCACGCCAGCTCTCTCCCTCTCCAGCGCCCTCCCTTGCTCTCGCCACAGAACCAGGTCACGCCGCCGAGCACAGCACCACCTCCGCCGTCGCCTCGTGTGCGCTACGTCGGACCACCACCACCTCCATCTCGCCCATAGCTGCGCCACACCTCCCTCCACCCCTCGTCTTGATTGCTGCGGCTGTCACGCTTCTGTGAGGGCGAATTCACCGTTTCCTTTCTCACCGGAGTTCACGGTCGCCATGGCCGCCTCCACGGCAAGCTGGCCATAGCTCGGCTCATCGGCGCTTTTCCTTCGGTTTTGAGCGTTAGCATTGGGTCAGGACGTGTAGTAGCCGGTGCCAAGACGTTACCGTCGTTAGTGATCCCGCCGGCGTGGAACGCGACGACCAGCGCCGCCGCATTCTAACCCCCGCACCACCGCGCCGTGGTCGAGAGTCGTCGGAGCTTTATGTGGAGCTTTTATTGTTGAAATAGAGTCGCTAGGTCACCGTGGTACCATTGCGCGCCTCGCCGGGCTTTCCCGTGGCCGGAGATGGCCGGCACAGCGTCGAGCAGCGTCGCCGTGCCGCCATCACCGACGACGAGCATGCTCCACCCACCCTCACCCGCCACCACCTAGGTCGTTTGACGCGCGCTACTCAGTGGTTGGTGTAGTGAAGACCTCACCACCGGCAACCTCGCCGTCGGCGAGCTCTGGCCGCGCCAACACCGCGCAGCGCCGCTGCCCTGTTCCGTGTCACTGACGCGTGGGGTCCCCTGACCAGCGGGTCCCACCTGTCAGCGACAGCAGTAGTGTAGGCTAACTCATTTTGAATCCAGTTTTTGATTTGTTTTGTTATTTTTGTATCTTAAGTTTGGTAGCTCCTAAAATGGTGAAATAAATATGATTGTGTTGCTTAGGAAGTGTAGTATTTAGTAAAAATGTGTTCTTGGCTTCAACAGTAGAAATTTCTAGAAATTTAAATAGGGATTTCAAATGTGCTTTTGAATGCATTCAAATTTGTTTATTTTATATCTAGAGTTCCTGTGCTCCAAAAATTATGAAATTTTTGTGGTAGGCTGTTCTTGTCATACCTGAGCTTGGATAAAAATTTGAGAACCAGTGCATGTGTAGATCTATAGTGTTAGATTTTTCTTTTATAAATAGTTAATCCTTGCATGAATTTTTATAAATTAATTATAAGTCCAAAATTCATGAAATTTATTGGAGGTGATACTAGTACCATATGGATGTTAGGAAAAATAAGAAATCTGTTGCTTGACACTTTTCAATAGGATTTTCCATTTATGCTATTTCAAGCCTTGCTTCCTTATCATTTTTGTATAGGATGTTCTACTTAGTAAAATGACATGAAATTTTTATAGTAGTCCTTTGATAGCATTAGTAAGGCTCTGTAAAATTTTGAGAATTTATTAAGCACATTTGATATATATTTATTATTTAACCTAGATATCTAAATAAAATAATAAAGGCAATTTAATAAATAGTTTGGGCTTCACCATTATATCATCTTAACTGTAATTGGTATGCTGAAACTGTTGGTAGGTTCTAGGTTGTCAAATTTTGAATAATTACCTGAAGTAGAAGTGTTATTACTTTATATTGCATGTCAAGTCATTTCTGGACTGATTCTAGAGTGTAATGAGTTACATGTTGAAACAAGTGTAGACTGTAAAAATGGTTAATAACAAAGTTGTAGAGAATTTGATAAGCTTTCCAGAAAGTCCAGGATCACTGTTTTTGAATTTGTAGAACTCCAGTTATGAGTGAAACAAGTAGCTGCTGGTTATGGTGTAGTCGATGCATTGTAGAAATAGTTAAGTAGTAATCGAGAAGAGATATGCACCTACTCAAACAACGCGATGCACTTGTTAACATTATGCATTCGTAATACTCATACCATACTCATGCATCTAGGATCGGAGGAAGAGATCACGTTGCTGGAATTCGAAGAAGCAGAGGAAGGGAACCCGCAGGAGAATCCGCAAGCCGCAGCTCCCGAAGGCGTGGAGCAGAACCCTGAAGAGCTTCCGGAGTGCCCTGACCATCGTCCTACTTCCTTTCTGCGAGGCAAGCCCCGGAACATTATAAGTCTCCCAGTATTTTATAAACGTTTACTTACGTATTTATGATTGATGCATTAGGTTATAAGAGTTGAATGAAACCACTTGATGCATGTACATTCCTTGTCCAGATATTAACCCTTTAACCGGTATAGGTCCAGGAGCGAATATATGCTTAGCCATGCTTAGACCGGTAGAAGTCGGGTGATGTTCTATCACCTGCGAGATATAGGTGGATACCGGAGCACGGTTGGCTATATCTGCTATCGTGGAACAGAACCACGTGGTAAAAGTAAATTGAGACCGGACGGGAGGTCGATAGGGAAGCAACAAGGCATGGAGGTCTTGGGTGTGGACTTATCCCCGTCTATGTCGATTAAGGACCGTACCGTTGTTGGCGCTTCTGACAAGATTGAACGCATGCCTCTCACTTAGCTGGCCGGATAACTCGTTCCGACCGCGAAGCCGAGTAATTCAACTCAGGCCGGGACCCGTTTTGTTGTGCGCTCCTTCCGGGGAACGATCAGACTAAGCCCAAGGGCAGGCTTGGCCTGAGCATCCTGGCATCTGGTGTTCCAGATTGTGCGGCGCAGTACGGACCCGCGAAATGTGTACCTGAGTTGTACCAAAGGTGACCTAAGACTATCGTGGCTGATAGATCTGGGTTTGTGTTAGGAATAAATTCCCAGCTGGTTGAAATCGATTCGAATCGCCGTCTCTCCCGGATAGTGAGAAACTTGGCTAGTCCCAACATCGTAGTAACTATATTATGAAACGTGATGGTTCAAATGAATATGGAATTACAATACCTGCTATGGTTACTATTGTATGATTCTAAATAATATACCACATGTTTGGCATAGGATAGTTGCTAACCTAGAAATGGATAGTTATAATTAACTTGATAAAAGAATCACAACTGTACAACGGTTAATTGCCTTTTTCGCAAAATGTTGTCAAGTTACGTCCACTTATACAGCCTTGCATAATCCTTGGAGTCGTTTTATTTCTGGTTCATGACGGGTAAGTCTAGCTGAGTACCTTCTCGTACTCAGGGTTTATTTTCCCATTGTTGCAGATGGCACTGTGTATCATGGTTATTGCAAGAGTTGCTTCTATCCCGCTGTGGATGAGGAGTAAGCCTTGGGCAGGCTTCCCTAGTAATTCCTATCTTTGCTTTTGTGGACCGTGATCTGGTTTGGCACTGTATCAAACTACGTTGGAAACTTATCTTCAAACTTATTTGCTTCCGCTTTAATTATCAAACTCGGTTTGTAATAACTTTCTATTCGTACTCTGATGATGAAAAGTATCTGTGAACTTTATGTAATATGTGGCATGTATGTTGAATCCTGTACGATCTTGGTTGTTGTAAATCGTTTATCGAGACCCGTCGTGGTACTCGACGGACTACCGGGTTTATATGGATTCAAGTATGACAGTGCAACTGCTTGCGGATTGCCATTGTACTTGTATTCTTATAAATTGGTCGGTTCTGTGACAGTGACCGGGCAGAAGTGTTCGTGTCGCCTCCCCCCGGTGTAGAATGGCCGCAAGCTACCGGCCCAGCCACCCAGACCAGCGCCAGGACCGACGACGTTCACTGGGCGGTACTCGAGACTGTAGAGAACGCCTCGACCAGAGCCGCTGGCAAGCGTCCAGCTGCCAACAAACGACGCCAAGCCATCTTCCCCCTGTCGGACGATGAAGCAGAGGATGCGGACATCTTCTGGCTCATCCCCCGAAAGAGGAGAAGACAGGTGGAACCGACAGAGCAGGGTGGCTCCTCTGGGCCAGCAGTGGTCGCAGCACCAACCACTGCAACACAGAGGATAGACGAAGGGAACATCAAGCATCATGCCCCGACGCCTGTACCGGAGGTAGAAAGAGTCCCATCGGAAACTGCCGAGCAAGCGGAGCAGGGGCGGTCGAGGAGACGTTCCTTCGCCACATCATTCCGCAAGTCGAAGCTGTAAGTATCTATATTTTTTATGGAAGCTTGCATTTTGCATTGGATACTATTATCTTCTGAATTTGTCTCTGATGCATTAGATCGGCATCCACCGAGAGCCCCGACCAGCTAGCTGGGTGCGGCATGTCTTCACCAATGACGGTGGGTCAAACTGCCCAGCAGCCAGCCGTGGAGGAGCCCATAGCAGGGACTCCGCCTGGGCCTCAGTAGGCGGACGACCAGACGCCAGTCCCTGAGCAGCTGGTCAAGAAGACAACCGAGCAGAGTACAAGTGCTCCAAGCACGAAACCTGCTAAGGCGGATACCATAGCGCCAAGGGAGCTGGATCTAGCTGAGGAGCAGGAGCCAGAAGTGGCCCAAAACGTTTTTGCCAATGCGACGGCTCGTGGAAAAGCGCTGGTGGTCGTGGAACCTGCAAACTCCAGACTAGCGTCGCCTCCCGAACAGGAGGCTGAAGAAGAAGAAGTGGAAGAGGTCCTGGGCCATCCCCAAGATAGGCGACAACATGTATATGTGTCGCGCTATCAGAACGATGAATGGGTCATGCACGAGGAAATCCCAGAGGTCGAAGAGACCTTAAGAGTCGAACGGGCGACCAAGCGTCTAGTGACAGAAGTCCAGGTATATTTGGCTTGAGTCCTTGACCCTTTTGTGTAGTCGAACTGTCTGACGTAGCTTGTCTGTATGCAGGACTTGATGAAAACTGCGAGATACCGAAAAAGGTGCTTCGACCAGATAGAAGGAATCACGGCGACCAATAAGGAGCTGACGGCTAAAGTGGAACGCTTGCGGCGCCAACTTGAAGCCGCCGACCAGGAGAGGACAGACCGAGAAGCACAGAACCAAAACCTGGTCGGCCAGCTCAATAACAAAGAGCGAGAGAGAACAAGTAAGTTCTCACCGTATCATAGCAAGTGCAAGACTTGTGTTATTGTGTTTTCGGTAGTAACAGCTGTAATGCAGGTTTAGAAGCTGAAATGACCCGCCTCTAGGGGGAAAATAGCCGTGTGACCGTAGAATGTGGTCGCCTAAAGGAGGACAACGAGAAACTGGCATGCAGCCAGTCTGAACTCCAAGACCACACTAACAGAATGAAGGAGGACCTAAAAAGTAAGCATTCCAGATCACCTCTCTTATTCTATTGCCCACCTTGCCTTGTCGTGTCATCACGTTTGATTTCTTGTACTGCATTCAGTTTTGAAAGTCAATGCCAAGAGGCACCTAGAGGCCGTGATCAAGGAGTGTGACGACTGGAAGGCACGATGCCTCAAGGCCACCGAGGAGCGGGACACGTGGAACAAGCGGTGCCAAGAAATGGCAACTGGTATTGTGCCCGTCCTCGACCTTATCGATCCGGTGCTCACAGAGGAAAGGCTAAGGACGCCCTAGCTCGGACTGGTCGAGAGATGCAGACAAGCATGGGGATGGTTCCAAGAATTCATGAAGGAGGCGGGTGAGTACACGGGTGCCCATGTGCTAAGCATGGTGCGTGCTCACTACCCCCTGATCAATCTCAAACGCCTGGAGGCTGGGTACCCGAAGGAGATAGACCCAGACAAGGCAGAAGAGCTTCGGACGGCCCAGCTGGACTTGTCGTCAAACATAATTGGCGATATTAACCTGTGTGGAGGTGGGACGGCACCTGTACAGGGTATGCCATCGACAAGCCAGCTGGAAATGCCATCATCTACAAGCCAACCAACGAAGCCTGCGGTCTCGACCAGCCAGGCACCGGCGGGGCCATCCCCTTCAGCTCGACTAGCTCAAGAGTCCCCAAGACTCGAGTAGGGTATCAGAGGCGGCGAGCAACAAATGCCATGCGCCCCGACCAGCCAATGTAATAGGCTTAGAGCTGTAGAAGGAGGACATAGTTGTGTTATTGTAAACTGGAGCCTCTTCAGGCAAGCTTGTAATAACGTAACTGTATATCATTATAAGCTCGTTTGCTTTATACAGAACGTATTTAAGCTTGAAATTTTTTGTTGGAGTAACTAAGTGGGAATGTGTTAACGTTCTGTTTAGTTGTACCGTTTTGCTCGACACGTCATCTCGAAAAGTTTGTGCGGCCCTAGTTTGGCATGTGGTCGGAGTGTGAGGTACTATGACCTGTGCACACGTGGATGCAGACAAGTCAAACTAGGAAGGACCTGCCGATCACCCGCAACGTAGAGAGTGGATCCCGTGCACGTGTTGGGAGGAACCGGAGATAGGGCCTGCTCTGAAAACCGTAGAAGGAGTGGTGGTCGGCTTGTACTGGCTAAGTTAGAATAGCCATAAAATTCGGAGTGACACAGTAGAGTGGTCAGAGAAATCATAATTGCTTTTAAAGTAAATCGAAAATACAAGTGGAGTACATATCTCAGAAGTTAAGCATAGAAACGTCTAAGCTTGTCGATGTGCCACGAGTTTGGTACGTCCGTGCCGTCCAGGTGAGCTAACCTATAAGACGTTGGACGTGTGACTTCCTTGATCATGAAGGGTCCCTCCCATGGGGTTGTGAGTTTATGGACACCAGCCTGGTTCATCTTCCACTTCAAGACCAAGTCCCCGACAACGAAGAAACGCTCTTTAACATTTTTGTTGTAGTACCTACGCAAGACAGCAAGGTATTTGGCCGTGCGTATGCAAGAATCGAGCCTTTTCTCCTCTACGCTGTTGACTTCTAGCTCCCGTACTTCGTTGGCCTTGCCCTCGTCAAAGTTCTCTACCCGTGCTGATCTGAAAGCTATATCTGGTGGGAGGACTGCCTCAGCGCCGTAAACCATAAAGTATGGTGAGACGCCGGTGTTACGACTGGGCTAAGTCCGGAGGCCCCAGACCACGGCTGGTAACTCCTTATGCCATCTTCCAGGAGCTTTATTATTTTCTCTGTACATCCTCTTCTTCAATGCATCCAAGATCATGCCATTTGCTCGCTCGACTTGTCCATTAGCTCTAGGGTGCGCCACCGAGACGTATTTTACAACTATGCTCCTTTCATCGCAGAAGTCCCAAAAAGTGTTCCCGGTGAACTGAGTACCCAGATCAGTAATGATGTTGTTAGGCATGCCGAAACGGTGGATGACCTGATCGAGGAACGTGGCAGCTTTCTCTGAGGATGCCCGTACCAGAGGCATGTATTCTATCCACTTAGAAAATTTATCAATTAGCATGAAGACGCACGTAAATTTCCCAGGAGCCGGTTTGAAAGGCCCGATCATGTCCAGTCCCCAGCATGCGAAGGGCCAAGAGGCTGGAATCGTCTGGATCTCATGTGCTGGTACATGGATTCTCTTGGAGAAGAACTAACAACCCTCACAGCGGCGGACTAGCTTTTCTGCGTCGACTACTGCTGATGGCCAATAGAACCCTGCTCGGAAAGCCTTACCGACCAGTGCTCTTGAGGCCGCATGGTTGCCATAGGAGCCAGAGTGGATTTGGTCTAGGAGATGCTCGCCTTCCTCCTGGGTTATACACTTCATCAGGATTTCCTCCTTAGCGTTTTTGCGCCATAACTTGCCATCAACGAGCAGATACTGCTTACTTCGACGCATCAGGCGCTTGTTTTCTGTTCGATCGATATAACCGCTACCATCTGTTAAGTACTTGATGAAAGGAGTTCTCCAGTCCCGCTCATGAGTGGTCAAAAGCGGCTCGGCTATGCTCGGCGCCAGAACCGTTGCCACTAATTGCTGATCTGGAGTTTTGTCGACCGTAGAATCTTCATCTTCGATGGAAGGCGTGAGCAGGTCTTGGACGAATACACCATGTGGGATTTTGGCTCGGGATGATCCTAACTTTGACAACGCATCCGCTACCTGGTTCTTGTCCCGGACCACATGTATGTACTCGATGCCATAGAACCTGCCTTCTAGCTTTCTTATCGATTTGCAGTATGCGTCCATCTTCTCGCTGGTCGTGTCCCAGTCCTTGTTGAGTTGGTTGATGACCAGAGCCGAGTCTCCATAGACATAGAGACGCTTAACACCAAGCTCAACCGCAATGCGTAAACCATGCAGGCACGCTTCATACTCGGCGGCGTTATTAGATGCTGGGAAATAAATCCTGAGGACGTACCGAAACTGCTCCTTGGATGGTGACACGAAAAGAACTCCTGCCCCCACACCATCAATGTTGAGAGAACCGTTGAAGTACATCGTCCAATATTCGTCGGATCCCGGAGAGGCAGGCGTGCTTAAGTCTGTCCACTCGACGATGAAATCGACGAGTGCCTGAGACTTGATTGTAGTACGGCTTGCAAATTCCAAGGAAAAGGGGCATAGCTCCATTGCCCATTTGACGATGCGTCCGTTCGCATCCTTATTGCGAATGATGTCCCCCAAAGGATACTCGGTCATGACCACCACACGATATCCGTCGAAGTAATGTCTCAACTTTCAAGATGTTATCAGTATGGCGTAGAGCAGTTTCTGAATCTGTGGGTACCTTGTCTTGGATTCGTTGAGTACCTCACTAATGAAATAAATTGGCCGCTGTACCTTGTAGGCGTGGCCCAGCTCGTCGCGCTCGACCACCATTGCCGTGGAAACCACCCGATCGGTTACCGCAATGTAAAGTAGGAGAGTTTCGTCTTCTCTGGGAGCAGTAAGCACCGGGGGTGATGTGAGGTATTCTTTTAGCTGCGTGAAAGCAGCATCTGCTTCCTCCGACCACTCAAACTTCTCGGATGCTTTGAGCATTTTGAAGAACGGTAGCCCTTTTTCTCCTAACCTTGATATGAAACGGCTTAGAGCGGCCATGCATCCGGTAAGCTTCTGGACATCTTTCACCTTTTTTGGGGGCTTCATGTCTAAGACAGCTTTGACTTTCTCCGGGTTGGGGCGTATGCCATCGTAGCTGACGACGTTGCCGAGCAGTATGCCAGAAGGAACGCCAAAGATACACTTCTTTGGGTTTAATTTCCATTGGAACGTATTGAGGGCTGCAAAGGTGCGTTCCAGGTTGTCCACAAGGGTACGTACTTCCTTGGTTTTGACAACTACATCGTCAACGTAAGCCTCAATGAGGCCATCTCTTATCTCATCGCTGAGATAGGCCTGTATGGCGCGTTGGTAGGTAGCTCCGGCGTTTTTGAGCCCGAACGACATAGTCGTGTAGCAGTAGGCGCCGAAAGGCGTGATGAAAGATGTCTTGATCTGATCATCCTTTTTGAGAGCGATCTAGTGATAACCAGAGTAGCAATCGAGAAAGGAGAGCAGCTCGCAACCGGCGGTTGAATCTATGACCTCGTCTATGTGAGGTAAGTCGAAGGGGTCCTTAGGGCAGTGTTTATTGAGATCAGTGTAATCAACGCACATTCTCCATTCATTATTCTTTTTGCGTACAAGAACCGGGTTGGCTAACCATTCTGGATGATACACTTCTTTGATAAATCCGGCTGCCAAAAGCCGTGTAACTTCTATCCTAATCGCCTCCTTCTTGTCGCGAGCGAACCGTCGTAGCTTCTGCTTGATTGGTTTGGCCTTGCTGTTGACATTTAAGGAGTGCTCGATCAAGTTCCGAGGTACACCGGGCATGTCGGAAGGTTTCCATGCAAACACCTCCACATTGCACCTCAAGAACCTGACGAGCGCGTCTTCCTATTTGGGATCCAGGTTGGCCCCGATGAGAGCCGTTTTGCTAGGATCGCCATCGACCAACTGGATCGTCTTGTGCTCCTTGGACCTAATGTTCTTACGTAGAGCCTCAAGCTCTGGGATCTCCAGGTGGTCGGCCAAGGTCTTCTTAGCGTCGAGCATGGTCTCGGCCATACGAATAGAGAGGTCGTGGGCCTCTGCTACTTTGAAGCTGTCGTCCTCGCAGGTATAAGCTGCGTATACGTTGCCCCTGAGGGTTAAAACCCCTTTCTCGGTGGGCATCTTGAGCACCAGATACCTGTAATGAGGTATGGCCATGAACTTGGTGAGCGATGGTCGACCAAGAATAGCATGGTAGGTGCCGTCGAAGTCAGCGACCATGAAGTTGACGTAGTCGGTGCGGAAGTGGTCCGGGGTCCCGAATTGCACAGGTAGCGTGATCTGCCCAAGAGGTGTAGAGCTCTGTCCGAGGAGAATGCCCCAGAACTATGCCTCGTACGGCTTCAGGTCCGCCTTAGATATTTTCAGGGCAGGCAGGCTGTTCTTGAATAGTATATCAATGGAGTTGCCGCCGTCGATCAGTACCCTATCGAACTGAACCTTATTGATACAAGGATCGAGGACCAGGGGAAAACGCCCTAGCTCAGGTATGGCGGCCCATTGGTCCTTCCTGCTAAAGTAGATTTCACGGTGAGACCATGGAGGAAGCCGTGGATCGGTGCGAAGGTTGTCGGTGTTTGCCACGTTCAAGCAAGCGCAGGCGAGGAGCTTGCGCTCTCGTTTGGTCTCAATGGACACCTTGCCACCGATGATGGTGTGCACACGATCAGTCGGCTTGACGTATTTATGACGAGGGTCTGCATCGTCGTCGTCGTTGTCCTCGTTGCGCTGTTCCCCCGCGTCGTTAGGCTTGTCGGACGTATCCGGGGCCTGTTGACGCGTGTAGATAGTCTTGAGGACGCGGCAATTCTCCATGGTGTGGTTCGACTTCGGATGGAGCTGGCAGGGCCCCTTCAATGCTTTGGCGTAGTCGTCCTCGTAGTTACGACGTCCGCCGCCCTTTTTCACGGTATTGACTTCGCCGTCGTCTTCCCGAGCATGCTTGCTCCTGTAATCGTCACGGCGGTTGCGCCGCTGATTACGTTGGTCACGGTGGTCGCGGGAGTCGTTGCGCTGGTTGCGGCGGTCAAAATTATCGTTCCGACCACGATTGCCGCGGTAATCGTCGCGGTGTGGAGGGTGGTCGGAGCGTGGAACCCTTGCTGCTTCTTCAACGATTATCTTTTTAGCGTCGTCGGCGTCCGTGTATTTCTTAGCGGTCGCCAAGAGCGCTGTGACTGATTCAGGTCGCTTCCGGAGGAGCTTGTCTCTTAGGGCGTCGTGGAAGCGGAGGCCAGTGACGAAAGCCTCCATTGCTTCGTTGTCGGAGATTGATGGGACCTTGATGCGCATCTCCGAGAAACGCCGAACGTACTCGCGCAGTGGTTCGTCTTTCCGATCTCGGATCCATTGCAGATCGTACTTGTTGCCGGGTTGTTCACAAGTAGCGATGAAATTGTCGATGAAGGCCTGCTTGAGCTCCTGCCAAGAATCAAAATAGTTCGCTGGCAAGCTAACCAGCCATTGGTGACCTGCATGACCAACGGCGACTGGGAAGTAGTTAGACATGACGTGCTCATCAGCCATGGTTGATCGGCACACAGTTTCGTAGAGCATGACCCATAATTCGGGGTTTTCCTTGCCGTCGTACTTCTGAAGTTTCTCGAGCTTGAAATTTTTGGGCCATATGACTTGGCGAAGGTGCGGAGTGAATTGCTTCAGACCCGGCGGGCCGTGGGCGGTGTCATACTCCATACGGCGATAGCTTTCATGGGATGCACGATCATCGGCTCTCTAGTTGATGCGAGCACGCAGATCACGTCCACCGAGGTAATGGCGGAGATCGTTATTGCCATCGTGGCGATCTCGATTGCCATCTGGATTAGCCCTGCGATCGTGGTTATCACGGCGATTATCGTGGTTATCTCGGCGGTTGTCGCCTCGAACGTCGTGGCGGTTATCCTCCCGGCGGCGGTTTTTGTCCCGACCACCATCATGACCACCGTTTCTGCCTTGACGGTTGTCCGACGGGTCGTTGTTGCGCGAGCCACGTTGGTTGGGCAGCTGTGAGCGACTTGAGTATTGGCGGCTATGGCTTGATTCAACTGAAACGGATGGTGCCCGGGCTTGATTTATCTCTGCGGTCTGAGCCATAGCAGCTGTCAGATAAGCTTGTATGTCATCACGGATCGCTTGGGTCTCGGGAGTGTTGGGCAACCGCTGCATTGTCGCCATGGCGACGGCTACGTTGGCGCTTGGGGTCTTGAAGACTTGCTTGTCCCCCACCCTGTCGAAAGCATCATTGAGGTCACGTGGTTGGACCCTTATGCGTCGTGCCTCCTGGTCTGCTTCAGCTTCGATTTGCCAGCGGTTAAACCGGTCAATATTGCATGCTTCGCGTGCAGTCTTTTCTTGTTCTGTTTCACCAACTGCTGGCAGCTCGTCATTGCTGACAACATGGATCAAATCCCCTTGTCTTGGCGGGAAAGACAGAAATTGGGGGAAACCCGGGGCGTGGTCTGGTAGATCCAGATCGTATTTGACGCCTTCCTCTTCGTGACGCTGAAGCTCGGTGTGGACAGATGCGTTGGATGCGATGCCGGATGAGGAGCTGGAGTCGCCCTCTCGGACCGTGTGGACGGATCCTTCTTGATAATCTTCAATCCAGACCATGTTGACGATGTGGCATGGCTTTGGCTGAGGTCGGTGCATAGAACACAGATCCGAGTGGCGTCATAGATTGTACGCGTAGCTGGAGGCAGCGTTTTGTAGGCCGTAGGGCTGGACCTGGTGGTTCTCCGTCGGGACTTCATACTCGCAGAGTCAGAGGTTCGTCACGAAAGTTGGCTGGCGACGAGCGAAGCAGCCCTCAGGAGTAGGTACGACCACAAGATCTGTTCCAAGTCGCGCAGGACGACTGGTCCGCGCTGGTCGGGTAGATCTGTTGTGGGGAGTTGTTACCTGCTCATTAGGTTGGCTTTGAATCGTACTTACCAGAGCTAGGGTTTCAGCGAGTTTGATGCCGACCCGATCGATGGAGTTGAGCAGGTCGGTGTTGTCGATCTGCCTTCCTCTGTAGCGGGGAAGCGGATGACGGGTTGTCGGCATGGCTGTAAGAGTGGTCGGAGCCAGATGTACCGTGGTCGGAGCTAGATCCATCGTGGTTGGAGCCGTGTTTACCGTGGTCGGAGCCGTGTTCACCGTGGTCGGAGCCGTGTTCACCGTGGTCGGAGTCGTGTTCACCGTGGTCGGAGTCGTAGCCGATGCAGGTGAAGTAGTCGTCAACGCAGGTTGAATCCACGCTTCCTCCGTGGTCATGGCGATGGAGTCATCGGAGCCGGTGGTCCAGGTGATCTGGCCAACGGTGAATGTGAGGCCGTTGGGCGTAGCCGTGGAGCCGGAGATGATGACCATCTTGTTTGCTTGGAGAGCAGTACACACACCCCCTACCTGGCGGGCCACTGTCGACGAAATATGGTCGGCAGTCTACCCAGGGGTATGCCCAAGGTAGTAGATTATCGGCAGACAGATGCGCAAGCCCTAAATAAGACGGTGACGCAAGACAGACACGAGGTTTTATCCAGGTTCGGCCGCCGAGAAGGCGTAATACCTACGTCCTGCGTCTGATTTGTATTGCTGTATGTCAATGAGAGATGTTTTTTAGAGGGGTCCCCTGCCCGCCTTATATAGTCCGGGGGGCAGGGTTACAGATCTGGAAACTAATCCTAGTTAGCTACAATTGCCATATGTAGTCGGATAAGGATTCCTATTCTAACCGACCAGGATCCTGCTTGGTCACCAAATCCGTCTTGATTCCTTGTGCGGGACTCCGATCAGGTTAACTGGGCCGCACGTCGTCTTTCGGGTGGACCGAACCCATCGATCCGAGCCAGCCCAAGCTTAGCCGTAAGGGTATAGGGGTTAATACCCCCACATTTGCTGATTTCTTTTCTTGTTTATATTTGCGGTCTGGGCACGCACTTGCCCAATGCTCATCACTCCCGCAAACAAAGCAACCTTCACCTTTCTTGTTATTTTTCTTCTTAAATTGAGCAGTCTGCTTAGGCTTTGCATTGTTGTTCTCTTGCATGTTCTTCTTCTTTTTATTACGGGATGCAAATGAGTTTTTCTTCTGCACCATATTGGCAGCGCAAGACTCAACTCCTTTTCCACGGTTGTCTTTTGCTCTCGCCCTCTCCTCAACACCAAGGGATCCAATAAGTTCAGCCACGCTAAACTCTTGTCTCTTATGTTTTAGAGAAGTAGCAAAATCCCTCCAAGAAGGTGGTAGCTTAGCGATTATACCGCTGACCACAAACTTATCGGGCAACAAACATGGGAAATGTTCTAGTTCCTTTGCTAGCGCCTGTATCTCATGAGCCTGTTCGACTACAGAATGGTTTTCAACCATTTTAGAGTCATACAACTGCTCCATAAGGTACAGCTCACTAGCAGCATCAGAAACTCCAAACTTTGCCTCAAGAGCATCCCATAATTCTTTGCCTGATGTGCAAGATATGTAGTTTTTCTCATACTTAGGATAAAGTACACTAATCACGGCGTCTTGAAACAGGTTATCGGTAGCCAAGAACTTTTGCTCCTCCTTAGGAGTAAACTGTTCAGGCTTCTCCTGTGCGGTGTGATAGCAGTTCATCGTAGTTAACCACAATACTATCTTGGCACGCCACATCATGAAATTCTTGCCATCAAAATTATTTGGCTTCAAAGCAGCAACAAAACCACTGACAGAAAATTGCTTAACATTAGATTTTTGGACTGTTAGGAATTTAGGCATTTTCATGATCAATTTAATCCAGAAATATAACATCAGCAGGTTCGTGACAACATATATGTGCATGTGTAAATCACTAACGAACTCTACAACATGCAGACATGACATACAGATCGATACAGTAAGAATTCAAAATGTGGTAATCATTGAGATCAGATTGTACCCAGTGGAGGGTCCCATGCCAAGGGCTTCGGAGGCTCCATTCGCATTAGTCGATATAGTGTGTTGCACGAAGTCGTGGACCAGAGTCGATGCATGACGGTGTTCGCATTGCAGTCCCACGAACGGATCACCACCAGGAAGAAGACGTACGTGGACGAGCAATCGCGGATCGCTCCCCAAAAACCTAATCGCCGCTCACCTCGTGCAAGGTTCTCAGGCGGACGAGGGTTCCGGAGGCACCTGCTCTCCCGCTACTCCATGCACGCAGAGGTACAGGTCGGTGAAGCCAGAGGGCTGCTGAGATGTGGTTTCTCTCGGGAGCGGTTGCGGAAGGAGAGAAGGACTGACGGAGGACTCCGGATATATGGCTGCGACGGGAAGGGAGAAAGACAGCGGAGAATCCCAGGAGACGGAAAGCAGAAGGGACGGTAACTGGCGCAATCAATTCGCCTCCACTATAAAGGAGAGAAAACTTCCGTAATTATATGGATTAAGTGGCAAAAGACTGGCCACGCCCGCTCGCTCACCGCCTGCTTGCCTGCCTGCCACGCCTCGGCCACGGTCTCGGCCCGTGCCCACGCCCACGGCCCGACCCGGCCCAGCCGACGGCGCGCGCGTGTGGCACGCCTATGTTCTTTTCTCAGCTTTTCAATTAAGATGAAAATTTTCCAACCATATAAGCTGAGTTAACGTTCAGTCAAAATCTCGTATGATATTAAACCATACAACACTTAATGTTACGTACCATAGAGTTTTATTTAATTTATTAAATATTATATGGGCCAAGCCCATAATATATCCTACAAGAGATGATTCCGGCGACGGAGCCCGCGGCGGAGGCAACGGTGATGATGAGGCAGGCGAGGCTGAGCAGCTGCAGGCACACCCACCGCGTGCTCCACCTGGGCACCTTCTGCACGATGTACATCTCCACGGGGAAGTAGACGGTGAGTGGCCAGAAGACGAGCGCGCCCAGGAGCCCGACCACGTCGTTGAAGAAGGCCAGCAGCATGGACACCACGGTCGTGGTCACCACGAACGCCGTTCGCCACGTCAGCCGGAACAGGTTGAGCTTGTAGCACCGGCCGGCGGCCCCGGCGAGGGAGAGCGGGACGTCGACCTCGCCGGTGACGTAGCGGGACTTTGGCCACCGCTGCTGCGCCCACTTCTCGACGAAGGCGAACAGCGGCTGGCAGTAGACCTGATAGGCGCCGACGGGTCGGAGAAGCCGAAGCCCGTGAGGAGGTTCCCGGGCGCGTTGTCGCCGAACGCGGCGTAGCTCATGCACCCGCACAGCATGTAGAAGAGCGTGGTGACGGCGACGCTGACGGTGGTGGCGCGGCGCATGACCTTGGACTCGGACGGCGGCGGCGCCTGGATGGTGTCCTGGATCTCGATGAGGATGAGCCAGTAGGAGTACTCGAAGGCGATGTCGCCGAACGCCTGCAGGGTGCGCCACACCTTGTCGAGCGGGGTGACCGCGCCGACGCTGATGCCCGTGAGGCTGCCCTGGTTGCCCTTGTTGGCCACCACCTGGACGATGCCCAGGCCCAGGCAGATGGTGGAGTAGGTGAAGGACATGACGGCCTCGAGGATGGAGAGCCACGAGATCTGGTCGAAGTCTGGGATCTGCGAGAAGAAGATCTCGGCCACGCCGAAGATGATCATGTACGGCGTGCTGGAGATATTGCACGGGTCCCCGTGCCCCTCCATATGGAAGCAGTTCGCCCTCTTGATCGCCCTGTGGATGTACACGCAGCAGCACACGTCAGTTCGCCACGTCACCAAATTAAGCTGAGCTCAGCTCGGCTCGGAACGTGCGGTCGGTTCTCGTGGTCTTTTTCTATATACTCACGGCATGCTAATGGAGGCGGCAATGGTGTAGCCGATGGCGACTCCGACGATGTTCGCGTACTGCAGGAACCCGCAGAGCTGCACCTTGATGCCACCTGCTCGACGAAACGACCGACAGCAGGGAAGGAGAAACAACGAAAGTCATCAGCTCTTGCTCTGCAACGGCCAACGGGCCAACGGCGGCGGAGTACAGCGAAGAATGGCGCATGCGTGCGCGGGGGTTTTCGCACGTACTGAGATTGGCGTTAACCGCGTCCATGTAGGTGTAGTTGCGCTTGCCGGTGCACGCGTCGCCGGAGCGGTAGCAGTCGGCGAGCAGCGCCAACGTGTAGTAGGTGACGAAGGAGAAGAGCAGCATGACGGCGGGGCCGGCCACCCAGCCGAGCTGCGCGATGGCCCACGCCAGCGACAGCACCCCGGAGCCTATCACGGCCGTGATAATGTGCGCGCTCGCCGTCCACATCGTCCCTTCATGACAGACCATCAGCTTTCTGCATCTATTTTGATCAAGAAGAAGCACGGCAGGCAGGGGTAGCATGTACAGCCGGCCGCTTGTTGCCAGGCAGCTAGCTAGCTGATCTCCTTACCGGTGCGCTTGAGGCGACCGTCGTCGTCATAGCACTTAGAGGCCGCCGTGTGACCGAGCTCCACCGAGGTCACCTCCATGGCCGCCGCCGGGTAGTAGTCCTTGGCGGGCACACGGTACCGTTCTCCCCTATCTGCACGAGTTACAAATACAACGCCTAAACAGTGAGACTACAACACCGGTGCTCTAGATGAAGTGCTCAGCAACGTGACTCACGCAGCAATTTATACAGCCACCGATCGACAAGACGAGCGAGCTAGAACGTGCTGAAAGACACGGAATAATACAAGAGATAGGATAAGATTGCAACAGTGGTGGGCGTACGTACTACAAGCACATGCCATGCGTGCATTGAAGGATTAATTACCTTTGCAGAAGTCCACCTCTCCTCTTCTCCTGCCTTCTACCTCTTGCAACAATGCAAGAAGAGCTGCTAGCTTGAAGAAAGAAGGTGAGGGCTGCTACAACTTCAAGGGTAGATGTGTTGCTGTGCTGTGCCATGTATGCAGGCTGGCCGGGTTTTTATAGGGGGTGCCGTGGCAGGCCGGCCTGGTTAATCAAAAGGCCTAGTGCCAGGGATTTCTGCGTTGTATAGGATCAGTGAACGAAGAAGCTAGGGACGGAGGGTGCTGAGGCGTTCGCGCCCCACGGCCGCTCTCGATAACCCTTTCCTGCCCGTGGAATAAGTTCCGCGAGATCGAACAAGTTGAGGGCCCACTATGGATCGTATCAATAATGCACTGTATCATCATATCGCGCGCAGCAAATGTGAAGACTCTGCTGCGTTGTTGGTTTTGCGCATTTCTGGCGCGTCGAACAGGCAAGTAAAGACTGCAGCACAATAAATCAATAATGTTAAAAAAAGATCACACGTTAAAAATTATGAGATGAAATTTATTGAAAAATATATACGGATTAATTTTTTTTGACGATTCAACAGTCTAGATTTTTAAACAAAAATTATGCCTCATACGTTCTACGTTTAAATATTTTTTGTTCACACCTATGATGTTTCAAATAAACTAAACAATGTTCTTTCCTAATAAAAAGTACCTATCGGTGATATGGATCCAGGGTACCTCATCGCCCCGATATAAGCCCACTACCATCATCGGGATAGGCCGAGGCCGGCGAAGACGAGCCCACCCGAATTAGGGTAGATCATCGGACGTGGTGATCAAGTAACCCAGCATAGGAAGCTTGGGCGCTGATTTCCACAGGATATGATAGCGTGTTATTATTTCCATGTAACTAATTAGAAAATATGGCTCCGTTCGCTGGTCTGAAACTTGGCTGAAACTGGCTGAAAACACTGTTCCGGCTGAATTGTTGTGAGAGAAAAACACTGTTCCGGCTGAAAAAAGAAGCCGAACAAGCCGAATATGAGGTAAACCGAACAGGGCCTATATCTGTAATACCATCTATGTAACCCTACCCCGGGGTATATAAGACGAGTAGGGAGCTCTCGACTGGTACACATTAGAATACTCGCGACTCGTGAGTATTCTAATCGCACAAACAGTCACACGACTCGCACAATACCTGGCCGCCGCGACTCGTGACTTGCCTAGCGCCGCCGCCCCCGCCTTCCACAAGCGCTGGTCCCCCTCGCTTCCCCTCCGGCATCTCGCCGGAGGCCGGAGGGAGTGGGGATCCATCGTTTTTAATAAGTTTTTCTAGTAAATCGAGTCATTAGGGTTAGGGTCTCTCCATGCCAAATTTTTTAGTATTGGGGATTTATCTCCTCCTCTCCGGCGACGACGAGGGGACAGGGTGGAATCGTTTTCTCCATGGCGGCTCTGCTGAAGATGAGGGCGACAACTACGGCATCAGCAACTTCATTGGATGGTGACATGGAGACTTTTCTTTCCGGGGCGACATCAAGTCGGAGATGATGTCGCCGCTATGGAATAGTTTTCCCCGGTCTCTTCTCCGCTTTGTTTTGGCTAGATCTGGCCACAATAAAGGACTAGGGAGAATAAATTTCAGATCAGTCTTCCCCATTCTTCGGTGGCAGAAAGAAGAAGGAAGTCAGAAGAAAGAAGAAGTTTCTCAACGGCCATCGTTCGTTAGGCATATGTTCTCAGGACTTTTGCCGAGTGTTTACCTGTGCGGTCATCCATATGAAGCGTCAATACAGGTTTGGATTCGAGATTTGGAGCTATTCACAGCGTTGGCACAATTTAGATGAAAATCAGTTTCTGGATATATGTAATGTATTCCAGAGTGCTTGTAACGTGATGATGTACCTAGCTATAATCTAATATACAATTCTTGTTTCATCTCAAGCAACACCCCTTGTAACTTGAGCACGTCGAAAAGAAGAGAGAGTTCAGATCTGAGAGAGCAGGTTGAGAGAGAAGCCGAGGTGCATCCAAATATAGGTAACAGTCCTCTTATGCCTTTTCCTTGAGAGGCCGGTTGCTATGTTCGGAGGTGGTCCTCTGAAGAGGCCAGCCTCTGTTAATGTATTTTAGAAGACATATATTTTTTACTGTCTTTGTAAATTTATTTTAAGAGACTAATAATTTGTGACCGTCTTCGTAAATAAAATGATAGTCTCCAAAAATCCTCAGGTATTTTAGGAGACACCTAAATTTTGTGGTCACCTTCCCAAAATTATTTTTGTAGCAGTGAGAACTGGATTTGAGGTTAATCGAAGTGTAGACTTAAAGAAGCGGGTTGTGGATCAGAGGAGCGCTAGGAGAAATTCAGCCATACATGTATCTCATGTCAACAATTGAAGAGTAGGATCCCTCACTGTGGGATATATATATGCGGACGTCACAGAGGTGTCAGTACGTTGGCAGTGAGCAGGCTTGGCCTCCTTCCGTCTTTTAGCACATTGTCCAGCACTAATATTAAACGCACAACTAGCCCAAGATCAATAAGGTGCTGAGGTACTCCATCTAAGTTGTAAGTTTTGGCTTTTCAAGATACATATTAAAAATTATGTGTTTGAACATAATATATATCTAGATGTATAATAAAAATTATGCAACTAGAAAAATCAAAACAACTTATAATTTAAAACATGAAAGACTAATCGCCGGTGACTTTTCTGAACAATGTGTTCAACCATGTGCATCTATGTCATTAGTGTGGCCTTTGCAAACAATTAATAGAACGACCGTGAATACGATGGACGTGGTGCTCAGCGTGTGCATCCAGAGATAACATGTATGTAGTGGTGAAGCTTGAACATATTAGATACGGAGTGCACTTGCCTTGTGGATGCATAAACATGTGTTATATGAGTGCATATATGGTGGAATTTAAGACATAATCACTATTTTACAACTTTTAGGGGGCACATTTGCACCCATCTAATCTCTATGTAGCTTTGCCTCTGCACCCTGCCCTTACGAGCACCCTGGAAAATGAAAAATAAGAGAATAGTGTTGTTAAATTTAATTCTAGAAAAATGCGAGCACTCTTGTCTAGCGAGACCTTGAACTCGGTTCAACAGGCTCCACTACTAAAACTTTAATCAGATGAGCTACACTTTGTTTGAAAAAGAAATCTTAACCAATGATACCACTAGACAACATATAGGACTGAACTCTTGTATATGATTGCCCCACCCTTTGCTATCTCTGGGATAAACTTAGCAAGCGGTTCATAGTCCCGTATAATCCAAATTCGGTTGCATTCTAGATATATATAAAAATTGTATTCAATGAGCTAGGCTAGAATCTTGATATATATCCTAGCACCTATAGAACCTTAGGTTACATCAACATTGCATTATTATCTACTGATGCCCAACCAAAAAGGCGAGCTGACACGACAAACTCAACCTTTTTTTTTGTAAATGCCGGACTACATCACCACAGGTCACACACAGCATACATCATGGTAGTAGTACAAACACAAATTCCCTCCTTTATCATCTTTTGAGTTAGGTTAATATTTAACACAAGTACCTTTTTTACACAGATTCCTTTCGATTACATACACTAATGTCTAATCCTCTATCTCTTTTGACCTGCCCAAAACTGTAACACCCTCAGTGTTACACTGTAAATCTTTCGCTAAAACACTGCATTGGCATCGTGTTTATGTGATAGTGTATGTAATATAGTGTGTAAATCAAATTATGTGACCCGAAACGTTCATCGGAAACGCGAAACGAAAGTTACATTCAATGTCACGTTATATCACTTAGGGTTTTAAATAATTTTTTATTAAGCGAAAATGCTATAGAACGTATATACGGAAATTGAGTAAAGTTAGAAGTACTAACCGTGTAGGTGACGATGAAATACTTGAGGTCGCGAAAGGAATTCACTAGCTAGCGTACCGAATAGCTTGGAAACCGAATTCGACGCGAATCCGATCGGGACTTAGTCCAATTTCCTAAGTCGGGAAGCGGTTTGACAAGGCCAAGTTTGGCAATTTTTGTAGGCGAATTGGATTAAGTAATGGTAGGGTTTCATGGCTGGTTTTGATAGCCTAACATGCCTTCTTGAGTATGGAATAGGTGGTTTAGCAATTGAAGCATTGAGTTGGATTTTTGGGAAGCTTTAAAAAGCGTGCATGACACGTTTCTGGACGGTTGCAACGTCTGGGCGAGGTCACCGTGCCTCGGCCGGCGTCGCCGCTCGCCCACGCGTGCACCCGGGCGCACCACCGTGCGGGCTTCGCACCACCGCTGCTGCGCTCACGCACGCACTCACGCGCATGCCGTGCTCGGTGGGACGCTAGGGCCCGACGAGCCTGGCCGCTCTGCCACCGCCATCGCGTCCGCCTGAGCCGCTCTGCCACCTCGCGCTTACCTATGTGGGACCGTGCATGCGTGGCCGCACTTGGGCAGTCTTGACTGCTGTCGCGCAATGCCGTAGTTGCTCGCCGTCGCGTCGTGCTACGTCCCCGGTCATGTTGCGCTCCGATCGCCGCTGCTGCGCGGCCGCCGCCGCTGCTGACCCTTCACGGCTGCACGCGCGTGGGCTTACCCCGCCTGCCTTTGCCATCACATCCACGCTCGATGTGACGCTGCGCTGCTGCCTCTTCCCTGACCGGTGCCAGCCACTGTGGCGCATAGGGCCGAGCCGCCGTTGGCTTGCTAGTTATGACGATGTGGCCAACCGTTCCTAAGCGCGTTTGGCTGATTCCCCAACGGCCTATAGCACATGCGCGCTAGAACTCTGAGTTGATGTCCACGTCCTGCCACGGCAACGTCGAGCCAAGCCATGCCGACCCTTCCCCTGTTTCCTTTGTCGCCATGGTCGCCGGACCCGCGCCTTCAATTTGGCTTGGTGGAGTCACCTCGGTCTAATTAACCTTGCTCGCTGCTTCGTTGTGTAGTCAGCCAGCCACCCACCCCCAGCTTGCAGTGATTCTTGCCGTGCCATGCTCCAATTTGGAGCTTCCTTCCCACCGGGTCAATAAGACTATGTCGGCATGCATCGGCGGCAAGGCCTCCTCTCCAGAGCTACTTGCGCTCGATCCGTTGCACCGCCCGCTTTGCCTCCACCTACTCATCAACCGGCGCACCCTTGCCAAGTTGCTATCACCTCAGAGCCACCCCTGACGTAGTCTTGCCACCGCGGTGCACCGCCGCACCATCCTTGCACACGCGGCTAGCTTGGCTTAGGCCACCTCCGGTCGAACCACCACCTCATTTGGGTCCATGGTGAGTACCTTGAGCTCATGCGCTACCCCTACTGCTCCGGCGTCGTCGTGGATAACCGGAATGTCACCGTTTTGCTGCAGGAGCTCCGCCACCATGGTCTGGCTTTACTGCGGCGTCTCGGCTTGCGGTTTCATCGCCCAGCATTTCACGTTCGCACCTAGGTAGGTATCGGCTCCTTAGATAGGGCGGGGAGGGTCCTAGGTGCCCGGTGGGGGCCGTTGGTGCCACTGGCCGCCGCGCCAACGTGCGCAGCCAGGTCAAGGACCTCCCTGATGTGAAGACAAGTTATTTTAGGGGCCGTTTTGAGTAATCGTAGACTGAAGGGATAGTGCGCTTAGTGCTCACGCTATTACTGGGTAGGCCGAGGGTGTTTTCGCAAAATGTTCAGCGCGCGCGGGTATTCCCGTCGTGGGCCGCCGAAGACCAGTTGGGCCGCGCCGCGTGGGCCGCGCTGGTGGGTCGAGTGTGCGTGCGCGAGGCACCAGAGTGGGCCAGTCCGCTCGCGTAGTGGGCCACGCGGGTGGATTTGGTTTTCCTTTTCCAGTGAATTAGTAAAGGATTATTCAATTTAGTTTTGAGCTAAACTTTGAAAAATTATAGTCAATTCTATAGATGTCCAAAAATAGTGAAACAAAATTTGTTAGGTTCACAAAAATGCTATATATCTGTTGGTGTAGTTAGTTTACAGTTATCTGTGATAATGATAGACTCATTAATTCATTTAGGAAAGCTTAGTATTATTTAGCTTAATATTTGTAGGAATTTTTGTGGTAAATTGGTGATAGCTTTAGCCATGAAATTTTTACAGTAGGTTCATTAGATTATTATGTACTCACTGTAATTTTTGTAGCCCTAGAGTAGGTTGATAAATAGAGTAGCTAGTACCCCTTGTTTTATCATATATAGAGTAAATCGGTATTAAGAGTAAGAATGCCTTTAGTTGCTAAGATAGTACATGCCATGTTTCATACTTGTTAGTGGTAACTATAGGTAACTTAGCACCTTAGTCAGTAGAACTAGCTTAGTAGCTTGACAGATGTATTTTCTTTTAAGAGTTGCTGTTGCTGTATTACTAAGTGTTGCATCATCATTTCATACATGTAGATAACAAGTTGGTAGTGTTCATGCTGTGGATGAATAGGAGTTCGAGGAGATCATTGAGGAGTACGAGGAGGAGATTCTCATACAGGAGTTAGCCCTGGAGTCGTTCGTTGCTGACTCTGTTGACACACCGCCTGCCCAAAGCAAGCCCCAGTGCATAACCCCTATTTTTGAATGATCATGGATTATATATATGTGATGTGCATTTACGTTATAGGTATTTTATGAAAACTACATGCATAGATATACTTACATATGAGTCCTACTAGTATAGGTCGAGTAGCTGCAATGCTCAGGGTATCGGTAGCGGGAGTAACCTGTCGTTACTCACAATAGGTAAAAATTATGATCACTCATGATAAAATGGTGGAATGAAAAAATAGAGATCGGGCAGGGATATGGTTTGGATATTGGTGGATGTAAGAGGTTGTGTCCTGGGGCCAACAGGGCATAGCTTGGTGACACTTTTTCCCTGTCTGTGTCGATTAAGGACCGGTCGTTGCATTGGGTTCTAGGCAAGTCACGGATTTATTATCCCGAGCACATACTTGGCTATGGGCGCAGGGAAGGCCTGTTGCTCTCTTATCGTGAGTTCTGGCTCTTTTCGGACCAACTAATTGGAGGCGGTGATGGTGGAGGTCTAAGCACCGCACTAAGTCCAGGACTCAGGAGCGGGGGCTTGGAGTCCAATTTGGGCGGGGACCTAGACCCCATGACAGGAGAGTGATGGGCTGGTCCTGCTGGTGCCTGGGGTACAAGCGGGACATGTGTTTTCGAGGTACCCAGCTAGGGGCATTGATTCGTGAATCGCCGGCGTTCCGATACGTCTTGTCTACAGTCTAGCACCGTAGTAAGAACTGAAAGATGAAAGGTGATGAAATGGAAATGATTGCTCAACCCTTACTTGAAAGTAGAACAAGTGCTTATATAGAAAGGCTAGATAATAAATTAATCATGACTGCTAATAATAACATAAATAAGGATTCACTATTAGTACTGCTTTCTTCAAAAAGAAACCTAGCAAACCATAAAGCTTATCATATCCCTTGGAGTTGGGAAATTATTCTCATTAGTCGGATAAGTCTTGCGAGTACATTGTGTACTCAGGGTTTATTTACCCCTGTTGCAGGTACTACTTGAGGAGTATCCATTGTGTGAAGGATTCTTTTGGTGAGCACAGATGGATCCTTGTGTATGATCGATAGATGTTTATTTTATTCCGCTATTTAATATTCCGCACTCTAAATTTGGTAATGTAATAATACATTTTTAAGAACTCTGGATATATGAAATGAACTAAGTATTATAACTCGTTCTCATTATTGGATCCTTAGAGAAAAATATGGATTATTCGGGCTCTCCCTTGGGGTGCACCCACGGAATCCGCCCGAAGTAGCTCGCTCTCGGAGTGCTTAGCGTCAGTGAAAGACGAGCGCCTCCGTAAGTGTAAAAAAAACTACGGAGGAGGAGAGGGAAGAAAAGCAACGGTAAGGAGCCAATATTATTTTCTGACCAGAGAGGATCATGTCACTTTGACAAGACATGGCTTAAACGTATATTTTCCTGTACACCAATGGGATTACCTACTTAGATATGATTAACAACAACCGAGGATGTTCTTAAATCTTAATCTACAAGCGCAGTATTGGATTCCACATTCTATAATAAGGGAGTACCTGAGTGGTGAATGCCGACGTGGATGAACATGGAACGGTCGATGCGCTGTCGGCTAACGCCATTATATTATCCTACTATTAATTGTTTGCAAAGGCCACACTAACGACAGAGATTCTGAATTTCGCAGGGAAGTCAGCTGTGGCGCGCTGATGGCCGAGCTGGCTGCTAGATGCACTGGCCGACATGGCTACTCCTCCGTACTACTAGTAGATAACCTGCACTGCAGTCTGCAGACTGCAGGAGTGGTGTTCCACTACCATGTACGGGCGCATTTGTAAAGGTAAGCACAGGGCCCGGGTGCACGTGCTCACCACGATCCATCCATGGAAAAGTGTAAGGATGGCAACGGGTCAGGTTTGGATCGAGTGGAGTCTCCGTGCACCTGAAATCGAAACCCGAATCCGTCCCGAAAACCGATTCGGGTGGAAATCCATCACCAAAACCAAACCCGCGGATACCCAAAACCCAAACGGATACCCGAAACCCGCGGATATATATACACATATTCACATGTATAAACAAGAGGCAACAAATAATAAATATTTTCATGAGTCAACTTTAAATAAATTTAATAATCTAAGTAAACAAATTATTATTAGTATATTATAAAACATGAGTTTTAATTCCAAATGATTTATTTCGGATATCCATTGGATATCCATGGGTGAAAAACCAAACCCGAAACCGAACCCGATTGGTTTCGGGGCCCCGAACCCGAAAACCGTGGGTGAAAAACCATCCCCAAACCCGAACCCGCAGAACCCGAAACCCGCGGATATCCGCCCCAAACCCGATCCGTTGCCATCCTTAGAAAAGTGTCACAAAAGGTGCAACGCCGAATTCGTAAACACAGAGCACTGTTGTTGGCTG
Source organism: Miscanthus floridulus (assembly GCF_019320115.1). Lineage (NCBI taxonomy): Eukaryota > Viridiplantae > Streptophyta > Magnoliopsida > Poales > Poaceae > Miscanthus > Miscanthus floridulus. Next base: position 79,470,929 of record NC_089595.1, on the reverse strand, counting down.
TTGGGCCTGTTGCCTCCCTAAATTCCCCATTATTAGCCGCAGCTAGATGTAACCTTACTACTACTTACGGATAACTGATATATTGAGTAATTGGTGGAGCAAGGTCTCGGTTCACCGGCACCGCCGAGCTCGCCGCCGCCGTCACCCTCTGGGTACGGTTCTGATCACTACTACACAAATTCTTTTGTGCAGCGTTTGGTAAAGTGTCTCGGAGGCGGTTAGACATTTCAACCGCCTCGGTTAATGCCTGGATTAACCGAGGCGGTCATTTTTATTAACCGAGGTGGTGCCTCAGTTAATATGGCCGAGGCCCAGCCAAAGCCCATAACGACCCCTCCTCTCGGGCTTATATAAATACCAGAGTTAGGGTTTCACTCCTCACCCTTATTCCCTCTCTCCCAACCGCCGCAGCCCGGCCTCCCTCCCGAAGTCGAGTCGCGGCGCGCCGCTCTCCGTCTCTCTCACTCTCTCCGTCTCCCTCCCAGGCGCCTCACTCCCTCCCATCTCCATCTTCCTCCCAGGCACCCCTCTCTCTCCCACCGTGCCCCCTCCCCTCTCCTCTCCTCCACGCTGCGGCCTGGTTATGGGCGGCGCAAGCAACGTGGTCACGGGCCCGGCCGAGGCGGCGGCGGTGGCGAGCTCCTCCTCAGCAGGGCGGCAATGGCGGCGCATGCGAGCGGATCCGGCACCCTTCCTCGGATCCAGTGAGCCTCCTCGGCAGGGCGGCAATGGCGATAGTGCGCACGGGCGGAGCGACAATGACGGCGCACGCGAGCGGATCCAACGAGCCTCCTCAGACCTGGCGCCCTTTCTCACCCCTGAGCTCGCGCGACCCTTCCTCACCCCCGAGCACGGCGAGCCACCTCGGATCTGGCGTGGGCACCTCCACAAGGCGGATCCGTGGAACATCAGCTCCTGCTCCTTCCCCGACAGCGGATCCGGTGCCACCACCTCCATGTCGGCGGCCGCGCGCATCGTCATCAACCCATGGTGGCCGGATCCACCGCTGGAGGCCAGATCTACCAGATCCAGAGGCTATGAGGACAGCGAGGATGGCGACAACGGCAACGGTGGATTGGGCTTGGTGGGCCCATCGATGGGCTTAGCGAGCTCATCGAAGGGCTATTTCTTTTTTTTAGTTTTTCTAATTTATTTATCGAGGTGGTCAAGTGAACGCCTCCGTTAATGCTTCATTAACTGTGACCTTTGGTTGGAGGCGTTTGGCTTGCTTGCCTCGGAAAATCATTTTTGCCCGCCTCGAAAAAGATTTCTGTAGCAGTGGATAGGTCACCAAGCTCGAGTTGTCCTCTTCCTCACTTGGCTATTACATAGAGGGGCCTTAATGGGCTGCCTCTGGTTCTGGGCCACACAGGGCCGATACTCCTACTTCACCCATTCTGGGCCAATCATGCCCGGGTTGGGTTGTCGGCTTCTTGCCATTCGAACTAATATCACAGCTCCACGGTCGGAGGCGCCTTTCTAAAGTACTCCTCCTGCCACCGTATCATCCTCTTTAGATTCTTCAGGTTCCTTGTTAGCTGCAATCATCGGGGCATCAACGGTGACACCCCCTCCTCCTTTTGAACTAGCTTGTCCCCAAGTTGATGCCCATAGCAACTGTTGCCGCAAGGGTTCTTCATCTTCCCAGGTACTCAGATCTTTAGGAAAGTAAGACCAGCATACCAAAACTTGAGGTATCATCATTTGCTGGTGTTGGCGAAGACGCTTGTCCAGAGTTGCTATAGGGACCTACATCTGGTAGCTCAGAACTTATAGTGGTACTTGGAGAAATAGGTCTCTTTAGCTGAGACATGAAAGACCAGGTGAATATGACAAGTGTTAGGAAGCTATAGACGATATGCTGTAGTCCCAATCTTCTCTAGGATGGTGAAGGGGCCAAAATACTTGAATGATAATTTGTTAGAAGAGCGAGGTGCCAGGGATGTTTGGACATACGGCTATGCCTTGAGATACACTAAATCACCCACCATAAAAGATCAAGCTGTTCTATGTTTGTCGGCCAGAGTTTTCAACTTGTTTTGAGCCCTAATCAGGTGTTGTCTCACCAATTGTTGCATGAGCTCCCTTTACTCCATCCAATTCTAGAGATCAATGTTTTAACAAGACTGTGCAATATCAATGCCAAAATGTCGGGGTTTGTGACCATACAGAACTAGAAATGGGCTCTATCCAAGTGATGAATGGAAGGAAGTGTTGTACCAGTACTCAGCCAAGGATAACCACTAAGACCATTTTGTTGGGCAAGCTTGAACAAAACATCTAAGATAAGTTTCTAGGCACTGGTTCACCCGCTCAGTTTGGCCGTCAGTCTGTGGGTGATATGCACTACTCATTTTTAGTTCTGTACCAAGCAGCTTGAAAAGTTCTTGCTAAATGGTACTAGTAAACACCTTATCTCGGTCAGATACCATTGCCTGAGGGAGACCATGTAGTTTGAAGACATTGTTCATATATGTAAGTGCTACTTGAAGTGTTGTGAAAGGGTGAGATAGTGGAAGGAAATTAGCATACTTTGAGAATTTGTCCACTACCACCAAAATACAGTTGGAGCCAACTGACCTGAGAAGTCCTTCTATAAAATCCAAAGTCACAGTTTACCAAGCACCTTCAGGTATGGGCAATGGGGCTAGCAAGCCTGGATAGGGTACTCTTTCTGATTTGGACTATTGACAAACTGTACACTAAGCCACAAACTCCTTGACAAAATTTTTGAGTTTTGGCTAGGCAAAAAGATGTTTAACTCTCTTATATGTGACTTCATAGCCAGAATGGCCCCCAATAGCACTAGAGTGTAATGCAGCCAAAATTTTTGTTTGAAGGTGAATATCAGAGCCAACCCAGATTCTATCTTTGTACCTGTTGGTGTTTTGGACCAGCGGGCCCTCAACCAACTAGTGAAAATGTACTGCGTGCCCCTAATCCAGGATGGTGATGCAAAGAGACACAAGGTTTATACTGGTTCAGGCAATAGGTGCCCTACGTCCAGTCTGAGAGATCGATCTTGTATTTATTGCACCGAGGTGCTTGTAGTAGGGGGTTACGAGCAGGGCAAGAGAGGGAGCTAGTCCCAGGTCTCTACATGGGGTGGTGTGGATTGCTTGAGACGTTGATCTCAGGCAGCGGAGAAGCGCATGTGTTACAGAGTGTTGAGCGTGTGTTCGTCTGAGCATCTATGTGTGAGTTTGTGAACTTGTGAGTTCGTGTGCTCGTGTGCCTCTGCTCGTGAGAGCGTGAACTCGTGTCCTGTGTCTAGAAATGGCCCCGATCACTCCCTTTTATAGTTGAAGGGGGGACAGGGGTGATACATGTGTTCGCTATGCGGCTTCTTGTGAGCGGAGGTGGCGTGTCCTAGCCCTATAGCTGGCCACTATGGTGGCATGGTCGACGGAGCGGTCTTTGTCCTTGATGCACTGGAGCGACATGCCGGTCACGCCTGATCCTGTGCGATGTGGAAGCTCTAGTGATAGCTTGACGCAGGGCATGGCGGATGACATGTTGGTCGCTGTGTGTCGACAACGTAAAGGGCCGAGGCTCAGTTGGTGCCGAGGCCGAGCCACCATGGGGGGCTCGGTGGGCTCGAATCCCGAGGCTGCCGAGACCCTAAAGTGGATTACCAAGGCTTGGAGGGAGCAGTTGGATCCATACACTAATTCCGAGGCTACAGGGACCTAGACTTGACTCCCCATGCTGCACTATCCTTGGAGCAGTTGGGGTTAGGTAGCACAGTGCAGCGTGGGTGTCCGTCGTGGGCACAGTGCCGAGCATAGCAGCTGGTAACCCTTGCCTCATCCCGTCCCAGACGGCATGGTGTTGATGCGACTCCCATCTCATCGGTCACTCCACTGTGTCGAGCCATCATTCGGTTGACGTCGTGGGAGTGGTTGGGCGCGTTAGTTGGACGTGACATTCTGTCAGAGAAGTTGGTCGAGGCGGAGGCGATGGGGTTGTTGCCAAGCTAGCCTCGAGCGAGGTGGAGAATTGGTACCCCGTCCGAGGCCTTATGAGCCAGCGTCGAGCGAGATGGAGAATCGGTTTCCAGTCTAAGGACTTACGCAAGGGGCTTCAAGCGAGGTGGAGAGTCGGTTCCCTATCCGAGGCCTTATGTGTGGGGCCTCAAGCGAGATAGAGAATCGATACCCCATCCAAGGCCTTACGTGCGAGGCCTCGAGCGAGATGGAGAATCGGTTTCCTATCCGAGACCTTACGCGCGGAGCCTCGAGCGAGGCGGAGAATCGGTAGCCTCGGACAAGGTGGGGGTTAGCCAGTAGTTGTCTCTTGGCTTTGATTATTACAGGGTCTAAGCGATTTTTTCAGTTCTTGCTTAGGGGACCCCTTTTTATGGTACCTGATAGTAGCCCCCGAGCCTCGATGAGAGTGTGAGCGCTCTTCCTGAGGTTTTGACAAGACTTAGCTTGCGGCAGCTTCTGGCGGGATGGTGTTTCATACTCGAGGCCTCGGTGGGTGCGCACGAGCGCACCCACCGGGTGTAGCCCCCGAGGCCCTGGAGGAGTGGGTTTATTCCTCTAGGGGCTTTTCTCACGTTGAGCGAAGGGTCTTATCATGTTTGCCGAGTCCACGAGCATGAGTTCGGGTTGCAGGGTCTCGGCTTGGTTGTAGGAAAAGTCCCCGAGCCTCTATGCGGAGCAAGAGGGCGATCAGGAGTTCCCCTAGCCTTTTGTGTGACCCTCGTGCATCCTTTTCGTTAAGAAGGAGGGTTTGTTTGCTGAATCCTTCGAGTGCGAGCCTGAGTCGCTGGGTCTTGGCTTGGTTGCAGGAAGAGCCCCTGAGCCTCTGCACAGAGCGAGAGGGCGATCAGGAGTTCCCCTGGCTATTTATGCGACCCTCGTGCATCCTTTTCATTTGGAAGGAGGGGTGGAATATACCAGGCTACCCTCGGTGGGCGCGAGCGGTGACACTTTCGGTGAGCTTTTATCGGGTAAGTCCGAGTGGAGGCCTGTGCCCCATTCGATAGGGGTCGACTAGCGGTCCAGAGACGCACTCCAAAAGTACTAGAGGGCTTCTCTAGTGGGTACCAGGGCCGTTCGATTGGCCTCGGGGGCTCGGTGCCTCCCTACGGTGGGATCCCATTCAGAGACTTCCCTGCCAGTCTCGGACACGACTTAGGGCATCCCAAGCAATTGCTTGCTTGGGCCTCGGCCGTGTATGGGCTCACCCATAGTCGTCCATGACTCTGTTTGTCCTGGGGCAGCTATCGAAACCCTCAGGGGCCCAGCTTTCAAACCCTTGGACCGTAACAGGTTCGGTGCCTTTTATCGCATTTTTCCCTACGAGTTCGGGTTGCTTGTCTTCAACCTGGTTGCAGGAAGAGCCCCCAAGCCTCTGCATGGAGCAAGAGGGTGATCAGGAGTTTCCCTGGCTTTTTGTGCGACCCTCGCGCATCCTTTTTGTTTGGAGGTAGGGGATGTTTGCCGAGCCCTTGAGTGCAAGCCTAAGTCGCTGGGTCTCAGCCTGGTTGCAGAAAGAGCCCCTGAGCCTCTGCACAGAGCGAGAGGGCGATCAGGAGTTCCCCTGACTTTTTGTGCGACCCTCGCGCATCCTTTTTGTTCAAAAGGAGGGGTTGTTTGCTGAGCCCTTGAGTACGAGCCTAGGTCGTTGGGTCTTGGCTTGGTTGCAGGAAGAGCCCCTGAGCCTCTGCACGGAGCGAGAGGGCGATCAGGAGTTCCCCTAGCTTTTTGTGTGACCCTCGCGCATCCTTTTCATTCGGAAGGAGGGGTTGCTTGCTGAGCCCTCGAGTGCGAGCCTGAGTCGCTGGGTCTCGGCTTGGTTGCAGGAAGAGCCCCCAAGCCTCTACACAGAGCGAGAGGGCGATTAGGGGTTCCCCTAGCTTTTTGTGCGACCCTCGCGCATCCATTTCATGCAAGCCTCGGTATCGCCCCCAGTCCAAGGCCCGCTGCCGTCGCGGGGAGAGCGCCCGGGAAGTGGAGGACCATTCGATCTCCTCCGACGATACTTCCCAGGAGAAGGAGGTGGCGGATGCCGAGGCGGCCAGCACTGCGGAGCAGCCAGCTCCGACCTCTGGCGAGGGAAGCTCGGCCCTCATGCGGGTACAACCCGAGCCCCACGGGTGGGATCACCCGCATGTCTTGTGGCGGAGCTAGGATGACCCTAAAGGGGAGCCCATGTTCGCTCTCGAGGATGCGGCCGAGGGGGGCGCTGGAGCACTTTCGAGCAATACCGCCATCTAGCAGAGCGGTCTCTATGGACAGCACTGTTCGTCGTGGCCGACAATCTGCCCGGCGTTGCCCAAGTACATGCCTCCTTTTCTCGTGCGGTGTTGTCTTTTTCTCGAGTTCTCTCGCGGTGCTTGACCCCTATTCTGCCTATCTAGGAGCTTAAGGCCCGGTCCCTCAGGAAGTCGATCTTCCTCCAACGGGAGAGGGATGTCTGGGACCAGCTCCGGCGGTAGAAGGATTTGCTCACCAACGCCAACGAGCTTCTGTCAGCGCGGAGCGTGGAGGTGGAGGACCTCTGCCTTTGCTGTGTCGATGCGAAGGCCGAGGTGGCCATAGTTCAGGAGCAGGCCACCCCTTTGGCGGCGTGGATCAAGGAGCTAGAGGAGGAGCTGACCCGGGTGGCCAGCGAGCGGGACACCTTCAGGTCCCAGGCCGAACAAGCGGAGACCTCTGCCAAGGCCATCGCCGGGCAGCTGGGGGCGGAGCAGGGCACACACCTGCTGATGAAAGGTGCCCTGGTCGAGGCCCTCAAGGTGGCCGAGGTCTCCTTCTTGGGTCGAGGCCCTAGCTTTGAAGGCAAAGGCCGAGGGTGAGTCCTGTTCCCCTCGTTTTGTTTGTTTTTCTTGCGTTTGACCCCTAACCCCCCTATGTGATGCAGAGCTGGAGAAGGAGGCTTCCAGGGCAGTCGAGGCCTCTCGAGTCGAGGTCCAGCGCTAGAAAGAGAACACCGAGGCCTCTCGGGTCGAGGTCCAGCACTGGAAAGAGAAAGTCGAGGGTGAGTCCCATAGGGCTTCGCCCCTGTTTGGCTTTTTTCTTTTGCGCTTAACCCCATCCTACTTGTTTTGGCGCAGGGTTGGAGAAGGAGGTCTCCTGGGTAGCTGAGGCCTCTATCGCAGTGCAGGCGGTGCTCGAGGCCAAGATCGGGGAGCACAACGTGCTGTAGAGCGTCGCCCGTACTGTCTGTGAGGCCATGGAGGTTGAAGGGGTCGAGTCAGGTAGCTCCCTAAGGAGCCGCTTGACTGCATTGAGCGGCCAAGCGCGCGAGCAACTCTGGGGGGGGGGCATTGCTCATGGGCGTCAAACGCGCCCTGACCGTCGTCGCCTTGCACTATGCAGGCGTCGACCTCGAGGCCGTCAATGACGGCTACGTCTTGGTTGAGGACGACGAGGAGGCCGATGAGGAGGTCGCGAAGCTGATGGAGACGGTTGAGGGCCCCGGCAAGCTATTTGAAGAGGAGGTGGTTCCTCCTACGCCGTCTGCCAACGCTGGTGACCCTAAGCCTTGACCTTGGCCAAAGAGGCCACGTAACTGGATTAGGATTATCGTGCCGTGATGCTTGTGGCCGTCGAGGCCTTTTTTAAAGTACTTATGCGCCTATGCCTTTTTAATCATTTTTATTGTATTTCTGAGCTTCTGCCCTTTGCCTTGTCTCAGAACATATCACATGCAAAAAACTTCCTCAGAGCCTAAGCTGCCCCTTGGGTAAAAGGTGGTGAGGGAGTGCCATAGCCCGGAGGTGTAGGCCGTCTCATGGCTCGGCCAGCCTTTTGGCCCTAAGATAGACTTTCGGTCCTTAGGTTTTTTACAATCAATTTGTCAGAGCACACTAGAGAGTTTGGCGTAGAAATTTATTCAAAATACGAAAAAGGGTGCCTAGGACTTAGGGGGGGGGTCCCCCCCTCTAGCCCCCGAGGGAGGCTCGGTTCTATAGAGGCAGAGCTGAGTCTTGTTCAAGCACCGCGGTGGGCACCTCTATAGAGGCAGAGCCGAGTCTCCCTTGTCGCGTTATCGTAACGTTGTTCCCCCATCAATAGGTTTGGGGGGTTTCTCAAAAAATTAGAACAATTAAAGAATGCTTCTTTATCATATTTCGAGAAACAATGTATATAATGCTTGGAAATTTAAGGGTAGAAGCGATGTAGCTATTCTATGTTCCAAGCGTTGGTGAGGATTTCGCCCTTCTTGTTGGCTACCTTGTAGGTCTCGGGCTTCAGTACTTGGGCGATGATGTACGACCCTTCCCATGGTGGGGTCAGCTTGTGGCGGCCCTTGTTGCTCTGCCTTAGTCTCAGCACCAGGTCGCCCACCTTCAGGTCTTGGCTTCGAATGCGCTAGGCTTGATAGCGTCATAGAGCTTGTTGGTACTTGGCCGAATGTAGTAGCGCAACATCTTGGGCTTCCTCTAGTTGGTTGAGGGCGTCCTCATGGGCAGTGCGGTTGCTTTGCTCGTTGTAGGCCTGAAGCCTCAGGGAACCGTACTCCAAATCAGTGGGGAGGATGGCCTCAGCCCCATAGACCAGGAAGAATGGTGTGAACCCCATGGCTCGGCTCGGAGTGTTCCTCAGACTCCAGATGACTGACGGGAGTTCAGCAAGCCATTTCTTGCCAAATTTCTTCAACTGGTTGTATATTCTTGGCTTGAGGCCCTATAGGATCATGCCGTTGGCACGTTCTACTTGGCCGTTTGTCCTAGGGTGTCCTACGGCCAACTAGGCCACATGAATGTGGTGATCATCATAGAACATCAAGAACTTGTGGCCGGTGAATTGTGTCCTGTTGTTAGTGATGATGGTGTTTGGAACCCTGAACCTGTGGATGATATCAGTGAAAAATAGCACCGCTTGCTCGGATTTGATTCGATTGATCGAACGAGCCTCGATCCACTTAGAGAACTTATCGATTGCTACCAGTAAATGGGTGTAGCCCCCGGGGGCCTTCTGTAGAGGCCCAACCATGTCGAGCCCCCACATGGCGAATGGCCATGTAATGGGGATGGTTTGGAGGGCTTGGGCCGGGAGTTGCATCTGCCGCGCGTAGTACTAGCATCCCTCGCAGGAGCGTATGAGCTTGGTGGCATCAACAACAGCCGTTGGCCAGAAGAATCCTTGTCGGAAGGCATTTTCGACGAGCTTCCGAGTGATGCATGGTGCCCATAGGCTCCCGTGTGCAAATCCCAAAGTAGGGCTTGGCCTGCCTCGGTGGTGATGCATCGCTGGAGGATGCCCGATGGGCTTCACCTATACAACCCGCCGTTGCTGAGGACGTAAGTTTTGGCTCGTTGCGCAAGCCATCGGGCTTTGGTCATGTCTACAGGAAGCTCTCCTCGAACGAGGCAATCAAGGAATAGGACTCGCCAGTCCATGCCCTGGTTGGCCTCGGGAGGCTCCCCATTGACTTCCATGACCTCAGGCTCGGCTGAAGAGGTCTTAGCGACGGAGGGGGCCTTGAGCCCTGCGGTGGGCTCGACCGGTGGGCCCTCTTCCACCACTGAGGCATAGTCGATGGAAGGCTTATGGAGGTCTCTAGCGAAGATGTTCGGGGGGACGGGGGCACATGCCGACGCCATCTTTGCTAGTTCATATGCGGCCTCGTTGAATTTTCGCGCGACGTGGTTGAGTTCGAGACCGTCGAACTTGTCTTCTAGGCAACGTACCAACTTGCAGTATGCCTCCATTTTGGGGTCATGGCAGTTCAACTCCTTCATTACTTGATCGACGATGAGCTATGAATCGCCCCATATGTCGAGACGCCATACTCCAAGTTCAATGGTGATCTACAAGCCGTTGACGAGGGCTTCGTACTTGGCTGCGTTGTTGGAGGCGGCGAAGTGGAGGCAAACCATGTAGCGCATGTGCACTCTAAGGGGTGAGATGAAGAGTAGACCTGTGCCTACCCCGGTCTTCATCAGGGACCCGTCGAAGTACATAATCTAGCATTCCGCCTAGACATGAGCAGGTGGCAGTTGGGTGTTGGTCCACTTAGCCACAAAATCAGCCAAGACCTGAGATTTGATTGCTTTCCAAGGCACAAAAGACAGGGCTTCCCCCATGAGTTCGACGGCCCACTTGGCTATCCTACCCGAGGCCTCCCGGTTATGGATTATCTCTCCTAGGGGAAAAGACGACACCACGATCACCGGGTGGGACTCAAAGTAGTGACACAGCTTGCGTCGAGCTAAGACTATGGCATAGATCAGCTTCTAGATGTGGGGGTAGCATGTCTTAGTCTCGGAGAGCACTTCACTGATGAAGTAAACATGTCATTGGATGGGTAAAGCATGCCCTTCTTCATGTCTCTCGACTAGCATGGCCGCACTGACCACTTGGGTCGTTGCGGCGACGTAGAGTAAGAGGGTCTCGTCCTTGGCCGGTGGTACCAGGATGGGAGGATTGGTGAGCAGTGCCTTGAGCTTGGCGAGGGCTTCTTCGGCCTTGGGGGTCCAAGAAAAGCGTTCGGATTTCCTTAAGAGGCGGTACAGAGGCAAGCCTTTTTTGCCAAGGCGTGAGATGAAGCGGCTCAGGGCCGCAAGGCATCCCATAACCCTCTGTACTCCCTTGAGGTCTCGGATTGGTCCCATGTTGGTCACGGCCAAGACCTTCTCTGGGTTGGCCTCGATGCCGCGCTCCAAAACTATGAATCCCAAGAGCATGCCTCGGGGGACCCTGAAAACACACTTCTCGGGGTTGAGCTTGATGCCTTTCTCTCTGAGGCATTTGAAGGCTATCTCTAGGTCATCGATGAGATCACCAGCCTTTCTGGACTTGACTACGATGTCATCCATGTAGGCCTCGATGGTTTGCCCGATGTGCTCGCCAAAGACTTGGGTCATGCACCGCTAGTATGTGGCCCTTGCGTTTCTGAGGCCGAATGGCATAGTCACATAGCAGTACATGCCGAATGGTGTGATAAAAGAAGTCGCGAGCTGGTCGGACTCTTTCATCTTGATTTGATGGTAACCAGAATACGCATCAAGGAAGGATAGGGTTTTGCATCCCGTAGTGGAGTCGATGATTTGGTCGATTCGAGGTAATGGGAAAGGGACTTTCGGACAGGCTTTATTCAAACCGGTGTAGTCTACACACATCCGCCACTTCCCATTTTTCTTCTTAACTAATACAGGATTAGCTAACCACTCTAGATGGGACACTTCCTTGATGAATCCAGCCACCAAAAGCTTCTACACCTCCTCGCCGATGGCCCTGCGCTTTTCCTCGTTGAATCGGCGCAGGCGCTGTTTCACCGGTCTGGAGCCGGCCCGGATGTCCAAGGCGTGCTCGGTGACTTCCCTCAGTATGCCTGGCATGTCTGAGGGACTCCACGCGAATACGTCGGCATTCACATGAAGAAAGTCGACGAGCACGGCTTCCTATTTGATGTCGAGGGTGGCGCTGATCCTCAACGCCTGGTCATCAGGGCAGGTGGGGTCGACCGGGATGAGCTTGATGGCCTCCGTGGGCTCGAAAGTCCCGGCACAACGCTTGGGCTCGGGCAGCTCGCTACCAAGTCAGTTGAGGTTGACGATGAGGGTCTCGGCCTCCATGAGAGCCTCGGCGTACTCGATGCATTCGATGTCGTAGTCGTATGCATGCTCGTACATGGACTCGATAGTGATGACGCCATTAGGACCCGGCATCTTGAGGTTGAGGTAGGTGTAGTTGGGGACCACCATGAACTTGGCATAGCATGGCCGCCCTAGGATGGCGTGGTAGGTTCCCTTGAATCCAACCACCTCAAAAGTGAGGACCTCCTTGCGGTAGTTGGAGGGAGTGCCGAAGCAAACGGGCAAGTCGATGCGCCTGAGGGGTCATGTGCGTTTCCCCAGCATGATGCCGTGGAAAGGCACAGCGTCACCTCAGAGCTATGACTGGTCGAGCTCTAGGAGCTCCTAGGTGTTAGCGTAGAGGATGTTGAGGCCGCTGCCTCTGTCCATCAACACCTTGGTGAGTCAGGTGTTGTCGATGATCAGGTCGACAACGAGTGGGTACTGTCCTAGGTTCGGGACATGATCGGGGTGGTCATCCTAATCAAAGGTGATCGCCTCCTAAGACCAGTTGAGGTACCGAGGAGCGGCCACCTTCACCGAGAAGACCCCCCAGCATTCCCTCTTTCGCTGGCGCGCTATGAGGCACGCTGAAGGCCTGCCAAAGATCATGAAGGCATTGTGCACCTTGGGGAACCCATTGTCCTTGTTGTCGCCCTATCCCTGGCACCCTTCTTCTTGGCATCGTCGTAGGGGAGCCCGAGCTTGGCATAGTAACGCCAAAGCATGGTGCACTCTTTGAGGGTATGCTTCATCAGGCCCTGGTGGTAAGGGCAGGGCTTCTTAAGCATATCATCGAAGAGCCTAGGGCCCCGGGGGCCTTGGGGATTCTTGTGATCCGCTGCTGCGACAAGACCAGCCTCAAGGACCTCCTGCTTCCCCTAGAGACCCTTTTTCTTTTTCTTGAGGAGATGGGGAGCCGAGGCCCCGGGGGCCTCGTCCCTCCGCTTTCCCTTGGCATCACTGTCGGGGAAGATGGCCCCAATAGCTTCTTCGCCCGAGGTGAAGTTGGTGGCGATGTTGAGGAGTGCGGCCACCAAGGTCAGCACATTTCAGCCTAACTCTCGGACCAGGTCTTGGCAGGTGGTGTCGAAGAGGAAAGCCTAAACAATTTCCGAGTCGCCAACGCTGGGCAACTCGGTGCACTGCTTGGAGAAGCATCGGATGAAGTCTCGGAGAGACTTGTCAAGCCCCTGGCGACAACTCTTGAGGTCCCAGGAGTTCCCGGGGCGCACGTATGTACCCTAGAAATTCCCGACGAAGACCCTTACCAAGTCACGCTAGTTGTGGATCTATGAGGGAGGGAGGTGTTCAAGACAGGCTCGCGCCGAGTCTGACAGGAACAAGGGGAGGTTGCGGATGATGAGCAAGTCATCATCCGTGCCGCCTAGCTGACAAGCTAGGCGATAATTGGCCAGCCACAGCTCGGGATTGGTCTCGCCATTGTACTTCATGAGGTTGGCCGCTTGGTGGAACCAAGCCGGGAAGTGAGCGCTGTGGATGGCCCTGCTAAAGACTCGAGGACTAGGTGGCCCAGGAGAAGGGCTGTAGTCCTCCCCACTGTCATAGCGACTGCCTCGGTGTGATGTTCTGGCTAGCGCGATTGAAGATAGGGGGTTGCTCGCCCCCTACGTCGTTGTTGATGCGGTGGTGGACGTCGCGAGCCCTCCGCCGGGCTGCTCCGTCATCACCGCAACCCCGCTGCTCCTGCTCGAGGGTGTTTCAGAGCTACTGCAGAAGGAGTCGGTCTTGCTCGACCTTGGCCTAGAGCTCACAGAGCTGCTCCAAGTTAAGGCATCGAAGTTCCTTAGGGGTAGGGTTCTCGTTCCACGCCACCGGGAGCTCGTTGCGTGGAGGTGTGGCGTCGCCTACCCCTTCATAGAGCAGGGAGCGGTTGTCTGCCCCTTCGTTCTCATCGCTCGCTCTCGACATCCTAAGCCTGATGTGAAAGTACTCGCAAGTGGGGTCGTAAGTGCCTTCGTCATCAGAGTCGGAGTAGCCAAAGCAGTAGTCGCTCGTGGCCAGGAAGTGGCGCATGGCTTTAGGATTGTGAAGCCCAGAGAAGTCCGCTCTAGCCCACACCTCATCCTCCTCCAAGGAGTCGGCGTGAGAGTGGGTCAAGGTTATGGCATCGAGGTCGAGGGCGAAGCGCTGGTGGTGTCCTGAGGGCTCCGCGTGGGTGGAAGCATAGGCTGAAGCATAGGCAGTGGTGGCATTTCTCAACCCGAAGGGGTACGGGGATGGTCCCATCGTTGGGCCTTGCTCCGTTGGAGGCGACTCCTCAGGAGGTGGTAGGGCAGAGCTTGATGACAGGGCGTCGCTGCACGCCACCGGTGTCTTTCCCTTGCCCAGGCTTAAGCTAGACAGGTCCCCACCTAGGGACTCCATACCAACAGCCAGGCATGGGATACCGGCAGAGCGTGGTGTGTTGCCCTAAGCTTGCGTGGTGTCGGGGTGGTCCTGCTTGCATCGTGCCTGGTGGGCGCGATGAGAGCGGCGGCCCGGGCGCCGTCTGTGCCTGGGTGGCAGGTGCGTGATGTCGTCGTCGGTTGGTGGGGCTCATGGTGTGAGGAGTACCATGTCGTACTCAGATCCTAGAGACATAAACTCTAGGCTCCTGAACCAGATCATCGTGCTGAGACGCATTGGTCATACGGGGTCTACCATTCAGAACTTGTTGGGATGACAAAGCTGACACGCAGTAGACCCCCTACCTAGCGCACCAACTGTTGATGTTTTGGACCAGCGGGCCCTCAACCAACTAGTGAAAATGTACTATGTGGCCCTAATCCCGGATGGTGATACAAAGAGACACAAGGTTTATACTGGTTTAGGCAATAGGTGCCCTACGTCTAGTCTGAGAGATCGATCTTGTATTCCTTGCACCGAGGTGCTTGTAGTAGGGGGTTACAAGCAGGGCGAGAGAGGGAGCTAGTCCTAGGTCTCTGCGTGGGGTGGTGTGGATTGCTTGAGACGTTGATCTCAGGCAGCAGAGAAGCGCGCGTGTTATAGAGTGTTGAGCGTGTGTTCGTCTGAGCGTCTATGCGTGAGTTTGTGAACTCGTGAGTTCATGTGCTCGTGTGCCTCTGCCCGTGAGAGCGTGAGCTCATGTCCCGTGTCTAGAAACGGCCCCGGTCACTCCCTTTTATAGTTGAAGGGGGATAGGGGTGATACATGTGTTCGCTACGTGGCTTCTTGTGAGCGGAGGTGGCATGTCCGAGCCCTATAGCTGGCCACTGTGGCGGCATGGTCGATGGAGCGGTCTTTGTCCTTGATGCACTGGAGCGACACGCTGGTCATGCCTGATCCTATGCGACGTGGGAGCTCTAGTGATAGCTGGACACAGGGCATGGCGGATGACATGTCGGTCGCTGTGTGTCGATAGTGTAAAGGCCCAAGGCTCAGTTGGTGCTGAGGCCGAGCCACCGTGGGGGGCTCGGTGGGCATGAATCCTGAGGCTACCGAGACCCTAAAGTGGATTGCCGAGGCTTAGAGGGAGCAGTTGGATCCGTACACTGATTCTGAGGCTACAGGGACCTAGACTTGACTTCCCAAGCCGCACTGTCCTTGGAGCAGTTGGGGTTAGGCAGCACAGTGCAGCGTGGGCGTCCGTCATGGGCACAATGCCGAGCATAGCGGCCGGTAACCCTTGCCCCATCCCATCCCAGACGACATGGTGTTGATGCGACTCCCATCTCGTCGGTCACTCTGCTGTGTTGAGCCATCGTTCGGCTAACGTCGCGGGAGTGGTTGGGCGCGTTAGTTGGATGTGACGTTCTGTCAAAGAAGTTGGTCGAGGCAGAGGCGATGGGGTTGTTGCCGAGCCGGCCTCGAGCGAGGCGGAGAATCAGTACCCCGTCCGAGGCCTTACGAGCCGGCCTCGAGCGAGACGGAGAATCGGTTTCCTGTCCGAGGCCTTACACACAGGGCTTCGAGCGAGGCGGAGAGTCGGTTCCCTGTCTGAGGCCTTATGCGTGGGGCCTCGAGCGAGACGGAGAATCGATACCCCATCTGAGGCCTTACGTGCGAGGCCTCGAGCGAGACGGAGAATCAGTTTCCTGTCTGAGACCTTACGCGCAGGGCCTCGAGCAAGGCGGAGAATCGGTAGCCTCGGACAAGGTGGGGGTTAGCCAGTAGTTGCCTCTTGGCTTTGATTTTTATAGGGTCTAAGCGATTTTTCGATTCTTGCTTAGGGGACCCCTTTTTATGGTACCCGATAGTACCTGATGAGACAATCTTGAAGAGTATAAGAGCCCTATGGAGATGATATAGAGAGACTTGCTAATAGCTGCAGAGACTGTGGATTAGTGTAAGAGGACTGTATTTCCTAAAGCCAGAGAGGTTTGACCACTAAAATTGCAGATAATTCATAAGTTGTGGTTGAGGATACTCTTGATAGGGCATCAGCCACTTTGTTATCAACACCCTTCTTATAAATGATCTTATAATTGAGTCCCATCAATTTGGTTAGGGCCTTGTGTTGCCATAGAGTAGAGAGTCTTTGATCATCTAAGTTTGTGAGACTTTTCTGGTCTATCAGAATAATAAACTAGAACCTCTGAAGATAATGGTACCAATGTTCCAAACCATTAGAATGGCAAGGCATTCCTTCTAATATGTAGATAAGCCTTGAGCTTTAGGTCCTAAGGCCTTACTAACATAAGCAATGGGATGACCTTGTTGTTGAAGTACAACCCCAATACCTTTAGCAAATGCATTAGTTTCCACCACAAAAGGCAAGGAGAAGTTGGGTAGAGCCAAAACTGGGGCTGATATTAGAGCTTTCTTGAGAGTTTGGAATATTGTTTCTGTTTTAGATGTCCATACAAACAAAGTTCCCTTTTTGAGTAGATTGGTGAGGGGTTTAGAAATGAGGCCAAATTGTGAGACAAATCGTCTGCAGTATCCAGTCATCCCTAGAAAACTCCTAAGGTCCTTAACATTAGAAGGTGTTGGCCAATTACTGATGGTTTCTATTTTGGAAGGATCAGTGGCCACTCCATGTGAGCTAACAATGTGTCCTAGATAACACAATTGTTGTTTAGCAAAAGAACACTTGGCCATTTTGACATGAAACTGTGCTGTTGTAAAAGTGATAGCACTGCTTTGATATGTTGCAAATGCTCCTCCCAAGACTCACTACAGATTAGGATATCATCAATGAAAACCACTGGACATTTCCTTAATAAAGGTTCTAGAAGCACATTCATAACTCCCTGGAAGGTAGCAGGTCCTCTAGTAACCCCATAGGGCATAACCCTATATTCATAATGCCAATTGTGTGTATGGAAGGCTGTTTTATACTCATCACCTACAGCCATTCTGATCTGGTGAAAGCCAGAACAAAGGTCCAATGTGGTAAACCAAGTTGCACCTTGCAATTCTTCTAAAAGCTCTTCTATGATTGGAAGTGGGTACTTATTTTTAACAGTGAGAGCATTAAGGCACCTAAAATCAACACATAGACGTCAGTCCCCCATTTTCTTTTGAACCAGTAAAATAAGAGATGAGTAAGGACTAGTACGGGTTTGAATCCACCCTTTGTCAAGCATTTCTCTCATTTGTTGTTCAATTTCTATTTTCTAAGATGGATTATAAGATAGTGAAAGTGCAATCAAGCCCTAATTGTGGGTTTTGATGATAATGTCCATGCAATTAGAGAACTAATGAGATTTATCGAGATGACAAGCAGGGAATTTATATTCGAGGATGCTACATGAAACGGAGGAGCCCCCAATTACAAATATAGATGGCTTCAAACTCAAAATAGGTTTAAGATTCTTTTATATATTGAATTTGAGTATAGGAAAAGTCATACTATAAAGGGGGATAAAATGCTTAAGCTAATATGTGCTACCAAGTGCTCAAACAACCATAAGCATCCTTAGATTCACAGTCAAGACAGTCTACACTTCACTATTACCCTTGCTGTCTTGCGTGGTGCGAGCTCCAACTCGCCCGACCCCTTGGGTGTGAGCTCCGACTCGCCCGACCCCTTGGGCGCACGCTCTAGTTCGCCCGACCCTTTGGTTGTGGGCTCCATCTCGCCTGACCCTATGGTCACAGGCTCTAGCTCGCCCGACCCTTTGGTTCCAGGCTCAGGCTCACCCGACCCTTTGATCGCGGGCTCCGTCTCGCCTGACCCCAAGGTCGTGGGCTCCGGCTCGCCCGACCCTTTGGTCGCGGGCTTCGTCTCGCCCGACCTATTAGGTGTAGTGTCCATTGGGGGCTAGAGTTATATATACCTTTCCCCTTCCTCCCCAACGGCTATCTATGATTTAAGTGACCATTGGGGGCTAGGGGGTATATATACCTTTCTCTCCTCCCCAACGGCAACTAAAACCAACCTGCTCTCTTCTTCCTCACTTCATCACGCCCAAAATAGAGTAGGAGCTCTCTCTCTCTCTCACTTCATTGTTGACCTACAACCCCCAAGAAAATCCATTGATTTCCCCATCAATCCTTGAGGGAAAAGGGTCTACAATTTGATTAGAGAGCAACTCCATTGATTCCCAAACTCTAAAGAGCACTTGGTTCACATTTTAGCTAGCGGTTGTGTTTGTTACTCTTAGAGCTTGGCTCCTAGCCGACTAGAGCATCACCCGTGGAGTTTGCCATCTTGTGTGGCAGCCCTAGGAGGTTTGTAACCATCTCTTGAAGCTAGTAAACTCATCCCTCATCTCAAGAGTTAAGTCTCTTGACTTGAGAATGAGGAAGGGCTGGAAAGCTCTAAGCCTTAGTGGCTAACCTCAACAACATGGAGGTAGGCAAGCCTTAGTGGCAAGCCGAACCATGGATAAATCATTGTGTCACTTATGCTTTATTTACATTACTTGCTTGACATATTGTTGTTGAGGTGATTTCTAGAGTTTGAGGCTGATCTACTTGTGTGTGGTGTTCCCACCACCTTCAGCTGTCGATCTATGATCAACTATCCTGTAGGAAGCTAAGAAATTTACCCTATCTAAATTTCGCTGGGTAGATTTTAAACTATGAACTAATATATCCTGCAGGTGCGGTAGTGCCGCGCTCACAGAGCAGCAGTGCCGTGGGTGAATTTGACTTTATTTTGAGTTGAATTTTTGCAGGCCTATTCACCCCCCTCTAGGCATACCAGAGATCCTACAAGTGGTGTCAGAGCAGGTTTACCTCATGTGCGCTTCACCGCATGAGGTATGGAGCCTAGGGGAGGATCTGATGTTGTGAAGCCCATCAACGTCGATCTAGAGGAAGTTGGGCTGCATGACACCGATAGCAGTGAGCTTAGCGCCTCTATAGCAAGTAACTTCATGCTCCCACAGCTAGAGGCGATCGATGCCGAAAAAGCTCAAAATGAAGAAGAAAGAAGAAGAAGAAGAAGGGCAGCTAGAAAAGAGAAAAGAGAAGCAAGAGAAAAGAAGAAGAAGGAGTAGCAGCGGTTAGAAGAGAAGAAAGCAAGAAAAGAAGAAAGAAGACTCAAGAGAGAAGCTAGAAGAAAAAGAAGAGAAGCAAAAAAGAAGAAGGAACAAGAAGCAAAAGCCTCCAATGCATCTTCAAGTGAGCTATCTAGCAGCTCCGAAGATGGTGATGATGATGAGTCCTACCAAGTGCATAGCAAGAACGACAAGAAAGGAAAGGACATGAAGAATGATGACAACAAATATGCCGCCGTATCCTTTATCTATTCTTCTATGTCTATGACTAACTATGATCGCAAGTCTTTCATCAATGTGCCCATGGGCAAGTTATCTCATTTCGATGGGACTAACTTTGCCAAGTGGAAGCACTTGATGAGAGCCTATCTTATAGGTCTTCATCCCGGCATTTGGGAGGTTGTTTGCAATGGATTTGAGCCACCGGTTGATCCTAAGAATCCAACCATGGAAGAAATGAGAATCATCCACCTCAACGGTCAAGCTACTAGTGTGCTACTTAGTGCCTTGGATGGTGATGAGTACAATAAAGAGATTGGTGTGGATGTTGCTAATCAAATTTGGGATACTTTGCATCTTGCACATGAAGGGGTTGACAAAGTAAGAAAAGCAAGAATTGATTTGTTGATGTCCAAGCTCAACCGATTTGTTATCTTGGATGGAGAAGGGCCACAAGAGATATTTGATAGGTTGATGACCATAGTGGGCAAGATTAGAGGCTATGGTTATGATGAGCTAGATGATCACAAAGTTGTCAAGATTATGTTGGAAGCTTACTCACCAAGAAATAAGACTGTCGTAACTCTAATTAGAAACAATAAGAAGTTTGAGTACTTCACACCAAATGATGTACTTGGGAGGATCTTGACCTTTGACATGCAAAGAGAAGAAGCAAATGAGAGGAAGAAGCTTGGAGAATTGCAAGCAAAACTAGAAGGCATCAAGATCAACAAGGATGTAGCTCTCAATGCCAACAAATCAAGCAAGAAAGGCTCTACTAGCAAGTCCAAGACCAACAAGCAAGTTTCAATTAGCAAGCCCAAAGCAATTAAGCAAGTTCAAGAAAGAGTAGAGACCACCTCATCCTCGAGTGAGAGTGAACATGATGATGATCAATATGAGAAAGTGGATGATGTTGCTCTCTTTATGAGGATGTTTCATAAAGGGTTGAAGAAGCAAGGGTACAAGGTAGTAAAGAGGAAGTTTCCAAACAAGAAGAGGACATGCTACAACTGTGGAGGCACCGATCATTTTATTGCCAAGTGCTCACATGAGATCAAGGAGAACAAGTATAAGAAAGAGAAGGAGGAGGACAAGGCCGACCGGAGAAAGAGCAAGAAAAACATGGGAGAAGCTCACATTGGGCATGAATGGGATTCATCCATTGAAAGCTCAAGTGAAGAAGATGAGAAAGTTGCAACCATTGCTATCCATGAGCCATCTTCTTCACCAAGACTCTTCACCAACATGTCCGATGATGACTACTACTCCCCTCACATTTGTCTTATGGCAAAGGGTGAGAAGGTAAAATCTAAATCCAAGGCCAAAGCTCCTCTAGCTCCACCTCCTAGTGATGTCTATAGTAGTGATATTAGTGATAGCTCTAGTGATGATGAATCTAGTGATGAAGAAATTGATAAATTAACTAAGAACTTAGATGGAAAGACTAAACTATTCATCACTAAACTAATAGAGGACTTAGAGAGTGTCCAAGCCGAGCTAGAATCTAGAGAAGAAACTCTTATCCAACAAGAGGATCTCTACATTGCTAGCAAGGAAGCTCTTGCATTAGAGAGAAGTGAGGTGAAATCCTTGCACAAGGCCTTGGCCAAAGAACAAGGGGGCCATGCTATCATAAAGAAAGAAAATATTGCTCTTAAGAAAAAGTATTGTGACTTAGATGAAAAGCATAAAGAATTTGAGCTGCAATATAACATTCTTTGGGATAGCAACTCACATCCATCTAAGGCAAAGGATGCCTCTACTACCTCCACTAGTCAAGGTTGTGGAAAATGTTATAATATTGATTTGAAAGCTTATTCCACTAACCTTGCAAACATGGAGGCAATGAGAAAAGAAATTGCTAGACTCAATAAGATCATTGCCAAGGGCTGCTTGAGTGGTAAGGCTCAAGTAAGTAATAAGAAGGCAAATGATTCAAAAGTGCCTCAATTCAAGCAAGGGAGACACCCCTCAATCAAGCATGGGCTTGGGCACACTGTAGGAGCCAAGACAAATGAAAGAAAGATCTTAAATGGTTATGAGTGTGTCAAGTTTGAGAGGAAGGAAAGAGTCGGTATAGATCAGCCTGCATAGACAGCGGTAGTGCCGCAGTCCAGAGCGGTAGTGCTGCACCACGGTAGTACCGCAGTGAAGGCCGGTTGTGCCGCTCCCCGCAAAAATGAGAAGGCTACCAATTCTGCTCCTGATCAAACTAAGCTCAAGAAGAAGGTGTCCTAGCAGAAATAGGTTCAGCAAAAGCCAAAGGATTCAGTGTGGGGTACTATGAACAAGTATGCCTACCAATCAAAGTTTCAACCACTTCAACAAAGCTTAACTTCGTGCTTTGTTTTGAGGAACAACAATAGTGGGAAATTGGTTGCTAAATATGTTGGAAAGGAAACCAACATATATAGGAATACTTCTATTTGCGTTCCTAAGATTCTTGTGACTAACATGTAAGGCCCCAAGTCAAATTCGGGACCTAAATCTAGCAACTAAACTTGTTTTATAGGCATACTCCTCCGGTGGGTCAAGTTGGGTGCTTGATAGTAGATGTACAAATCATATGACCGGAGAAAGGAGTATGTTCTCATCATATACCCCAAAAATGGACTCAAATGAAAATATTCTCTTTGGAGACACCTCTAAGGGGGATATTAATGGTCTCGGTAAAGTTGCTATAACCCTTGAGTATTCAATTACAAATGTTTTGCATGTTGATTCGTTAGGTTACAATTTGTTGTCCGTCTCTCAATTATGCGAGACAGGCTTCAATTGTCTCTTTACGGATAAGGGTGTGGAAGTCTTTAGAAGCAATGATTTCTCTATTGTCTTTATGGGTCATTTAAAGAACAAGCTTTACCTAGTTGATTTCAACAAAAGTAAAGCTAATCTTGAGACTTGTTTAGTGGCAAAATCTAGCATGGGGTGGCTTTGGCATCGCCGACTAGCCCATGTTGAGATGAGGAACTTAGCCAAACTTTAAAAGGATGAACACATCCTTGGGCTAACAAATATTCATTTTGAGAAAGATAGGATATGTAGCGCTTGTCAAGCCAGAAAGCAAGTTGGCGTACCTCACCCACCAAAGAGCATCATGACCACGACGCAACCATTGGAGCTCATACACATGGATCTCTTTGGACCGGTCTCCTACCTAAGTATCAGGGGTAACAAATATGGTCTTGTTATTGTTGATGATTATTCCCGTTTCACTTGGATATTTTTCTTGTTTGATAAGTGTCAAGTTAGAGACAAAGTGAAGACTTTTGTTAGAAGAGCCCAAAAGGAGTTAAATCTCCCCGTCAAGAAAATTAGAAGCGACAATGGGACCGAATTCAAGAACACCCAAGTTGAGGAGTTTCTTGATGAAGAGGGCATCAAGCATGAGTTTTCACCTCCATACACCCCTCAACAAAATGGTGTAGTAGAGAGAAATAATCATACACTAATTGACATGGCAAGGACAATGCCGGATGAGTACAAGACGCTGGACCTCTTTTGGTGCGAAGCTGTCAACACCGCTTGCCATGCCATCAACCACCTCTACCCACACAAGAATTTAAAGAAAACTTCATATGAGCTTCTAACTGGTAACAAACCAAAGGTGTCCTACTTTAGAGTGTTTGGGTGCAAGTGCTTCATACTTAATAAGAAACCCAAAACCTATAAGTTTGCACCTAAAGTTGATGAAGGTTTTCTTCTTGGTTGTGGATCAAATGAGCATGCCTATCGTGTTTTCAACAAAACCTCCGGGAGAGTTGAAATAGCGGTAGACGTGACATTTGATGAATCTAATGGCTCTCAAGTGGAGCAAGTTGATTCAAGTGTTGTAGGAAAGGAGGATCCACCATGTGAAGCAATCAAGCAATTGGTTATTGGTGATATAAGACCACAAGAAGACGAAGTCACTGAAGTGGAGGTTCCTCAAGCTGCTGATGAAAAAAGTTTCACTGACGTACCTGATGCTGAGGGGGAGCCAACCCCTGCTACAAATCAGCAGAGCGATAGTGCCGCACTCCCTCTGATAGCAGCAGCAAGTCTAACTCCTTCAAGGACAGAACCTACAACCCATATTCGAGCAAGAAGATAATGAAGATTAAGAAGATGGACAAGAGGCCATTGATCTTCCAAGGCTAAGGCAAACAATACAACGGGATCATCCCGTTGACAACATCCTTGGGAGTCTTCGAAAGGGGGTAACAACTCATTCACATTTAGCAAACTTTTTGTCAATATTACTCGTTTGTTTCCTCTTTGGAGCCTCTTAAGGTAGAACAAGCACTTGGAGACCTGGATTGGGTGATGGCCTTGCAAGAAGAGTTCAACAATTTTGAAAGAAATCAAGTGTGGACCTTGGTGGAGAGACCCAACACCAATATCATTGGCACCAAGTGGGTCTTCCGCAACAAGCAAGATGAGAATGGCATGGTAACAAGAAATAAGGCAAGATTGGTTGCTCAAGGTTTCACTCAAGTAGAGGGCTCGGACTTTGAGAAAACATATTAACCGGTGGCAAGACTTGAAGCAATCCAAATGCTTCTAGCCTATGCCGCTCATCACAATTTCAAGCTATATCAAATGGATGTGAAGAGTGCATTCCTCAACGGCCCCATTCAAGAACTTGTCTATGTTGAGCAACCATCGGGTTTTGAAGATCCCAAGTTCCCCAACCATGTCTACAAACTCCAAAAGGCGCTCCATGGGCTTAAGCAAGCACCAAGAGCATGGTATGAATGCCTTAAAGAATTCTTGCTTAAACAAGGCTTTGAAATAGGCAAATCCGACCCTACCCTTTTCACTTATAAAGTTGGTAAAGATATATTTGTGTGCCAAATATATGTCGATGACATAATATTTGGTAGTACTAATCATACTTTTTGTGAGGAATTTAGTAGGATCATGACGAAGAGATGTGAGATGTCCATGATGGGTGAGTTGAAGTTCTTCCTCGGATTTCAAATCAAGCAAGTGAAGGATGGAACTTTTATTAGTCAAACGAAGTACACCCATGATATGCTCAAGAAGTCTGACATGGTGAATGCCAAGCCTATCAAAACTCCCATGCCAACCAATGGACATCTTGATCTCAACATTGAAGGGAAAGCCGTGGATATCAAGGTATATCATTCCATGATCGGCTCTCTACTTTATTTATGCGCATCTAGGCCTGATATTATGCTTAGTGTGTGCATGTGTGCTAGATTTCAAGCTAACCCAAAAGAGTGTCACTTGATGGTCGTTAAGAGAATCTTGAGATATTTAGTACACACTCCTAACCTTGGTTTGTGGTATCCTAAGGGCTCTAAGTTTGATCTACTTGGGTATTCGGATTCTGATTACGCCGGTTCCATAGTAGATCGAAAAAGCACTTCGGGGACATGTCAATTCCTTGGATGATCTCAAGTGTCTTGGAGTTCTAAAAAGAAAAATTGTGTAGCCCTTTCCACTGCCAAGGCTAAGTACATTGCGGCCAGTGCATGTTGTGCCTAACTACTTTGGATGAGGCAAACTCTTTGTGATTTCAGATGTCATTTTACCAAAATCCCATTATTATTTAACAATGAGAGTGCCATTAAACTTGCAAACAATCGCATAAACCACTCTAGAACCAAGCACATAGACATCCGACATCATTTCTTGAGAGACCACGAAACGAAAGGAGATATCGAAATTCGCCATGTGAGCACCAAAAAGCAATTAGCCGATATCTTCACAAAGCCCCTCGATGAGTCAAGATTTTATGCTTTGAGTAGTGAGCTAAATATACTTGATTCTCGTAATGTGGTTTGAATTTTAGCAAGCCTCTATTTGATAAACTAGTATCTAGGCAAAAGAGTTGAAAATTTTCATATTGTGTATGAAAATAATTTATAAAAGGCAACTTATGTATCATGATCATGGTCTGTATTGATTATTTGTTTTTGGTCATGGTATATAAGTGATATGTGTCCATATCTTATATAGAGAGAATCATATAGATTATAGCTAACTCCCACTGTTTTGGGGAGTGCGGCAGTGCCGCGCTGCGGCAGTGCCAGACTAGGCATACGACAGTGCCGCACTTTGAATCTCAATTGAGATTCAGCCCAAATGGTTTTACTGTGGGGCCCATTTATTCTTCATCTTATCCTCAGGTCTGCAGTAACTTCTTCCCCTCTCTCTTCCCCCCGACACCGATGCTCGCGCCTCTCTCTCCTCTCACGCCTATGCCGTCGCCGTCGCTTGGCCGCGTGTTGCCGATCTCTAGCAGTGCCACGATAGCTGACATCCCTCCCTCAACATCGCTGATGACTACTACTACCCCTAGCCCGAGCAGTTTCTTTCCTCTCCTCTCCATTCCTCATTTGAGAAGATGGAGCATGGAGATAATGACCGAAAAGGGAAAAGAAAGATGAATGAGTAAAGAGATAAGGATCCACCTCGTCGTGGTCAAGGGAGGTCAATAGCAGCAAGCAGTTGTGCAACTCCAAGGGGACTTGGTGATAGGGGGAGGCGCAAGCAATACATTGAAGATGAGGAGGAAGATGACAGGTTGTACCACTGATGCCATTCCTATCAACCCATAGCATCTCTCTGAGTTTGATGGTAGATACATGAGAGATTTTGAGGGTGAGATCATCATGAGACCTCCAGATGACTCCTGCCAGCATGCAGTTGTCAACTATTCCAAGAGTTGGAAGCTGGTGGAGGAGGCAAGGGGGATCAATCCCTATGCAGTGCGCAAGGATTTGGGCATTGATTATAAATTTTGGAATGAGTTTCATTCCAACTTTTATGCCACTGCCATTCTTACATCCAAGAAAACCAAGATCATCAAGATGCAGTATATTGATTAAGATGAAATGTAGGAGAAGGAGCCTGAGTTTGACAAGGTAATCAAAATTTGTGATAGGTTCTAGCTTTCAGACATCATGGGTTTCTAGTATAACTGGAATGAGGAGGTCCTTGCACAGTTTCATGCCACATACTTCTATGATCAGACCTCTGATGAGATTCACTAGATGACTAATGGTCGACACTACTAAGTCAACTTTGTCACTTTCAGCCAGATTCTTGGCTTTGGGGAGGAGCATAGAGGTTACAATCACATTCATGATGAGCCTCGAGCTGAGATCTGTGACATCAGTTACATGTGGAGAGATAAAAGGATTGCAGATGGCAAGAGGAGTGGTCTACATAGCTTCTATTACATCCTCAACAACCTCATCAGGAACACCATCAACCCAAAGGATGGAGCAGCCTCAGATATAAATGGCTATGTGAGAAATGTATTGGCTAGATTTGCTCCAGGTGGAGACAGGTTCAATGTCCCTAGATTCATGTGGACTGAGTTGAGATTTGCAGTTGAGGATGGGAGGAGGGGGCTGCCCTATGCCCCTTACCTCATGTTCATGATTAAGAGGGTTACTAGATTTTATTTTCCAAAGGATGGGATGCACACCGTCTACAAAATTGAGAAGACCCAGCCAGCTACAGCTACTCAGGGAGCGGGGGGCTCTCATGCTCATGTAGAAATCCCTGAATCTTCCCACTCTAGGTCTCGCAGATGAGGCAAGATGAAGAAGTTTTGCAAGTGGTTGAAGGCAATCTTTGGCAAGTGCACCTATGCAGCTGACAGAGCGTATGAGACACAGCTTGAGCAACGTCAGCAGTGTGGAAAGGACCTTCCACCACTTCCTCCTATTCCACCTCCTCCACAGTATGACCTTCTGAGTCTCTCCGACACAGATTTAGATGAGGAGGATGAGGAGGAGGAGGAGGAGCAGGGACGAGCAACAGATTGGGATGAGACCCTATAGGGATACCATCAGAGACAGGAGCCAAGGCATTCTACTAGTTCCACTCGATACACTGCCACTACTCATCGTCAGGCATGTGCACGTATTGACTCCAACGACGATGATGGTGATGGTGGTGCCAGGACTGCTGTAGAAGGTTGATTGGACGGACATCTAGGGAGATGACGAGTAGGTGTTGATCTTTCTTCTTTTTTTCTCTTTTTGGTGCTTTATGCCAAAGGGGGAGAAAATTAGAGGGAAATTAGAGGGGTCAACAACTTTTTGCAGCATCATGTCCTATTTGATGAGTGTTAGTCTTTGCTAGGTGGAAAGTTTGAGAGTCGTTCAAAAACTCTAAATTGTGAAATAATGCTACTATTTGACTCTTTATGTATCGAATATGGACATGTATCATTATATGGATTAAAAGTCATTTTATTATGTTAGGTTGCATATCTTTTTTGGCTGAGCTAGCTATGTGGTGCTTGACTCTGTCTTGCTCGTACAGTCAGGTGCAGCACTACCGCATAGCAGCAAGCACATGTTTGCATAAACTATCATTTACATCACATTTTACATACCTGACACACAGTATGTAACACCACATAGGAGCATGGATGTAGAGGGAGCCCCATCACTTTCACTAAAATATGAATCTTGGCTTCTTATGCCAATTTGAAAATTCAATTCTCTATTCACATACTTAGGGGGAGGCTCTACACCCATGGCTCAAAAATCTCAGTATTTATTTTATATCTTTTGTAAGCTCTAATTGGATTGTCATCAATCACCAAAAAGGGGGAGACTGAAAGTGCAATCAAGCCCTAATTGTGGGTTTTGGTGATAATAACCACGCAATTAGAGAACTAATGAGATTTATCGAGATGACAAGCAGGGAATTTATATTCGAGGATGCTACACGAAATGGAGGAGCCCCCAATTATAAATATAGATGGCTTTAAACTCAAAAGAGGTTTAAGATTTTTTTATATCTTGAATTTGAGTATAGGAAAAGTTGTACTATAAAGGGGGACACAATGTTTAAGCTAATATGTGCTACCAAGTGCTTAAACAACCACAAGCATCCTCAGATTCATAGCCAAGACAGTCTACACTTCACTATTACCCTTGCTATCTTGAGTGGTGCGAGCTCCGACTCGCCCGACCCCTTGGGTGCGAGCTCTGACTCGCCCGACCCCTTGGGAGCAGGCTCCGGCTCACCCGACCCTTTGGTCGTGGGCTCTGGCTCGCCTGACCCTTTGGTCGCGGTCTTCGTCTCACCCGACCCCAAGGTCGCAGGCTCCGGCTCGCCCGACCCTTTGGTCGCGGGCTCCGTCTCGCCCGACCCCTTGGTCGCGGGCTCTAGCTCGCCCGACCCTTTGGTCGTAGCCTCGTCTCGCCTGACCTCTTGGGTGTAGTGTCCATTGGGGGCTAGGGTTATATATACCTTTCCCCTAACTCTCCAATGGCTATCTGCGATTTAAGTGACCGTTGGGGGCTGGGGGTATATATACCTTTCCTCTCCTCTCCAACGGCAACTGAAACCAACCTGCTCTCTTCCTCCTCACTTCAGCACGCCTAAAACAGAGCAGGAGCTCTCTCTCTCTCTCTCTCTCCATTGTTGACCTACAGCCTCCAAGCAAATCCATTGATTTCCCCATCAATCCTTGAGGGGAAAGGGTCCACAATTTGATTAGAGAGCAACTCATTGATTCCCAAACTCTAAAGAGCGCTTGGTTCATGTTTTAGCCGGCGGTTGTGTTTGTTACTCTTGGAGCTTGGCTCCTAGCCGGCTAGAGCATCGCCCGTGGAGCTTGCCAACTTGTGTGGTAGCCCTGGGAGGTTTGTAACCATCTCTTGAAGCTAGTAAAGTCACCCCTCATGTCAAGAGTTCAGTCTCTTGACTTGAGAACGAGGAAGGGCCGGAAAGCTCTAAGCCTTAGTGGCTAACCTCAACAACGTGGAGGTAGGCAAGCCTTGGTGGCGAGCCGAACCACGAGATAAATCATTATGTCACTTGTGCTTGATTTATATTACTTGCTTGACATATTGTTGTTGAGGTGATTTCTAGAGTTTGAGGCTGATCTACTTGTGTGGTGTGTTCCCACCACCTTCAGCTGTCGATCTGTGATCTACTACCCTGCAGGAAGCTAAGAAATTTACCCTATCTAAATTTCGCTGGGTAGATTTTGAACTATGAACTAATCTCTCATGCAGGTGCGGCAGTGACGCGCTCACAGAGCGGCAGTGCCGCGGGTGAATTTAACTTCGTTTTGAGTTGTGCCTATTCACCCCCCTCTAGGCGTACCAGAGATCCAATAGATAGGGTCTCAAGCAAAAGGGTTGAGCTCCTTCTAGAGGGGGTATCTAATGATCTCCTAGTCTTGGTGGAGGTAGACTAGTTGGTGGATCAAAAACTGGTGAGAATTGCTTGATAATCTGCTGTAATTCTTCAGGTATCTGTTGTGTGGGTAATGCTAAAGAAGAGACCTCATATAATTGTACCAGGTACAATATGGAGTCAAATCTTATCAAAAGCTTGGAGTTGATGTTGTGAAACAGGTGGCCCCATGGTAGCTTCAGGAAGAAGACCTTGCAACTTGACTTCTTGATTGTTGCAGTTGAATTTCATCCACCTTTCTTGCCAATGAATGTGCATTGGGCTATGAGCTCCCAACCAGTCCATGCCCAGTATAATGTCATAACCTTGCAATGGTATGATTTTCAGAGTGGATATAAAAGTGTGACCCTGACAGCCCCAAACTTTTGATTCCGCAATTCATGTGTACATGGCAGATAGTCTCCATTAGCAACTTGTACTTTGACTGGATGATTCAGTAACTGCCAAGGTGTAATGGTGGATGCCATAGTATGACTAACAAAACTATGGGAACTTCTAGAATCCACTAACATAAAAACTTCCTTGCCTTGTAAGTGACCTCTGAGCTGAAGTGTTTTGAAACCCTCAACGCCATTCAGAGCTTGAACAGAAATTTCCATTAAGTCCTCTTCTGAATCAGTATCAGCATAAGGAATACAGAATTCTCCATCTTCAGAGATACACTGCCACAACTGTTCCATGGCATGGAGAGAAACTATAGCTGGGCATTTGTGCTGTGGATTCCATTTTTCTCCACATTTGAAGCACAAGCCCTTAGCTTGCCTGTATTGCTTCAGAGCTGACAGCTTTTCATCACCAGTCCTAGGCCGAGAAGGATCAGTAAGCTTCTTGTCTTCCATTGACTTTATAGAGCTTGTGATAGACTGAACTGACTGTTTGACAGCTTCAGAAGAGTTGTTCTTAGTGTATGACCACAAGTCAGTTCTTGTTACTTGGTCTTGCATTGCTTCTTCCTGCAAGAGAGCCAAAGCACTAGCAGTATCCAAACCTTGTGGCCTATGAATCATGATAACAGCTCTAATGTCCCTTTTTCAAACCATCAACAAAACAACTGGTTATCACAGATGGTGGAAAAGATGGGTCATGGGCAAAAAGCGGATGCACAATGTCGCTGAATTGCTCGATGTATTTAGTGACAGAGGTGTTATGTTTGATGTGGAAAGACTGCCGAAGCAGGTGATTGTGTTCATCCTTATCGAACCTAATAGAAATGGTGAGTTTAAAAGTATCCCAAGTCATGGTGGTAATGGAGGATTCCATGGTCTGGTACCGCAGAGCTGTAGAACCTACGAGAAGCATAGTGGCACAACAAACCCAAATTCTAGGATCAGTAGCACAGACATCAAAGAAGGTTTCAGAGTGTTTGATCCACAACCGAGGGTTGGAACCATCAAAGGTGGGCAACTCTATGTTTGGTATAGGAGGATGAACAGGGGAGTAAATAATCCGATCACAATGCACAGACCCATCCGAATTGAAGGTAATCAGGGAAAATTTTGGAGGATTTGTCACACCTGTGATCGGGGTTGGGTTCGGGGCGATGGTGTACACTGCCCCGAAGCCAGCACCCCGGTGGGTAAGTCCCTCGCCGTGGTCTAACGACCCAGATGCTGCTCCTTTCAGAGGAGGCTCCAGATGGGCGGAGCCTAGCACCTTCTCGCTCGGGGAAGCTGAGCGCTCATCCTGAACAGCCGATGGAGAGGACTGAGCGATGGTGACGGTTCTCAGAGGTACCTCCACCTCCACCGGACTTGCTTGCGGAAGAAGAAGCCCCAGTGCGCGATCCATCCGTTCGCCGAGATCGACCACCGCGTGCTCCAGTTCATGGACACGATTGTCAACTTCGGGTTTCTAGCGGCTGATCTTCGTCTTCAGACTCCGCATCTCCGACATGGATGTCGAGTTCGTTGATCCCTTTTGAGTTCTCGCTCAGCAGGGCAAGGATCTGGCCCAGCTGTTGTTCTGGCGACGCCATGGCCATCTGTCGACGTGTCAGATACTGATGGGATGCCAGAATAGTCGATTTCCCCATAAATCGGCTCGCGTGCTTGGGATTTACAGAGAAAACTCCGGCGGCGGCAGCTCACTGACCACCCGAGATCTCAATCTGACCCGAAGCGTTTGCAAATCCGATCGATGGAATACAGAAATCAAGCGATAGAGGATCAAACGGCAAATCCGATACCAGATGTAACCTTACTACTACTGATACTAGTACGGTTAACTGATATATTGAGTAATTGGTGGAGCAAGGTCTCGGTTCACCGGCACCGCCGAGCTCGCCGCCGCCGTCACCCTCTGGGTACGGTTCTGATAGGTGACCAAGTTCGAGTTCTCCTCTTCCTCACTCGACCGTTACATAGAGGGGCCTCGATGGGCTGCCTCCGGTTCTGGCCACGCAGGGCCGATACTCCTACTTCGCCCATTCTGGGCCAATCATGCGCGGGTTGGGCCGTCGGCTTCTTGCCATCGGATCCAATATCACAGCTCCACGGTCGGAGGCGCCTTTCTGAAGTACGCCTACTGCCACCGTATCATCCTCTTCAGATTCTTCAGGTTCCTTGTCAGCTGCAATCACCGGGGCATCGACGGTGACACTAGACTAGAGCAATACTAGTATAGATGATAGAAGAAACAAAAAGTAAACAGCCTGAGCAAATCTGGTAGCTTTACCATCATTACGGAACGAACGCATCGGCCTCACAGTCAACGCGTGTGTAATGTGTTTACTGTACAACCGTCCGATCATGAAGCAACCCAGCTTTGGACCTGCCGACGACCGATCGATTTTCGGATCTGCCGCTGCTGCTCCTGCGCTTCCCACCCGTCTCTTCTCTTCCACGCCATCGCCAGTCGCCACTCGCCACGCATTGTCATGTGGCAGCTTAATTTCCGCTCTACTGGAATGGCAAGCAAGCAGGGGCAGCAGAGCCGTACGTCGGCACGCGCTAAACAAACCGTAGCGTAGCACAGCCGCGCGACATAGGTTCAGACTTCAGGTTTCTTTGAGGGCCGGCGGTAGCTCTCATGATGGTCACCTCAAATATATGTGGTCGTGATGGACCACGCCACGCACTCTTCGATCGATCGCGCAGTACTATCATATGTATAGCAGCAGAGGCTTATCTCTTCTGCCGGTGACGGCGCCGATCGAGCCGTCATGGTCGGCCTGTGCTTTACAGGATCTCGATAAGAGCGTGGTGGCCGGGCAAAGCAGAATTAGAGAGGTCGATGCCTACCAGCAGATTCGCCAGGATTCCTTGGTTGCGAAAAGCGGCCAGCGCCGAGCGCGTTGAAGGGTCACCGAGAAAAAGCGACGGGCCGACGGCGAGGCCGGGAGCGGGAGGTGAAATGAAACCCGGGGGCCGACCAGGGCTGACCGCTCGTGTTCGTGCATGTCGCTGTACTCGTGGTCGTGGATACGATGATGACCTCCAAGCTTTCATCTTCACCTCTTTTTTTGATCATTTGTCTCCCGTGAGCTTCGTCGCCGGACTGAAGTACTGTATGTATGTATCATGTATGTGTTGCGTCGGCATGTACCGGACTTGCTCGCGGCCAGTCAAGTTTTAGGAAGGCCTAGCCCATGGCTGATTTGGACACCCTTTTTAAATCGAAGAGAGAGAGAGTGTGTGGAACTGCTTTGGAGAGCTGACACAGTCACACAGCCTAGTGGGTCGGTCTCCTTTTTTTTGGGGGGAGGGGGAACAGTGGGTCGGTCTCTTTTTTAAAAAAAAACCGGGTGGCATTAGATTTAATGATATAAAAGTTTACATGCATTTCTTACAAAGACACCCCTGATAAAAGAAAAATTACATCCAAGTCCTTGTAAGACCTTCCCAGTCATCTTCAACGCCGGCCACCGGAGTCACCGTTCGACGCGCCGTCTCACAAAGAGAGGAGCGCCAAAGCTGCAACTTGAAGCCGATTCCCAGCTCGACGAAGGAACTTCCGAAGAAGCGACATACACTTTAAACGCTACATCAGTCGGCACACCGAAGAAGCCGATGCACACTTGAATCGTTGAACGCCCGAGCAATCCGTCGCCGAGAGAAAGGAGATCCGGCGCCTCAAGACGTGTTGGCGACCTCCAAGCAACCAACGACGAAACGACACCAAAAGGGAGACCCAAACCCGATTTCTCAAGGTAGGAGGAAACATACCTCACAGCTCCATCCCCACAAGACACGGCGCCACTTCCGTGGTCGCCAGAGATGCTCTGGAGGAACAAAAGAACCGGTCGCCTGAACCCTAGGCCACCGGGATAAGCTCGCCTTCGCGTCACCAACGTCGAAGCGAAGAACCCTAACCCTAACCTAGCTAGAAGTACTCTAATAGGAGGAAATATGTACACTAGACACCACCCACCGGATCCCCAACTCTCTAGGCACACTGATGCCACAAAGGCCACCGGCGGTGAGGAGAGCCAGTGAATCCGGTGGTGGGAGCGAGAATCGCCTCGAAGTCACCTGTCTC
The DNA here is from genome assembly GCF_019320115.1 of Miscanthus floridulus. Classification (NCBI taxonomy): domain Eukaryota; kingdom Viridiplantae; phylum Streptophyta; class Magnoliopsida; order Poales; family Poaceae; genus Miscanthus; species Miscanthus floridulus. Next base: position 79,437,101 of record NC_089595.1, on the reverse strand, counting down.
AACTGTAGCAAGGGAATGAGATGCTTCGAGTGGAGTCTTGGGTGTCTGGATTCTGACGAGCCTCGTCTCCACTATTTTGCATTTGCAGCATTTATAGTGGTCCAGCCCGATACTGTGGAGTTGGCCTGTCAAAGATTTGGGGCTTCACCCTTCAGCGGTTCAGCCCAACCGCGACTGATTCGTTAACCAGCCCATAACCACAGCCAGAGCCCAGAGGCCAACCACGTCGTCCACACTAGAAAGCAGGGCGCAGCGTTGTCGCACCATGGCCAGTGATGACATGGGGCGTAAAAGGTCACCTTTTGTATCCCATGACCCGATTTGGATGTCATTGACCATATAATAAATGGGTATACAAACTGGCATGTAAGAATAGACAGATGATGTTGGTAGAAGTACAACGTCCTAAGTTTTATGTTCCGTGTCTAAAATCCTAAGGGGTGCAAAAGCTCTTATGTGCACACAAATAACCTAAAGAAACAGTGGAAGATAAAAAATAAACATTGTTTTGGAACATGGGAATTTTCTCCCCTTGAGCCATTGTTTTAGAAAATTTACAGCGCATCTTCATTTCAAATTCTCTCCCATTCAGCTATCTCTTGTACAATAGTTAACCATAGAAAGAATTGCCACAATTGAACATTTGGAAACAATTCCTTTCTTTAAAACACCGGTGCGGCTTTGCTGCACCCACCACACCCTCCTCGGAGTTAATCCCTTAAAAGCTGAGAGCGAAATTTGAATTCATAAACACAATAACAATTGAGAGTGAAAGATTAGTGGCTAGAAGTATATGACAAGACTCACCTGACGTGTATATAATGTTAAAATGCAATGGCTAGAAGTATAAAGCAGGATGACTCACCTGACGTATATGTGTGTATATGTCAAAATGGTCAAAATGTAATATCCTTATATAAATATTGATCTAAACGAGCTTGTGGAAGGAAGAGAAGAAATGAATCGGTCATGTGATTTATCATAAAGACAGATAATAAGAGATTTCAGTCAAAAGGTAAAATACAGAGCTATGTATCGAAAGATGGTCTAGGGAATTAGGAGAAAATGTGCCATCAGAAGGCACAATCAGGTATAACAAAAATACAGCTATGAAAATAGAAAGTATATGTTCGTTCAGAAATATCATGACACTTAACAGGAACATACTGTTCAATGCATTTTTTGTGGACATACTGAACATTTGATTTCCATGCTTGGTCAGCTTCTACCGGCTCCTCATTCAGATAATGTGACAAAGAGCCAGTACACTGTAAGTTATAGTTTGGATTAGATTCTTCAAGTATACATTAAAGTTCTGCAAGACCAATCTCAGTGACTTGGAAAGGATGACAAAATTCACATTTTCAGGTGCTGACCATGGACCCATGGTTGTTTATTCTGTATTTGTGTTCAAGATCAAATTAGCATCTTGCATTTCAAAATATTCATAAAGGAGTGCAGACATGAAATGACTCTTACTTTGAGACTGATCATTTGATCGTTTGCCTCTTCAATTCTCAGTTATGGTCATCCATTACATTTGGCTCTCTTTTCAATGTCGTTTGAAAAGGTTGTGTGCTTATTATCTGACAGAACAATACACATTTAAGAGTGGGTCTACAAAAAGTATGTTTCTAAATAACTTCTCAAAAAAGAAAAGAAAAAGGAGGTTGTTAAGATATAATAGAATTTCACCAGTTTTCGTTCAAGGTCATTGCTGTCACAATCCTAATCTCGAGGACTGTTAAGAGATTGTGACTCATAATGTAAGATTACATCTCGTTAGATTTCTTGACCCCACTTCTGTTTCCTGGTCATGATGTTCCATGAGATTCCATCTTTGTAACTCAACAAAGAGAATCTTGCCACAATCGACACTTATTCTAACAGGCCATTAGTTATTAACAATGCTAGAAGTCCAAATTCTGTAAGAATGGAGGTAAGTACCAGGAATGTGAACATGAGGATCCAGCTATTCGACCATGGTGCTAACTCTAGGGCTGAGGCTCTTGTGAGTGCTTACTATCGACTCAAGGTGAGAAGCTGACCTTAAATCTGCAAACATGGTTAGGGTCAAATAAAGAACCAAGGCATCAATTAGAACTCTGCGAAACAATTAGGCAAGCCATGATGTACCTTGAGAAGAATAATTTGATTTGCAAATGGCATAGATTTAACCGTTCAAAATCTGTGTAAGGGCGCACTTGCTGGAAACTGAAAGAAAGAAGCAAACTTGTCAGTCTGTCACAATGCGTGCAAGGCAAGATGCCAAGATGAGTAGAGAGCGACGAGTGTCCATCATCAAAGTCTAAAGACATTACCTGCAAGATGTGTGGTAGCACGGTAGGGCTATGCCCAACCCAACCCCACGAATGTAGCTACGAGCGCTATGACATGTGCGGCAATATGATGAACACTCAGTTGGGGTGACCCATGGTTGGAGATGTAGAGGCGACGGGAGGCAGAGCAGCAGCAATTCCAGCCGTATAATCCATCGGCACCACCTCGTCGGTGGGCCACGCCCGCCTTGTCGGGAGCTACGTTTGCGGCTCAGTGCACTGCCTTGCCGGTGGGCGACACCCGCGCTTTGTAGTTCACAGTGGCAGTTGCGTCTTGCTGGCCAGGTTGTGGCACAACAAGTAGAGGAGAGTGGAGGATGGGGCCGATCCATGAGCGGAGCACGACGGACCTGTTGATGCAAAAGTGGATCTGCAAACACAAAGGGCTAATACCCGAATCGATATCCAAAGCGTGCCAGTCGATTTGACCTGATAATCGACAAGGATGAAGATACGAACACTTTGGTCCTAACAACAGCGATACGCCCGGAAGTCACGGCCAAGAGGTGCTCACGCGGAACTCAAGAATCGCCGAAGGTCGTACTGAAACGATGCAGCTCGCCGAATCAATGAGAACTCGTAAAAAAAGGAAAAAATATGCAAATTGACGAAGTCGCCGAAAAGTAGGTAGATGCGAATAGGAGTAAAAATTGGTTTTGATATTGATTGATATATCTATTACATTGCCCCTTACTCCATATTTATACCCTGATCTAAAGAGATACAACCAAACACAACTAGGACACCAATCCCATATCTAAGGAAACACGTGACTCTTACATGAATCATACCCTAACAAATATAGAAAAGGAAATCAACTCCTATCTATTTCCCTGTCCGCCTCAATTACGATGGAAATCTCACCGTCCTCCTTCCCATCGGCATACTCCCTATTTCATCGGCAGTAGTCTTCAAGTCTTCCTTCATCGGCATATTCCCTGTTTCATCGGCAGTAGTCTTCAAGTCTTCCTTCATCGGCATATTCCCTGTTTCATCGGCAGTAGTCTTCAAGCCTCCCTTCATCGGCATACTCCATGTTTCATCGGCAGTAGTCCTCAAGCCTCCCTTCATCGGCATCGACAATAACACCTCCAACCTCATCGGCAACGCCCGAGTCCAAATCAACCTTTCCATCGACCATCACCAGCTATCGGCAACCATCTTTACAAACTGGCTTTCATTGGCTATCAAGGTATTCAATAACTTTCCCCTTGCCGATTAGTTCACTCCAATTATTTTGACACGTGCAAAAAACGGTGTCAACACATGCCCCCCAATTTCGGAGTATAAAACCACTAATGCTCCGAAATTTACTCCAGATAACGCTTGCCTTTGCCCGATTACCGTAACTCATTCTCCAAGCCAAAACTTGATTTGTTATCAAATCCAATCAAATCTAATCTTGATTCACGCACTTCAGTAAATATCGCACAATCGCCAACCACTCTTGCCTTGATTATGGTTAAGATACCAAAACAATAACCCATCGGCAAGATCTTAACATGATAATACTGCCATTTTCAGAATTAAAATATCATGTATCGATATCCCTTCCAAGTCATGATTACTTGTTATCAACTCATCTGTACAATCCCCTGATTATCGCGCGAACAGTTACCATATCCTTCTGAACCGCCTTGACCTATATGCGCGCGACATAGAGATAAGTCCAAAATACCCTTATTCTGGGCGGCTTATAAATAGATTTCCCCGGAACCCTCATTTTCTATCTTTAGCCTCCAATCCTTGGCATTCTCTCTCTCCGGCGGCGACTCCGACGAACAACCGCGCGACCTCAACCAACAAGAACCCTTCTCCGGCGCTAACTTCAAGTTTCCGGCTCGTACCTCCACCTTCCTCAAGACAATGGCCATCAACTTCGACGTCCCCACGGTTCGCTCCACTTCCATTACCTTTTACTTTGATCTTTTTGCAAATTCATTCAGTTGGTGATTTTTCCTTTCTTCTGTCTTCTGGATTCCATAACCTTAGGAACCGCGCAACAAATTAATTATCCCAACCGATCAGCCACACGTCCAATGCCTTGGACCAATGGGCAACCCAGATCCAACCGATCTGATCAATGCAGAGGTTAACAGAATCCCCTTTAGAGCCCAAAATTTTTCTCTGAATTTGTGGAAAGACACATTCCGATCTTGGCCCAAAACCACCAAAGGGTGGAAAGATTGGTACTTGAGGGTTAATAGATCGATGCAAGTATACTGGGCAGAACGAAAGTTAGACCAATGCATTAGGCTCTCTATTGCCGATATGCAGAAAAATAAATCAATGATAATTGCAGCTGCTTATTTCTGGTCAGACACAACCAATACTTTTATGTTTGGACATGGCCCAGCTACTCCTACCCTTGCCGATATCCACATGCTTACTGGCTTGGACATCTCAACTGCCGATGAAGGCTCCATTTATGGTAGAAAGTCTGAATATAGGGTGAATACCTGCAACATCGGCGGTTGGACAGGATATATTCAAGAATACCAGAAAACCGGGACACTTAGCCAGAGGGAACATGCCACATTCCTGAATATGTGGTTAGAAAAATTTATCTTCTGTGGTCGATCAGTAGGACCAACCAACGCCTTCCTCCCTGCAGCTGAACTTTTGGCTAATGGCGTAAGGTTTCCTCTTGGCCGATACCTTCTGAGCTCCACTTATCATCTTCTTCATCAAGTGTCTCAGAAACTCTTGCTTGGCGAACCCATCGGCAACCTGGGAGGCCCGTGGTGGTTTATCAACATGTGGCTGAATGCCCATATGCACAAACGTTTGCAATGGGACTTTTTTGCTCAACAATTCCCACGAGAAATTGCTGAAGATTATGTGCTTGGGGATGATGAATCGGCAACACGCTCACCCCTCAATTTTGGTGAAGCCATAATTGTCCTTCCTGGAACAGAAGCCAACGAAGACCAAATCGGCAGATTCTTTCAAAGCTTCTACAATGGTCTTTCTCGTGATCATAGGGCCTGGGTGCCTTATATTGACGAAGAAAACAGATTCCCCCTTCTTTTCAACTTTGCCGATGACACTCTGAATCAAGATAATGAGCTCATGATGGCTATCATCACTCCCAGGGCAATTCCAGTAAACACATTCGGCAGCGGGAAAAACACCAACATTACATATGAATTTTATAACCCATCGGCAGTATCCCGCCAATTGGCTTTTGGGCAACTGCCAATCAAACTCTGCTTTGCCGATGTGATCAAACCCAGGGAAACAATCACCTGCGGAACAGATTGGAACAAGGTAGTACAACTCTCCCCCGATGCCGATACTACAGATGTTGATATATCCACCTGGACACCAATATCTTTCATCACCGAGTCATATAAGCAATGGTGGCGAGAGTGGAAAGAACAACTGTTCGCAACTTCTGCTCACACATATCGGCACATGATCGACCCTGAATATGCCATCCCTGACGACGCGGTAAGTTTCCTTTAACTCCCTTCTGCTTTTCCCTTCATATATCAGTAACTGACTCTCTTGTAACAGGTTAACAACCCAGCACCATCGGTGAGCAAAAGTGGGAAACCCTTCAATCTCCGGCCTATTTCCCCAACATCACCGATCGGCTACAACGCTCCCACCTTAGCCGCTTTGACCCACCAGAAGATTCGTACCAAGACCATCACTTCTAAGTCCAAATTGGCTACATCCAGGGCTACTCCATCGGCCGCTGCTACAACCTTGGTCAAAGCATTTAAGGTAACAACCTTGTTCATTTTCACTTATGCCGATCACAAACTGTATTAACCTTAATCATCAGGGGGTAAGAGCTGCTACTGGATCGTCATCGGCAATTCCGCCGATATCAAGCACCACTTCTTTCGATAAACCTTCAGAGGTAGCTTCTTGACTTTACATTTTATCTATTAAATATCATATCTTACACTTGTTTTGCAGCAACAATTGGGTACATCGGCAAACGTACCAGATGTCCAAACTTCACAACCAACAAGTGTCGATGCCCCCAACCAATCGTTGCCGATGCCCAAGCAAAGCGCAAAGCTTCAACAGATACTGAAACACAGCCAAAACGACAAAGGTCTATGCCGATCCCTACATCTGCCCCAATGTCATCAGTCATCATACCTCAAGAGCCCACCACCGATGAAGTCATAGAGGATATCCCATCGGCAAGTTCAGCCGATCCCCCACACGACATACTCCAGGTTGCTTCCTCCAGTCAAGCACAGGAAATTGCCTTGAAACAGGTAAACCGATCAACCCAGCCGATTTTACAATACTCATACTTACCCCTAACTGATCTCCTTTTCTCTCTCTCAGGAACAAGATTCCCCGAACAGCCTATTTTCCTTTGCCATTGACATTTCTGACGACGATGGAGAGGAGACAAGTTCTTCCCTTGCACTGGGAACAATATCGGCAGAGACTAAATCCAAGTTGGAAACCCTCCTGAACTTGCTACAGCAAGGTACCGCCCAACTGGTAGATGACTCGGACCCCGCAAAGGCAATTTTCAAAACAATTCGTGGCCAGGTCCCTGCCGATGTTGAAGAAGTACTCTTCCCAGCAGCTCACTTAGAAAGCCGCCAACTGCAATATCAACGGGCTGCTCAGCGCATTGCCGATAGAGCAGCTCAAGCTCAACTCAAAGAAGAGATGCTACAACTGAAACAAATCGCTGATGAGAAGCACAAGGGCATCGTCAACTTGCAGACTTCGGGTGCTGCACTTAAGCAAAAAATCTTGGATCTATCAGCAAGGAAGATAGCTCTATTGGCTGAATTGAAAGAAATCGAGGCAGCTTTAACTCATGCTCAACAAGAAGAAAGCCAGCTACCCAATGCCGTCAAAGCCCTTCAGCAAGAAAGAGATACCCAAGCTCGCAAAGCTTTAGCCATGAAGAAAAAACTCAAGCCTGTGGAGGGTGCTGCCGATGACGATATCAAAGAAATGGAGGAAGCCGACCAGATTCGCCTGCGTGCGATATTAGCCATCCAATCCTTATTGAACGTGTAATCTTATTTATTGTATCGGCACTTTATGAGACATTGACATCCTTGCATAATTCTAGTCGATAGTACTGTTATCGGCACTTATACTTTTATGCATCTATCCAGATACTAGGGTAATATTTCTTTAAATATTTTCCATTTAACGCTCTGGGAAACACAACCCCTTCGAGGGTTTCTAAAATATATGCATTACCAGGAACAGACTGATTTATCCGATATGGACCTTCCCAATTAGGAGACCACTTTCCAAACTTTGAACTTTTAGTCCCAATCGGTAAAATCAATTTCCAGACCAGATCTCCATCGGCAAACTCTTTTACTTTCACCTTCTTGTCATACCATCTAGCTACTCTTTTCTTATTTTCTTCGATACTAACTAAAGCCCTTAACCGATGACCCGCCACATCTTCCAACTCATCCTTCATAAGAGTATTATAATCATCGGCTGTCAGCTGATTTTGAGAACGTATTCGTCTAGAGCCAACCTTAATTTCCCAAGGCAATACTGCATCGTGTCCATATACTAACTGATAAGGCGTTACTTTGGTTGCACCATGACATGACATCCGATATGACCACAAGGCTTCATTTAATACTGTATGCCACCTCCTAGGATTTTCTTCAATTTTGCGCTTAATGAGTTTGATGATCCCTTTGTTAGAAGCCTCAGCTTGACCATTAGCTTGAGCATAATATGGAGAAGAATTTAAAATTTTAATTCCCATACCTACAGCAAACTCATCAAATTCTCCTGATGTAAACATAGTGCCCTGATCGGTAGTGATAGTCTGAGGAATACCAAATCGGTAAACAATATGCTCTTTCACAAAATCAATCATATTGACCGATGTCACCTTTTTTAAAGGAATTGCCTCAACCCACTTTGTGAAATAATCGGTAGCAACCAGAATAAATTTATGTCCTTTACTCGATGGCGGATAAATCTGACCAATGAGATCAATAGCCCATCCCCGGAACGGCCATGGTTTGATTATAGGATTCATAGCCGATGCAGGCGCTCTTTGAATATTACCAAACTTTTGACACCCCTGGCATCCCTTAAAATATTTAAAACAATCTTCAAGAATAGTCGGCCAATAATACCCATTCCTTCTGATCATCCATTTCATCTTGAAAGCCGATTGATGTGCCCCACATTCTCCTTCATGAATTTCACCCATCAAGCTTTTCGATTCATCATTGCTAACACATCTAAGTAAAACTCCATCTATAGTTCGATAATATAATTCATCATCGAGGAGCACATATTTAGTAGCTTGGAACCTTATACGTCTCTCAACCTTTCTATATGGATCCTTTAAATAATCGACAATCTCCTTCCTCCAGTCATCGGTATCAACTGCCGATGTTAGCACTTCCTGAATAGGCTGATACCCTGAAGCATGCTGAGCTAGTCGATTAGCTTCCTCATTATGCAATCGAGAGATATGTTCAAGACAAAAATCTCTAAATCCATTCAACAATTGCAAACACCTTTCATAATACGAAATCAAAGCTTCACTTCGGCATTCATAAATTCCAGCCAATTGATTTATAACTAGCATAGAATCACCAAAGATTTCAACAACATCGGCACGTATCTCCTTTAGCAATTCTAACCCTTTTATCAAGGCTTGGTATTCAGCTTGATTGTTTGTCGCTGTAGCAACAATCGGCAATGAAAACTCATACTTCCTTCCTTGAGGTGAAATTAACACAATGCCGATACCTGCTCCTTCACCACATGTGGACCCATCGAAGAAAAGTGTCCAGGGAGCAATCCCCAGAGAATCCACTGTATTACAATGCTGAGTGACAAAATCAGCCATCACTTGCCCTTTAACTGCCTTAGTTGATTTGTAGCGTAGTTCAAATTCTGATAATGCTAAAATCCATTTGCCGATTCTACCACTTAATATCGGCATCGACAGCATATACTTGACCACATCATCTTTGCATATGACCGTACATTCGGCAGATAACAAATAATGCCTTAATTTAACACAAGAAAAGTATAAACACAGACACAATTTTTCGATGGCCGAATACCTCGTCTCAGCATCCACTAATCTTCTGCTCAAATAATAAATAACACGTTCTTTCCCTTCAAATTCTTGAATAAGAGCTGAACCGATAACCGTATCATCAGCTGATAAATATAACCTGAAAGGCTTCCCATGTTGAGGTGGAACTAGCACTGGAGGACTTGATAAATATTTCTTAATTTCATCAAGGGCTAATTGCTGTTCAACTCCCCATACAAATTCCTGATCAGCTTTTAATTTAAGTAGTGGGCTGAAAGCCTTGATCTTACCCGACAGATTAGATATGAATCTTCTAATGAAATTAATCTTACTGATCAAAGATTGCAATTCAGTCTTATTGGCAGGAGCAATCACCTTGTTAATTGCATCAATAGACTTCCTACTGATTTCAATGCCCCGCTGATGCACCATAAAACCCAAGAATTGTCCTGCCGATACACCGAATGCACATTTATTAGGATTCATCTTCAATCCATGCTTCCTTGTGCACTCCAGTATCTTTCGCAGATCGACTAAATGTGCTATGATATCCCCAGACTTAATCACTACATCATCAATGTAGATCTCCACTAATGTGCCGATGTACTCATGAAAAATAAAGTTCATAGCCCTTTGATAAGTAGCACCGGCATTTTTCAAACCAAACGTCATGACTATCCACTCGAACAACCCCACATGACCTGGACATCTGAAAGCAGTCTTGGGAATATCTTCCTCAGCCATGAATATTTGATTGTACCCTGCATTACCATCCATGAAGCTGATAATTTGATGTCCCGCCGCAGCATCAATCAACAAATCAGCAATCGGCATTGGATATCCATCCATCGGTGTGGCTTTGTTGAGATTCCTGAAATCAATACAGACACGAAGTTTTCCATTTTTCTTATAAACAGGAACCACATTAGAGATCCACTCTGCGTATCGACATTGCCGAATAAACTTTGCTTCAATTAATTTAGTTATTTCGGCCTTAATGTCAGGAAGTACATTAGGGTTGCATCGGCGCGCTGGCTGCTGATGTGGCCGAAATCCAGATTTGATAGGTAACCGATGTTCAACTATCGATCGGTCTAATCCAGGCATCTCAGTATAATCCCAAGCAAAACAATCTTTATACTCTTTTAACAAATCTGTTATTCGCTGTTTACACTTGGAATCTAACTTAGCACTAATAAAAGTAGGCCTTGACCTATCACCATTACCGATATCTACTTCTACTAAATCATCTGCCGATGTGAACCCTTGACCTAATTTTCCATCATCGGCAAACCTATCCATTAAAACTCCTCTTCATAACCGACTGCTTGGATCGGTGGAATTTCATAATCAGCAACTCTAAGGAACACTTTTTCCCAAGCTTCTCCTGATATGCATTTAGTTCGCTCATAAGTATCTGATTCTGCCGATGCGATGATATAAGAAGAATCACCAGGGACGACCTCAATCTTATCCCCAATCCACTGTACGAGGCATTGATGCATTGTAGAAGGAACACAACAATTAGCATGAATCCAATCCCTCCCTAGAAGCAGATTATATGCACCCTTGCCGTTGATAACAAAGAACGTCGTTGGCAAGGTTTTGCTGCCGATGGTCAATTCAACGCACACTGCCCCTTTAGCCGGTGACACATTGCCTTCAAAATCTTTCAACATCATATCGGTTTTGGTCAAGTCTTGATCTCCCTTACCAAGTTTCCGATACATCACGTAAGGCATAATATTAATCGCAGCCCCTCCATCAATAAGTACCTTAGACACAGGCTGCCCATCAACTCTGCCCTTCACAAATAAAGCCTTAAGATGCTGTCTCTCGTCATCGGTAGGTTTCTCAAAAACAGCCATCATTGGATCTAGTGTTAACTGAGCTACTTGATCAGAGAGAACAACTTCTTCCTCATTATCAGATAGTGCCAAAAACTCCATCGGCAACATGAATACCATATTAACATCTGCCGATGGACCCTTATTTTTGTGTTTTACCTACCACTGCTGATGACCAGGCCTTTCATTGGAGGAATTTTCCTCTTGGTATAAATCCTCCTGACGCTCACGTTGCATCCTCCTTCTCTGCGTCTTTGTCAGACCCTCTGGGCACCACCGAGGAAACTTGGTTTTCCAAACCGGCTGATAACAAGTCCTAGTTGGTTCTACACGACATATATTAGGGTCCCTGTAGAATATTTCCTCATCGGGAACTCTTGCGTTTGCCATCTCTTCAAGCTCCTCTTGATTCCTTGGAAAATATCCAGCGCGTTTACCAAGCCTCTCATGTACACTAAGTCTGCCCCCCAGCCGATCATGCACTGATGCTCTGCCTCTGATCGGCTCATTGATAGACAAACCCTGATTACCAAGTTGAAATCTCCTTTCTGAACGATTGACTCCGTAATAACCATTACACTCAGGGCAATTTTCAACAGTTGGCAATTTAATACCTTCTTCCCAGCAATGGATGAAAAACGGACATCTCCAATGATCTTTATGTCGATTCCATTCTTCCTGACGTCTCATTTCTTGCTGTTGTCGATATCGGTCATTACGTTGACGCCAACCCTCCTGCTGCCTTCGATGAGTAATCACAATGCCAGGTCGAGGAGGATTTTTGGAACTACTGCTTTCTCCTAGCAAACCCTTACTCTTTGCATCATCGGTAGTTATCCGATGTTGGGGGTCCACTGACGCGTTTTTCTCAGCAGCCTCTGACGTCAATACCTTGGTCTTTCCTTTGGCATCCAACATATTTGCTGGAAAAGGGTGTTGATCAATTTTCATCGGCTTTTGGGTCTTGGAAGTACCAAACTTAATTCTCCCAGATTCAATAGCCGATTGTAACTGTTGCCTGAATACCTTGCACTCATTTGTACTGTGTGAAGTTGCATTGTGCCATTTGCAGTACAAAATCTTCTTCAACTCTTCTGCCGATGGGATCACATGATTAGGTGACAGCTTAATTTGGCCCTCTTGAAGCAGAAGATCAAATATTTTATCGGCCTTGGTGATATCAAAGGTAAACTTTTCTGGCTCTTTTTGACCAAAGGGACATGATATCGGCTTTTTATTCTTAACCCACTCAGCTAAGCCGATAACTGGTTCTTCATCAGAGTCAGAATCTCCTACTTCTTCAACAAATGATACCTTTTTACTCCAGTTCTTTTTAGGTTCAAAAACCCTAGTATCTTGATCAGAGATCCTTTGCACAAGATGACTGAGGCTTTCAAACTCCTGAGAAGCATATCTGTCTTTAAGATGTGGCAATAACCCTTGGAAAGCCAGATCGGCAAGCTGCCGATCATCCAGCACCAGGCTGTAGCACTTATTTTTTACATCTCGTAGCCTTTGTACAAAGTTTTCTACTGATTCATCATTACGCTGTCTCAATTTTACTAAATCGGTAAGCTTCTTTTCATGGATTCCAGCAAAGAAATACTTATGGAATTGTTTTTCTAGATCAACCCAAGTAATAATAGAATTTGGTGGTAATGAAATGAACCATGTAAATGCTGATCCAGACAAAGATGATGAAAATAATCGAACTCTTAATTCATCTCTGTTAGCTGCCTCTCCACATTGAATAATGAAGCGATTGACATGTTCCATTGTTGATGTATCATCTTGCCCAGAGAATTTAGTGAAATCCGGTACCTTGTACCGATTTGGGAGAGGAATTAAATCGTATGCAGGAGGGTATGGAGTCCGATAAGAATAAGTATTGACCTTGGGCTTTATCCCAAACTGATCCTTCACAATTTCTGCTATCTTATCGGCCCAAAAAGCATCAGCCTCCTGCTGACGAACTGGTTGAATTTCTACAGGAGGTGCCTGCTGACATCCCTCCACATATCTTTGTGGCCCACGATCTCCAGCAATCGGCATATTTGCCATTACTTGTGGTCCATTAGCCTGTTGGAAAGGATTCATCGGCTGGGCTGCCGATGCTTGATTCTGAAAACCAGCTTGCATATGACCTTGTTGAATCCCTGCAACCTGCTGATTTCGCTGAACTGTATGTTGAACAGGTAACTGTCCTGACCAATCATTATTAGAACTCATCGGTACAAAACTTACCGATGGCTGGTAATTTGCTGATATTGTTGGATAATTATAACTGGTTTGAGGTATGAACTGAACCCCAGTTTGACTCATAGCAGGGGCTTTCTGCTGCATCGGCAGTAAGCTCACCGATGGACTTGAATTGAATTTTTGAACCATAGGCATCTGAAAACCTCCTGGAGTTGGTTGCACAGAAGTAGTTGCGGCATATTGAGGCACTTGAGCCATCGGCGAAATGGCCGATGGTATAGGCGCTCTTCCTACTGCATCAAACACTTGAGGTAATCTAGGATTGAAAGCAGATGACTCTGGAGGCATGCCATATCCTCACCAATTAGTAGGAATCTAGCTATTCTGAGACACAGGGCCTGACATAGCTGATGCCGATAGATCTGTATTAAGCTGAACTCGCCCTCCTGGTAGTACCTGATCTGATTGTATCAGTGTAGATTGAATATTAGGTGAGCCTGCCAATACTGGAGGGGAAGTAACTTCTGTACCCACAACGGCCGAAGGAGCCGATGGAGTTTTGACAGACGCCGGCTCTGGTTGATGATAGGCAGGCCCAACGTAATGTGGTGCCGCTTGTCCTTCTTTGAGAGTTCGAACCATAGCATTATGAACAGTATTGGACAGCACATTGGAATGATTAATCAAAGCATGATTTACTGCAGAATTAACCATCTCTTGAAGTTTACCAGGATTGGAGTCAAAGGTAACCTGCCGAGGCAACGGCAAATCTTACTTCTGGATGACTTGTCCACTCTTGTTCAAGCTAAATGATCTCAGACAAAGCTGCTTGTATTCTTCTACAGCCTTTTCCATAGCCTGCCTCTGTTCTTCCTTGAGATCTTCTTCTGATACTGCGATAATGTTCCCTGAATCGATCTCGGGATTGAACATATTGATTGATTTGTCCCACCGAGCGTGCCAAAAGATGTGTTGATGCAAAAGTGGATCTGCAAACACAAAGGGCCAATACCCGAATCGATATCCAAAGCGTGCCAGTCGATTTGACCTGATAATCGACAAGGATGAAGATACGAACACTTTGGTCCTGACAACAGCGATACGCCCGGAAGTCACGGCCAAGAGGTGCTCACGTGGAACTCAAGAATCGCCGAAGGTCGCACTGAAACGATGCAGCTCGTCGAATCAATGAGAACTCGTAAAAAAAGGAAAAAATATGCAAATTGACGAAGTCGCCGAAAAGTAAGTAGATGCGAATAGGAGTAAAAATTAGTTTTGATATTGATTGATATATCTATTACATTGCCCCTTACTCCATATTTATACCCTGATCTAAAGAGATACAACCAAACACAACTAGGACACCAATCCCATATCTAAGGAAACACGTGACTCTTACATGAATCATACCCTAACAAATATAGAAAAGGAAATCAACTCCTATCTATTTCCCTGTCCGCCTCAATTACGATGGAAATCTCACCGTCCTCCTTCCCATCGGCATACTCCCTATTTCATCGGCAGTAGTCTTCAAGTCTTCCTTCATCGGCATATTCCCTGTTTCATCGGCAGTAGTCTTCAAGTCTTCCTTCATCGGCATATTCCCTGTTTCATCGGCAGTAGTCTTCAAGCCTCCCTTCATCGGCATACTCCATGTTTCATCGGCAGTAGTCCTCAAGCCTCCCTTCATCGGCATCGACAATAACACCTCCAACCTCATCGGCAACGCCCGAGTCCAAATCAACCTTTCCATCGACCATCACCAGCTATCGGCAACCATCTTTACAAACTGGCTTTCATTGGCTATCAAGGTATTCAATAACTTTCCCCTTGCCGATTAGTTCACTCCGATTATTTTGACACGTGCAAAAAACGGTGTCAACAGGACCGGTGTGCACGGAAGGGAGTGGCGGCGGTGGCGTGAATGCAGGAGAGGTGGGCGAGGCCAAATCGAGAATTCAAGACAAAGCGAGAGGATGCGATAGGATTGTTACTGGGCACGACAAACGGGGACCCGCCCAATCCACGATCGAATGTTCTCTCCTGTCTTGGCCAGATCCAACGGTTTAAGGTCTAACGGGTGACGTGGTCCGATCCGTTAGCCCGCTTTTGGTGCAGGAATCGTATCTAGAGACTTGAAAGCCACGCTCTCTATGGAGGACCAGCCTAGGGTCTACAAATGTTACGGCCCCATTCGCTTGGAGGAATTCTGAAGGAATCTAGTTGAATTTAGAAGAATTTGTGAGAGGAAAACACTGTTCCGAATGAAAAAAGAAGCGGATCAAGCCGGGTTTAAGGGCACACGAATGGGGCCAGAGGATAGTCATGGTGTCAACATGGGGATAGAAGGAAACTCGAGGCCTTGAAATCTGCATTCATGATTCATCCATTTTGCTGCTGTTTCTTGAACCAATACTCTTCTAGCTGCTGCAATTCTTAGTGCAGTAATAATTGTATAATAACTTCAATCTTCAGTACAACAATGTGAAGTTTTATTACATTATCATAACATAGAAGATTCATGGGTACATGTGCGTCTAAACAATCAAGGAAAGGGAAAGCTCATTTCAGAATTATGCATGGCATTGCCGCGCCCTTGTCTGTACGGGACCATCTTGCCTTGCGTGAGTCTATATAGAGACCAATCAAGTTTCTTTGAATATTTCAATTATTAGCTCAACACGATCTAAAACTGTCTTTCAGCAAGGAACCTGATAGGCAAAGTATGTTATTCTGGGTTCAGAAAACAACAAGATAGTATGCAATTTTAGGGCAAAGTATGTTATTCTGGGCTTAGAAAACAACAAGGTAGTATGCAATTCTGGTTTCACAAAAATCAAAAGTAAGGTTTATCACAGAGAAAACATGGGCGCATGCAAATAGAACACATGGGTGCTTGCCTCCAACTCTCTCTTGGATTCTAGAGAGAATCACATTGATGAAACACGCATCCACATCTTCATGTTAGGATCAAAGCTAGTGAATATTACTTAATATAGCATATTTGTGAGGAATTTGAGAGGGGACAATAATGGATGATGCAGTGTCGATGTGACCTCGACAGTGACACGGTGAGAGGAGGCGGAGAAGGAGCTGCTCGTGAAGCCAACTCTCTATGCCCATCGGCCATCAAGCTGGCTTTCTCCTATGCTTGCTATCAATGCTCCACTAGGAATCGCTCCTACACTTGCTCTGTAAGGTAGGCGCTCGAGGCCATCGCCGGCATGGTTAGCCTTGAGCAGCATCCACAAGCTATAGGAAGTCCATATCTAGCAGTGCCTCTCCTCATCCTTGGCACCAAGCTTTCTGCATAGCACGCGTAGCACACCTCATAGCCAGAGAGATGAAGTAATGGAAAATAAAGAAAACATATATTGTTTGAGGATAACTCTGCCTATGGTGGGGCGCCTTTAGTGTCCCAGCACAGCAGGTCCCAAGCCCTGGTAAAGGAGGAGAGTTGTGTTAGGCACAATGAGCCAATGTAAAAACTTAGCCATTTTTATGGAGATGAAACCCAAAAGAATCTCGTTGGAGCGTAACCCTCTTAGCGACGCGCCATGTCGGAACCTAGGTATGGTGTTAAATGAGTAAGGGCCAGGTTATCACCCCTATGACGCACCGTGTCGTGATCTGGGCATGGTGTCAAGTGAGCAAAGATCGAGTCATCTCATCCTTAGTGGCATGCCACATCAGCGCCCGGGTGTGGTGCAAAATGAGCAAGGGTCTTCACACCTACCTCGGCGGGTACGAAGGGTAAGAAAGCTAATTGAGCCAACTAGGATCTGTTTAGGTAGTTGGAATGTAGGGTCCCTTATGGGTAAGTTAAGAGAATTAGTGGACACAGCAGTTAGGAGGCATGTAAATATCTTATGCGTCTAAGAGACTAAATGGAAGGGGCAGAAGGCAAAGGAGGTGGACAATACCAGCTTCAAGCTCTGGTACACAGGGACAACTTTAAATAAAAATAGAGTAGGAGTTTTGATTAATAAGAGCCTCAAGGATGGTGTGGTGGAGGTGAGAAGGCAAGGGGATAGGATCATTTTAGTTAAACTTGGCATTAGTGATATGGTCTTAAATGTAATTAGTGCGTATGACCCCAAGTAGGCCATGATGAGAGTGCTAAGCAGCTTTTCTGAGAAGACTTAGATCGCTTGGTTAGAGCTATCCCTAGTAACAAGAAGCTATTTATAGGAGGTGATCTTAATGGCCATGTAGGTACATCAAATGCAGATTTTGAGATGGTTCATAGGAGTTTTAGATATGGTAGTAGGAACCAGGAGGGAGAGAAAGTCTTAGACTTCGCTATAGCTTTTGATCTCATGATAGATACCACTTTCTTTCGTAAAAGACAGTCCTATTTAGTGACCTTTAGTAGCGGTCAGTACTCTAGTTAAATTGACTTTGTCCTTACAAGAAGGAGGGATAAACGAACATACGTAGATGGTAAGGTGATACCTGGAGAATGTGTGGTCGCTCAACACAAGCAGGTGGTGGCTGACTTCTGCTTTCTGGTGCAAGCTCGTGGGAACAAACAAGCTAGGGTTGCTAGAACGAACTGGTGGAAATTAGAAGGGGAGACATCAAAGGTCTTTAAGGAAAAGGCATTACTAATTTTTGACTCTATCGCATCGCTTCGCCTTGCATCAAACACAAATCTGATACAATAGATGCCTGCTATTACATCAATTTTGCAAATCTAATGCAATAGGTGGTTGTTATTGCATCGAGATGGAGTTGGATGCGATAGTAACTCATGTCGATGCAATAGGTATGACCTATCACACCAATTTTGTACAAGAGATACAATAGGTAGAAATTATTGCAACAAACAAATTTGGTTGCGTTACTATTGATTTTTGATGCAATATGTAGGTGGTATTGCACTGGTTTAGAATACAGGTGCAATTAGAAAAGTACTATTGCATCGGATTGATAGTGCTAGACTCTAATACAACATGTGATTTTTTTTGCGACTAGCAATATGTGATTGCTATTGCATCAGTTTTGTAGTGATTCGATGTGACACATGGTTAATATTGCATCGAAAGTTTTGTGTTGCAAAATGCTAAAACATATTGTTGGGGCACAAGTGCCGATCATAACTTCAACAACAACAACAACAACATAGCCTTTTAGTCCCAAGCAAGTTGGGGTAGGCTAGAGTTGAAACCCACCAAGACCCCCAAGTCACGGTTCAGGCACATCAATAGCTGCTTTCCAAGTACTCCTATTCAAACATAGATCTCTTGGTATATCCCAAGCTTTCAAATATCTTTTTATTGCCTCCCCCATGTCAATTTCGGTCTTGAAAGGTCCTTGTGTGGTTTTGGTAATTGAGTGACAACCTAGGTGGACTAATTGTGTTTATGTGAGATACACAGGTGATAAGTCCACAGGTACATGTGTGTGAGCAACATATGCCATGAAGGTGAAAATGGCTTGGAGATGTTGCAAAGATCACACATGTTGTCACAGAACCAACCAATTTATAAGAGCACAAGTACAAAAACAATCGCCGAAACGATCAAATTCTTGAACTTGAGCCCATATAAACCCGGTAGTCAACTGAAATCACGAAGGATTTCAAACCAACTTGCATACAACCAAGATCACAGTAATTCAACATAACATATCGTACGTTACAACATTTCGCAGACATTCGCAAATAGATTACATCATCACAGAGTCATCGTTATTACAAAACAAGTCTTGTAAAACATGCGGAAGAAAATAGTTTGACTTACACACCCGAGTTCAAATACAAATACTGGTACACTGATCACAATCCCACAAAAGCATTCAGATAAGAGAAATGGAGATCATGCCCATGATCTAGTCTTCATCACCCGCCGGGTGGAGACAATACTTACAGAATCCCTGATATAGAAGGTCATCTGCAACAAGAGGGAATAAACCCTGAGTACGAGAATGTACTCAGCTAGACTTACCCATCAAAAACCAAAACAAATGACACCAAGGATTATGCATAGCTTAATTTAGTGGATCTGGCTGACACTTTCTTTTTGCGGAAAAGCATAAGTAATAAGATCAACTCTTAACCTGGACTAGCAGTGACTTTTAGCCATTAACCTGTCATCTATATTAGCACCTGTACTAAGCAATCATTTTATTAGGGTGCAAACATTAATAACCATATCAGGTATACATTGTGGCAACCTTATCATCATCATCCATTTAACCATATCATTAAATTAATTGAATCTATGTTGTCGCTGCTCAGTTAAGTTCTTACTATCTGGGAGAGACGGTGATTCGAATCGATTCCTATCCAGCTGGAGGGGTATTCCTAAACACAAACCCTGCTTCCCCATCAGGGTTGCAAACGAGTCACCTTTGGTACAATTCAGAAGTCGTGAGTCCGAACAGTGTCACAAAATCAGAGAACCACTCTGCCATGAGTGCTCGGTGACTTAACCCGCCCTTGGGCTTACGCCAATGGTTCCCTGCACATCCTTACTTCCATCCAGATTGTGGACCCCTACTTGCGTCCCCGGCCTAAACCGAGCTACTAGGCTTCACAGTCAGAACGACTTATCCAGCTAGCTAAGTGTTAGGCTATGTTCAACATGAAATAAGGACGTACAGCGTATCGGTCCTTAAACGACTCAGACGGAGTCACTATGTCTAAACCTACACAAGACTCCGCCCGATCTTAATTCATTATTAACATGGTTCTTTTCTACGATAGCAAATATAGCCAACAGTGATCCACCTCATCCTAAAGCTCGTAGGTGACAGGAAATCACCTGATTTCTACCGCACTAAGCATGGCTAAGCATTTAACCTGTTCCTGAACTTAAATAGGATTCCAGTGCGATATCTAGACAAGGAGGGATATATAATGCAGCAATTGGTTCCAACCAATTCCTATACTTAATGCATCATCAACGAATAAAAGATACTCAATGTATTTGTAAAAACATGGGAGGCTTAATATGCTCCGGGGCTTGCCTTTCAGGAAAGAGGAAGGCTAGTGGTCAGGGCACTCGGGCAACTCCTCCGCGGCGACTGCTTCGTCGGCTTCCTGCACCTCAGGCTCCTCCTCCTCCTAGTTGGCTAGCTCGAACTCCAGCAACATCACTACCTCCAGCACACCTATTGCATGAATGTGCAAGATAAATATCATGGATGCACATGAACGAATGTTAGGGATGCCTAGGGAATGCACATGTTCGCTGTAGTCTGCATATTCCAACTTAAGCCCTATTCAAATCACTTTACTTACCAAGTTTATAGAACCTAATATATAATTGCTCATCTGCAGTTAATGACCTAGCACCTGCACCTAAGCATATTCTCAAGTTAGGCTAACCCCTAAACAATCAATGAGAACATTGCAACAAGCATACACTCAAGCACCTGTATTTTGGTAAAATGGAGACTATAAAGCAATACAATAAACTGGCCCTAACTGGAGATTTAGAAATCCAAATGACATGCAATAAGACAATTTTGAAAGCTTATGAAATTGTCTACAATTCATTTTCAGACCTCTAAGCATGATTCCAAACTTTACCAGGTCGAATTCTTTAATCAACTGAACTATGTCCTACAAGACAGAAAGTAGACAAAACTGGAACCTAACTTTAAATAGCTGTAGTTCCTAAACTACTAGGCCAAATGCCATCAAATTTTGACAGGATCTAGATACATAAATTATCCACAACTTTTGTATTCATCACATTCACAGCAAACCAAAATATCATGGGAAACTTTCTAAAGTCCCCAGATCTGTCCAGAGGGACATAATGCAAACAAATAATTATTAACTTATGATGTAAACACATAATTGGACAAAACTAACTCTACTCACTTATTACACATATCACAAGAACACCAAAAAGTAGGGTGTTCATCACCAAAATATTTCTTTTAATACCTTTCTTAATTTATTTAATTAATTAGAGGAAATGGTAAACATATATGAAAACTACACCATTAAATCTACAAAAATTACAGTAGATACTAAATGCTCTAAGTAGACTACCATAAAAATTTCACACCATTAGAGTAAGTATAATAGCTTACACAAAAATAATAAGACATAATGGCTTAAAATGGCATAATTAGGAAACCTTAGTGAAAAGTGTCAAGCAATAGATTTCATATTTTTCCTAGCATCCTTAAGGTACTAGGATACTACCCATAAAGTTTCATGGTCATAGGATTCCTAGATAATTTACAAAAATTCATACTAGTATCAATCAATGATAAAAGGAAAATCTATAACTCAAAAACCATACGTGCAATGACTCTCAAATTTTAACCAGAGCTTCTACTAAGCAAGACTAGCTTACCCACAAAATTTCATAATTTTTGGATCACAGAAACTCAAGATATGATTTAAACAATTTTGCATGCATTCAAAAACACATTTCAAGTTCCTATTTAATTCATCCAAAATTTCTACATCATGTGCTCATGTCATATTTTTCTTAAATACTAGACTTCACTGTGAGCCTACCAAAATTTGAATCACACCATTTGGATCTACACATTTGGAGTTACAAAATTCACAAAACAGCATCAAAATCTGCATAAATGAGCTAGCTTTTGAATCAAACAGTCACTGACGCGTGGGACCTGCCTGTCAGTCGGACCCACTGGTCAGCGACAGCGAAACAGGGGAGGCGACGTTCGATGGCGCGGTGGTGGTCTAGCTCGCCGATAGCGAGGACTCTGGCGACACCAAGGCCACCTACGTGCTCTACGTGAGGAGGGGAACCGATTAGTGCTACCGGTGAGACCTAAGACCTAGCGGAGGTGGCTCGTCGCCGGTGATGGCGGCATGACAAAGCTCTAGCGCAAGGTGCCAACGACGGCACGCCATGGCTACCTCAACCGAGCTCGGTATGAGCTTTAGGGGGTCACTACGATGCTACCCAAGCAAAGAGAAGAGGACGAGAAGGTTCCTAGCTACCCCGACCACAGCGGCCTCAACTCGGGCGAGGACATGCTCATGGCGGCGGTGGCGGGAATGGTCAATGCACCCTTACCAAAGCTCAATCGGCTCAGCTAAGAGGTGGAGGAGGTAGAGGAGAACACGACAGAACTGTGGTGAAGATGTAGTTCGTGTTTTTGTGGCGGGAGCAAGCTAGGCGACAGCGAGGCTTGGTCGGCAATGGTAGAGCGGCTGAGCTCTGTGGCTACGTGCGGTGGAGGCGAAGAAAATGAAAAATGGCCGGGTGAACTGGTCGGGCAGGCGCGCGGGAGGGTTCATGTCGTGGCCGGCCATGCCAGGATGTCCACGGCGCGTGGCAGCATGGTCAAACGGCCGGCGACGGGTGGCGCCATGCGTCGGTCATTTTTTGAAAACGGTCAGTACTGTAGCTCGCCTGAAACTCTGATTCAGTGATCAATCAACCGACTGACAGGCACTTTTCAACGCTACACATTTCCTAAACCGTGAAGAATTAGTGGAAGCAATGTACATGAAAGTTGTAGAGCTATAATAGGGCTACAACAATGCTTTAGACATCATCAGCTAATTCACGACGGATCACAAGTTATATCAAGCCAAAGTTGAGTTCATGAAACTGAAACTGCAACTAACACTTAGAAATATTTTCAAGTTTTGAATCAGCTTTTAATTATGACTTGTGGGCTATTTTTGAGCATGTTGTGCACATTTTCGTGACTTGGCTTCTAAACAAAGTTTGTTCCATATAAAATTTGCTACAACTTTGCTTTAGGTTGCTTAGACATGCAAACATCCTAAGCTACACCTTTTAAATAGTCAAACAAAAAGGGTTTAGGGGTCAAAAGAAGTCAAACCACTTTTTGAAATCCTATTTAGGCAACATGATCAATATGAACAATATTCCAAATGACATTCTAGGTGTCACTAAGTTGTTTAAGAGAATTATTAGCCACACCACACCTTGGTCACACAAGAATCAAGCATTGTATGTACTGAAACAATGAAAAACACATGAAATGTTACATCTGTTTCATAGTCCTATTTCACATGTTTCATGATCTTGTTGCATGGTATTATCTAGCTTTGCTTCACTAAAGTGAGTTGCATATGTTGCACTTAAGTGTTGCACACTAATTATTTCATAAAAGAAACAACACACATGAATATGCAACATGTTGCAATGTTTCGAAGTCATTGTTTCATGTGATATAAGCTTATGAATGAATGAATGATGCTTATGTTCATGAAATGCAAGTGCAAATGTGGAAGCCAAACACCTGGGGTGTTACAGCCCTCCCCCCTTATAACAATCTCGTCCCAAGATTTGAAAAGCGTACCATTGTTGATAGAATTCCTTATAAACCATCCCTCAAGTAATCTTCCCTTTCCCACGTTGCATCGTGTTCACTACCCCTGATTACTCCACATGACTTTGTAAAACTTGACCACCCGACTCTAAGTCACTCGCTCATGAGGTGTCCAATCACTTGGACCGGCTTTTCTTCAAAGGTCAAATTAGATTTTTAACTCGATATCACCCAATGGAACTCTCTCTTCAGGGACACGAAGACATTTCTTCAATTGGGATACATGAAAGACATTGAAGATAGCACTCATCTCAGGATGGTAATTGAATCTTGTACACCACCTTACCACTTTGTCCAATGATTTCAAATGGACCAACATATCTCGGAGCAAGCTTTCGCTTCACACTAAAGCGTTGGACACTCTTCATAGGTGAGACTTTCAGATAAACAAAGTCTCCAACTTCGAACTCAATAGGTTTTCTACGTCGATCAACATAACTTTTCTACCTAGCTTGAGCTATGGCCATGTGGGTTTGGATAGTATGGACTTGCTCTTCAGCTTCTTGAATAAAATCAATTCCATAATATCTCCTTTCACTGGCTTCTACCCAGTTCAATGGGGTCCTACACTTCCGGCCATACAAAGCTTCAAACGGCGCCATCTTGATACTCTCTTGATAACTATTATTATATAAGAATTCAGCTAGAGGCAACCATTTTTCCCATGAGCCCTTAGCCGAGATGACACATGCTCTCAACATATCTTCTAAGATCTGATTCACTCGTTTAGTTTGCCCATTGGTTTGCGGATGATAGGCAGAACTTCTCACTAGCTTAGTTCCTAATAACCCGTGTAAGTGCTCCTAAAAGCGAGCAGTGAACTGTGGTCCTCTATCCGAGACAATAGTATGAGGGATCCCATGAAGTCAGACTATTTGATTAAAGTACAACTCCACATAGTCGATTGGATGGAAATCTATGCGGACAGGAATGAAGTGTGTAGACTTGGTCAGTCGTTCTACAATCACCCAAATGGAGTTAAAATTCCTTGCGTAGTAGGGCGTCCAACAATAAAATCCATACGG